>NW_006300373.1:813870-820553 GCF_000327345.1 Myotis davidii | reverse complement strand
CCTGGGACACATATGTTGAAAGAATAGACACAAAATATATGCATGGATAGGGATGCCTAAGGGGAGATAAGGGATGGGTAAGGGGATCAGGGATTTAAACAATTAAAACAGCCGGGCAGGTGTGGCTCAGTGGGTCCATAAAAATATATATATTAAAAATAAAATAAATAAAAAATTAAAACAAAACCCACGGGCGACATAGTGTGTCACCTCCCTAGGAGTAAGCCCTCTCAACTCTTGGCACCTGAAGTTAGAAAAGAAAAAAATGGTAAGAGGACGAGAAAAACAGCACCTGGGAGAAGCAGTGGGTCAATGGGTGTGTTTTGAATGAGTGGAGGCAGCGTATGGTGCAGAGGTGGCATTTTAGGGACCTTGGTGATCATGAGAGGAGACGCCAGGCCAGTGCCTGGAGGTGGAGGCGGAGGGAGGCGCAGTGCATTTGGGCAGGACTTCTGTCTGGTCTGGCGAAGATGACTGGGTGCCTCTGGGGGGAAGCCGTCATTATCTGCAAAACCCACTTACAGGGGCGCCCCTCCCTGACAGGCGGATAGATGGAGCATTCCTGTAATTGTATGGTAATCACGCTCCCAAAGTGGCTTGGGAAGTTTGGTGTCTGGGGCGGGCTCTGCGTCACCCCCTGCGAGTTGCTTCACCCTCTTAATTTGCTTCGTAAATCCCTTTTTTCAGAGGGTGACTTACAGTAAAAGCGGTTTATCTCCCTGGCGGTCTGTCAGCCGGCCCCGGGCCGCGGGGCCCTGAAATGATAATGGATGCGGCTGCGGTGACCCTCCCCGCGTGTGCGGCGGCTTCTGAGTCATGGAGGCGGGAGGTTGAAATGAATTTCTGCAGCTCGAGCATTAAGTGGCCGTGGCCTGGACCAGGCCTTTGAACGCCGGCCATGTGCGCGCAGGGCCGGACTCTGAAACCCTTGTCATTCGGGGGTGGGACTTGCCCCGGGGTAGCCGTCCCCACTCCCGTCCCCACTCCCGTGCGATGCCGTGTGCACAGAAAGACATCATGGCATTCTGGTTGCTGTCATTTTCCTAAGATATATTTTCTTTCCTTTTTTAAATCTTTTTTCAAAATATTTTTATTGATTTCAAAGAGGAAGGGAGAGGGAGAGAGAAACATCAATGGTGAGGGAGACTCATGGATCGGCTGCCTCCTGCACGCCCCCTACTGGGGATCAAACCTGCACCCCAGCAGGTGCCCTGATCGGGAATCGAGCCGTGACCTCCTGCATTTCCTTTAAGGACGACGGGCATGGACGTCGAGGAAGAATGCTCTCACTTCCTGTGCTATTTGTCACTGCTCGTCCCCTTGTGTGGGTGCGAGATGCCCACAGACCCTTGTCCCTCTCGCCTTGGAGAAGTGGACTGTGTCTTCCTGACCCTTGAGAGGGGCTGCCTCTGGCTGCCTCAGGCCCAGACGATGCCAGACGAGAAGGGGGTTCCAGGCTTAGATTTCAGGAGCAGCGATGGCGGCTTCCCCTTTGGGTCTCTTCTAACGCTGGCTCTTGGGGTCCGACCACCATGTAAAGAAACCCAAGCGGGTTCCACGGGGAGTCCGCGTGGAGAGAGACGGGAGTCCCAGGCTGCCAGCCCTCTCTGCCCAGGTGCCAGGCCCGGGGCGGGGGGCGGGAGGGCTGCCTGAGATGTGGGGGCTCAGCCGCCATCCCCTGGCACCTAGAGAGATCCCAGCCAGGCCAGCAGAGCGGTCACCGCGACAGCCAAGTGCGGCGGTTCTTCCTCCGAGACTGAGCCCGGAACAGGGACACGAGCCATACTCACCCCCACACACAACCAAACCAAACAAGGACAGCAAAACCTTAAAAAAATCACCTTTTCCTAGAAAATGTGAGCCAAGGGGCCGCCTCAGGTGTCCACATGGCTCCCAGGTGCTCGCTCCGGGACAGCGGGGCGTGTTTAATCCCTCCCAGCCCCAGTGGTAAGCAAGGGTTCATGACAGCGCGTTTCCCACGGAACGTCAGGAGACACGGAGGGGAAGGGGCCAGGCTGGACGATGGCTTTTCACCTGCGCTCAGTCTGCAGGCGGGAATAAGGCCCCAGCTCTCCCCCGTCGGCTCCCAACACGCCCTATTACCCTCCCCGTTCCCTGTGAGCGTGAGCGCCGACACCAAGGACACATCACACCTGGTACCTAACGCTTAGCCCATCATACAGGTGCTTACACGTCAATAAAAGTGACTACACACAAATACCACATCCTCTACCGCCGCCCCAGCCACCCTCCCAGAACACGCTTTGGAATCCAGAGAAGGAAGCCCTTGGAAACACACTCACGGACACATTTTTTAAAAAAAATAATAATAATAAGGGGAATCGCACAGTAAAGGAGGTCAGATACACATCTGAAAAGAAAATCAAATGTCCCTTCAGAAAGGAGTGGAAGGCTCAGTTCAGAAGGAGAAAGAGGAGCGAGATCGTGCAGGTCTGTGAGGGGTCCTGCCCCCCCATCCCGTCCTAAGAGGTAAAACCCCGAGCGTATTTTTGTTGGTTAATGTGGGACGTGGAGCTCTGTCGATTCTGAAGGGGCTGACTTTAATATCAGGGCATTAAATACGTTAATGTAAACAACGCACTGGACTGGAGGAAAGTACTAACCAAATGCTGAGCATCGCCGCGTGTGTGAGTGTGTGTGTGTGTGTGTGAGTGTGTGTGAGTGTGAGTGTGTGTGAGTGTGAGTGTGTGTGAGTGTGAGTGTGAGTGTGTGTGAGTGTGAGTGTGAGTGTGTGTGAGTGTGAGTGTGAGTGTGTGTGAGTGTGAGTGTGAGTGTGTGTGAGTGTGAGTGTGAGTGTGTGTGAGTGTGAGTGTGAGTGTGTGTGAGTGTGAGTGTGAGTGTGTGTGAGTGTGAGTGTGAGTGTGTGTGAGTGTGAGTGTGAGTGTGTGTGAGTGTGAGTGTGAGTGTGTGTGAGTGTGAGTGTGAGTGTGTGTGAGTGTGAGTGTGAGTGTGTGTGAGTGTGAGTGTGAGTGTGTGTGAGTGTGAGTGTGAGTGTGTGTGTGTGAGGGTACGGAGTGTAAAGTGGTAGCTTTCCTCCTCTGGGGCCTTTGCTTCCTGGATCTAACACGATAGGAGAACCGGGTGAACAGACGGGAGGAGGGGGCAGTGGGCAGAGGAGCCGCTCTGGCAGCCCGGGCCGTGCCAGGCTCCCCGTGGCAATCAGCGGGAGGTGCGAGACAAGCGAGTTCTGTTTGTTTCTAAACTTTGGCGGTAACGTGCCAACGCTTGCTGGTGATGCGCACACATTAGAGCTCTCGGGGTCTGTGCGCACACATGCCGCTCATTTGCACGCTGCCACGTGGCACAAGGAGAGGGTGCGGAGCGGAGAGGCGGCCGCTCCTCCCTGGAATGAATGTCACCGGCGCCTGGGTCCCCTGAGGCCCCACAAGGTTTTTAGAGAGAGAGGAAGGGAGAGGGAGAGAGAGAGAGGAATATTGATGACAGTAACATCGATGTGAGAGAGGAAGGGAGAGGGAGAGAGAGAAGAATATTGATGACAGTAACATCGATTGGCTGCCTTCTCTTCTGCATGACCCCCACCGGGGATGGAGCCTGCAACCTGGGCTTGTGCCCTGACCGGGAATTGAACCGGCGACCTCTAGGTTCAAGGGTCAATGCTTAACCACTGAACCACACTGGCCAGGCCGTGGATGCTGTTTGCCACGGTGATTCAGGCACCGGGCTGGGACCCTCCGTGTCACAAAAATAGCTGTGGACCATGTCTCTGGCCCCTTTTCCACGGGGACTCGGCACAGAGGGGTCTGGTCTGGCTTCCTTGGCAAAGGTCTGGCCAGACATTCCTGGGAGCTGTCTCTGCCGAGGACGCCTGAGGCTGGAAGGGACTGGCGCTACGTGGGCCCCCTGGTGGTCGGCCGGTCGATCCTTCCTGTGAGCCTGCTCCACGTCGGGTAGACCAGGACTCCGTGCCCAACGCCAAACGCCGGTCACGCCAACCGCTGTCTAAGGGCTGAAGTCCACGCGAGGTCTGGCTCTTGGTCACACATGAGGCCGGGAACATCTGGGCTTGGAGGTCACAGGGGCCTCTGATGCCCAGCGGTTCTCCACGTGCCCAGCTGCGGGGCCCGAACCAACAGCCGCATGGCAGAGCGGCTCCCGTCAGTAATCCTCTCTTGGAGAACATCACTCCTCAGTGCACATCCCCAGCTTTCGCCTGAGAGCCCAGGAGGCAGTGCTCACGGCAGGAGGTGAGAGACTGGTTGGGAAAGGCGACGTCGGAAGTCCCAAGATTTCGGTCGAAGAAAGGTGACCGCGGGGGAGGCTGTGGAAGAACCTTAGGATCAGAGGGGCCGGCCGGCTTGAAGTCCCAGGGTGGTTCCACCGTTCCCGTCTCTGGGTGGCCTGTGCCACCTCGGACGAGCCATTGGATCTTCTCTGCCTCGGTTTCCTTACCTGTCACATGTGAATCATCACGGCCCTGGTCCTGCCAACCTCACGGCGGGCAGGAGGGGGGGAGCGAGTAGGGGTTTGGTGAGGATTTTAACATGTTTTGCAAACTTGAAAGTATGGCTACAGAAAAGAGACCATTATCTGGTCATGAGGGTGACTAGGCATGGTTCCTGCCCGAGCTGTTCTCACTGTGGTCGGGGAGATAAGACAACCCGTGAAGCCATGATAGAACTGCACGCACAAGGCGGTGTCCGACGAACTGCAGGGCTGTTCGGTGCCCACTGGGTGCAGAAATCAGGGCCAGGAAGAGAGTCAGGGAAAGCTTCCAGACACTGGGGCCCCGGGGGTTGCCTGGGAAGCGGAAACTGGTCGCAACGGGAAGTCTGAAATGACGTAAAATCATTGTTGCCGAGAGACTTTCTCC
This sequence comes from Myotis davidii, assembly GCF_000327345.1. Taxonomy (NCBI): domain Eukaryota; kingdom Metazoa; phylum Chordata; class Mammalia; order Chiroptera; family Vespertilionidae; genus Myotis; species Myotis davidii. Next base: position 815,701 of record NW_006300373.1, on the reverse strand, counting down.
GAGGGTCACGGTCGAGGGGGTCCTTGGACCCATACGGTGGTGATGGTCACCCTCACACACACTCACCTCTACCTGACCTTGTGCGTTCCAGGGCGTCGGAGGAATTCCTGAGAGGGCCCATTTCCTCCGACGCAGACCGTGTTCTCTCCGGGCGGCCAGTCTGCGGGAACCACCGTGTGGCTATCAAGTCTCTGTATTCAAGTCCCAGTTCCGTCTCTTCCTGGATACGTGACTCCCAGCACGCATTTCCCCAGCTGGACCCCGCTTCCTTCTTCGGTACCTGTGTCGTGACTTTGGAAAGAGGTCACGGATGTAGATGGACCTGAGCACGTGAAAACGGTGGCTAAAGGGATGTCCGCGAGGCAGGGACCTTTGAGCTGACAGCGAAGAATCTAGAGGAAAAAGTTAGTTCACGAATTTGGGAGCGAGAGGCATCGAGAGTAGCGCGTGCAAAGGCACTGGGGCAGCACAGGGTTTCGGATGTGGACTCCAGTGTGGCTGAGAGGGAGAAGGGTGTGGCGCTATGGAGGTGGGAGGGGGAGGTGCGGTCACATCACCATGGAGCCTTGGAGGCCTGGCCAGAGGGGTGGCAAGTCGGTGCCATATCTAACGGGGTGGGGGGAGGCCTTTGGAGGGTTTTAGGTAAAAAAGAGATATGCAGTTCAGGCTGGGAGTGTCTGCCTTGGGCTTCCACTCGTTCCTGTAAGTCCCATATCATAACACTTAGGGACACTGGGTGTCATTATCTGCCCCAACCCCAGAATGTGTGTTTTTTGAGGGCAAGATCTATGATGCTTTTGTCACTGCATCTCTAACACCGAGTCCAGTGCCTGACCTAAAATTCACTTCTCGAATGGAACCAAATTTGAAAAGTTAATTAGATTACCAAGGGAGCGTCTGGCAAATGCTAACGGAACCAGGTGCCCAGGGTTGAAGGGGCTCAAAGCAGAAGTCCATCCCTTCCAGGTGGGGTAGTCAGGGAAGGCTGCCTGGGAGAGGAGGCCTTGAGTCCGAGGCCTGAAAAATGAATAGGTTGGAGAGGGGGGAGGGGCGGCGAATCAAGGCAGCGGAAGCCAGGTGTTCATCCGTGGCTAGTGTTCATCTCAGCACTCCCAAAGCTAAGTGGGTTAGAAACACACACAACAGATCATTCTGGAAAAACTGAGCAAACGCGAGCTCGCTGCTCCAGCGTGGATCCACCCTCCGGGTTGATGCAGTGGACGGGGAATGCCCTGGGGTGGGGGTGGGGGTCGGGGGTTCAGAAAAAAGAGCCCCCCCCCCATACATCAGCTGGTAAATCTCACCGGGGCCGTGACGGCCAGACCTGTCGCGTCCCTCATAACGTCCCACTATTCCTCGGCAGACACTGCTGCCCGTCTGAGGTGCAGCCGCACTGCAGTCACCTGTATTTAAAGCTAATGGATTTGAAATAACCTGCAGGCTTCCACTTTAATGAGCGTTAGATTAATGAAAAAGGACCTTTTGCCTCAGATTGCATGACAACATTTTCAAATTACATTCCTGGAACAGAGAATTCACTTATTCGGAGTAATTGGATGCTGACTCGGGTTAATACGTACAATGTCCTTAAATGAAAATGTTCTATTGTAAGTGGAACTGTATGATACCTGAGGCCTTCTCAATAGATTTGCCTGGACTCTGAGTTAATTATACTGCATGCTATTTTTTGAATGAATTCAAGCATGAATTCTACAGGGCAGAGATTGGGATAATTATATTCAATTCTGCTGGGTGCCCCGCTGAAAGAATTGACCTTTTAGATAAAACGAGTCTCCGAGCAGGAAACCTGAAGAAAGTCGACACAAAGCCG
>NW_006300373.1:811258-813736 GCF_000327345.1 Myotis davidii | reverse complement strand
GTGGGGGGGTGGGGGGCGGCGGGTGGGGGGGAGCCAGGCACAGGGAGCGGTAGCATCAGCAGGATTGATTTTTTGTCATGGGCAAGTATTTCTGTTTTGTAGCTTGTTTTGTATCCTTGGTACATAAAGGTATAATTTAAAACCATCGATTTTACTAAGCTGCGCTCTCATCAGTACCGCGGCCAGAAAGTAGCAGCCTGGGGACTGAGAGGCAGGCAGAGAGCGATCTCTGGGTGTGCACCCCCGCACCCTCCCCCCCGCCCCCCCAGGAATGAGCAGACGTGGGCGAGTGGGGGCGAGCTCAACCCTGACCACTGGGCCGTCCTGCCTCACCCCTGGCCTGGTGCTGAGAGTGTGGGTTCCGGGGTCAGGCCGCCTTGGGTTTGAGGCCTGGCTCTACTGGATGCTAGCTGTGTGGCTTCAGACACGGTGCTTACCCGCTCTGTGCCTCAGTTTCCTCATCTGTCAAATGGGGTGAACCTCCTAGGGTTGCTGTGGGGAGGAAACAGCTACAAAGCACTTTGTACGGGGTGAGTGTCCAGTATCTGTCAGCTGCCCTTATTAATACTCTTCTTGGTCTAATCTCTCTCTCTCTCTCTCTCTCTCTCTCTCTCTCTCTCGATAAAAGAAACCCATTAAGAGGATTAAACTATCAGGAGGATTAATAATACTTCTCCCCCTGGGGGGAGGAGGAAACGGTAAGGATCAGGACCCCTGGACATTGAAGCTGGGACAGGACAGGGTGGGAGAAGCAAGCCCTTGTTTCCTGCCAGCCTGGGGCCCGCCGGGCACGCCAGCCAGAGGGCAGCCCCGTGCACCAGCCACAGGGACGCTGCCCACTCCACGGCTTTCCTGAGAGCAGACCTCTGCGTGTTGCCTCCTTGGCCCAGGTGATCAGAGGCCTCATTATTCCGAGTGTATGAACCACAACAGAACGCGTACAGCATCCGTCTTCAAGGCTCAGGCCACCCCTGGGGGCAGAGAGATGACTTACTCTCTGGAGGTGACTCTGCAAGTGCTGGCGAAACCCCCTGGGCTGACGGCGCCCACCCTCCCGGGGCTGCGGGCTGACCGTCCCCTCTCCCGGTGAAGTGCAGTTCTGCCTTCAGGCCTGACCTAAACCTCCCTGCTGGGGAACACATACGCTCGTCCCCTACGTCCGTATTAGTTTCCTACAGCTGCTGTAACAAATCGCCACAGACTCGTTCTCTCATAGTTCTGGAGGCCAGAAGTCTGAGATCCGATAACCAATGTTGGAACTCCTGGATCCATCCATGCCTGAAACTGTATCTATTCTTGACATTGTAGTTGCATGAGCCATATATCATCTTTTTTTGCTTATGTCCGTCTGAGTTGGGTTTCTGAAAATATATATTTTTTAAATATATTTTATTGATTTTTTACAGAGAGGAAGGGCGAGGAATAGAGAGTTAGAAACATCGATGAGAGAGAAACATCGATCAGCTGCCTCCTGCACACCCCCCACTAGGGATGTGCCCGCAACCAAGGCACATGCCCTTGACCAGAATCGAACCTGGGACCCTTCAGTCCGCAGACCAATGCTCTATCTACTGAGCCAAACTGGCTAGGGCTAAAAATATATATATATTTTTTATTGGTTTCAGAGAGGAAGGGAGAGGGAGAGATGGAGAGAAACATCGATGTGAGAGAAACACATGATTGGGTTGCCTTCTGCACGCGCCCCAACCAGGGCCTGGATTGGAGAGGAGCCTGCAACTGAAGTACATGCCCTTGACCCGAATCGAACCCGGGACCCTGTGGTCCACAGGCCGATGCTCTACCCACTCAGCCACACCGGCTAAGGCGAGATAGTGACTCTCTTAGCAGCACAAAGAACCTGCCCCCGTGGGTACTGGGAGGCCAAAAAGACTCCAGCAATTAATCCCATCATGCAGTTAATATCATCAGTCAGCTTTATGCACAAGGACGAACATTTGCGACTCAGGTTTTCCCACTGTTTCTCTCTCCTGGCGAAGGCTCCAGTCCCTCAGATCCGTGCATTATCTGTGACTGATCCATCATTTGTCTGGAGAATACAGTTGTCATTCACGTCCCTTAATTAGCTCATGGCTTCTAAATTATCTGCTACCATAAAATGTGATTTTTATACTGCAGATTGCAAAGGTTCCTGGGAATTTAATATGCCACTTTTAATTGGGGAAAAGTACCCTAAAGGATTCATAATACTTTTTTTTTTTTTTTTTTTTTACTGCACTTGCATTTAGGCTCAAGGGAGGGAGCGTGAAGACGTTGAGTAAGAAATGGGATTTGGGTCAGTGAGACGCGTGATGATTTATTTGGAAGAAGGCAAACCCAGAGGGAGGGAGGGAGAGAGGGAGGGAGGGAGCCGTACCCACGGCCGGCCAGCGTGGCGTTGGGGCCGGGCGCCTCTGAGTATCTCCTGACTTTCACCCCCAGCCAGTCACTCTGATGGGCTAGCGCAGTGGGGCAAACGCA
>NW_006300373.1:808367-811073 GCF_000327345.1 Myotis davidii | reverse complement strand
TTTGCCGACCACGGGGCTAGCCGCGTATTTACATCGTGTGGTTCCAAGTTGGCAGCAGTGACCAAGACTAGTCTCTTCCCTGCTCCGTTTCCCAGCCCTGAGGTCCATCATCCCCGTGGACACGGTGCGACGGCGCCTCCCTGACCGCACTCGGCCTCGTGGAGCCCTGGCTCAGGCCTGCGGCCGGCGGCGTGGGTTCAACACCCGCCAGCGGCTCTCTGTGAGCCTCGGGCCATGCAAAGGCCGCATGCGGGCGGTTACGGCCATCCTGGGGCTCCGGGGGCGGCTCCAAGGATGGCCACGCTGTCCCCTCTCCACGCCCTTCAGGTGGACGCCTACAAACAGCGGGCACGACAGGCGAGAACCTTCCGGAAAGGGGTGGGGAAGGGTCAAAGGGCAGGAAGCGTAGGTGGGGTCTCCACCTGCCCCTCCTGCCTCCCCCAGGCGTGAAGCTCCGGGCACCAGAGTCTCTGCTTCCCAGGCCCCTCCCACACCAGCCACCCCCACTCGTGCCTCTGAGCGTCGGCCTCTGGGCTCCGAGTCAGGGCCCATTTCGAACCTTGGCGACCTGTGTTTTTAAAGAGCGTCTCCATGTGCGATTCTTTCGTTGCGAGCGGGTCGGCCTTCTCCCCCTGTGTGAACGGCCCAGCGCCGGCCCTGCTCTGTCTTCCCAACCATGGAGTCCCTCCCCCTCTGTGGCCGGCGGCCCCCAGCTCTCGGGGCCCGGGGTGAGCAAACCAGACGTCCCATCGGCCCTAAAGCTGGGCCTCGGCCCGGCCCCTGCCCTCCTGCTTTCCCTGCCCCCTGCCCCTTCCGGTGCGCTGCTCCTGTATCTGTCCGGCTGTTTGCCTGCGTATTGATTTGTGAGAGCTCTTTGTCAACAATAAAAATTAGCTCTTTGTCTATTATCTGCTGCTGTTTCCCAAATCACTGCTTAGCTTCTTTGTGTAGGACTCTTTTTTGCATCTCTCTCTCTCTCTCTCTCTCTCTCTCTCTCCCTCTCTCTCTCTCTCCTTCTTGTGTGCGTGCACCTCCTGCACCCCCCACACTGGGGATGGAGCCTGCAACCCAGGCATGTGCCCTGACCAGGAATCGAACCATTACCTCCTGGTTCATAGGTTGACACTCAACCACTGAGCCACGCCGGCCGGGCAAGGGCGTCACTTGTGTTTATAATCCCGAAGGGCCTACCTGCCCCTGAACACCAAGCAGCACGTGGGGCCTGCTCTGTGGAGATGGAGCCAGAGAGCCACACAGAACAGCGGGGAGAGGGCCGCCTGGATTGGAAGCCAGGGCCTTAGCCACGCCAGGGCCCTGGGAGCCAGGAGGAAGGGCGGACGGTGCCCGCACAGCTCTCCGACGCGGGCGCGGCAGAGCTCCGGAGACGGTGTGCACACGCAGACAACCAGTTCATGGTTACAAGATGCTGTGACTGTTACTTTATACATGAGGCCGTGACTTCTTTCTTTCCTTCTTTAAAACCCTCCCCCGAGGATATGTTTCTTGATTTTAGAGAAAAGAAGGGAGAGAGAGAGAAACATCCATGTGAGGGAGAAAGAGCGGTCGGTGGCCCCCGGCCGGGGATCAAGCCCACAACCTTTGGGGTGTCCCGGGCGAGGCTCCAACCACCTGAGCCCCCGGCCAGGGCTTCCTGTATCATTCAAGAGGCAGCGTGGAGAGGTAAAGGGCATAGACCCTTCCCGGCCTCCCCGCCATGCCTGTCGGTCTGTCTCTCTGTCTCTCTGTCCCATCCCTGTCTGTCTGTCTGACCCTCCCTCCCAGTCTCTCCTTTATGCTCCCCGTGGGCTTTAGAACGTGGTGTCTCTCCTTCCGAGGCCCTTCTATGGGGGACGGTAAACTGCCCGCCGGGGCCGCACTGAGCTCGTGGCAGCGCTGGGCGCGGGTTCGATAAAAACCTGGGACAGAATCCGAGGACGACCGGCCCACGCGCGGGGAGAACAAAATGGCTCTTTGGACTTGAACAGGTCAGAGAGGACCACGGGCCGCACACGCCGCTCGATCGTGCCCGGAGCTGGGCTTTTAATGTCGTTTCCCTCCTCGCCCCGTGGAAGGCCCTCCCGGCGCAGCGGCTAATGCATCTCCAGCGGAAGTTTTGTAAATTATATTGGGAAACATTCTCAGCTAGACCGGATTGTGCGAGCTCCTGTAATGGCTCCCCGCAGCCGCCCAGGCGATGCGGGGCTCGCTGGGAGGGGTGGGCGCACGGCCTTCAGGGCTCGGCCCACTTTATCCCGGTGGCCCACGGCCCCCAGCGCTCGGGGCCCGGGGTGAGCAGAGCCAGACTTCCCATCGGCCCTAAAGCTGGGCCTCAGCCCGGCCCCTGCCCTCTGGCCAAGCTCCCCTAAGCCCTTCTTGTCCACCCTTCATACCGCCCCCACCCCCACACACACACACAAGGCTGCAAGGGGACACGGCTCTTCTGAAGCCCAGCTCTGCGGAGCCACCCTGCTCTCAAGTCACCTGCAAAACCACCCCTTTTCTCTCTCCGCAGCCAGGCATGCTGGGTGCCCAACATGTGGACTCCCAGTGTCCCCTGCGTGGATATAAGTATCTCATCGGCTCTCACTGCTCTGCTCATGGACTCGGGCCTGTTTCTCTCACCTGGACGGTGTGCAGCGTCCGGCCTGGCTCCTGCTGGATGCAGGTCCCACGCCCCCAGTGGACACACGTACCACATGGGAGGCA
>NW_006300373.1:805769-807895 GCF_000327345.1 Myotis davidii | reverse complement strand
GTGGGCCGGGCCTTCAGCGCGCCTTCCCGCTGCCGGTTACAGTCCTGGCGTCTCCCGCGCCATCCGGACAGCTGGCCCCAGGCCCCGGCCTGCGCCTGCCTCAGTTTTCCCCAGGTGACCATCCACGAGCCCGTGTGGTTTCTTGAGCTGCCTCATCCCGATGGAGAGCAGGGTCCAGCGGCCCACCCTCGACCGGAAGCTGTTGTTTTCCCAAAAGGGGACGCGGGCTGCCCTTTCAGAGAGCGGACCAAAAATGGGAACCATCCCCGATGGCTGCTCACACCAAGTCGGTGGCAGTGATCACAGGTGTCGGCACACGCATACACACGCGTGCGCACACACTCTGATGCCTATTCTGTTAGCCCCTCAGGCTGCAGGTGAGAGATGCTGGTACACATCTGTCCAGTGACTGGAGACACATACGTCTTATCCGCCGGGGACTCTGCTGGGCTCCTCTGAAGGGCTACGGACCTGGGGTCAGATGGATCTACTCTGAGCCTCACTCCCACCCACTTGGAAAGGGCTCAGACACAAGAGCCAGCAGGAGCCCGCAGGCAACATAAACACGTGAGAGAGGGTGCCCGGGCCCCGGGGACGGGGGCTCCCACGCGCTCTAAAGGGGGCAGCCTCTCCTCACACCGGGTGTCCCAGGCCAGATAGCTAATCTGGGTTTTTTGTGTGTTTTTTTAGGGGCAGGAGGGGGTCAGTTTTCTGATTTTCAAATGTTGGAACCTCATAAAACACACAAACCAAACACGACAAAAAATGCCGCGTGTGCCAAACACGACAGACGCGAGGGCTGTGCGGTCCTCAGGTCCCGCGCCTGCAGCTCTGACTTCCAGGTGTGGGGAGCGTGACCACGTCCCGAGCGTCCCTGGGCCAGGGGCCGCTCCCTGCCCCGCCTTGCTGTCCAGGTGCCAGGAGGCACCAGGGCCGGACATGGAGCAAGGCCCACCGTCCCGGGAGGCAGCCGCCCACACTCCCAGCAAAACCAAAGGCTCACCCTGGCTGCTTTGGCTCCGTGGATGGAGCGTTGGCCTGCAGACTGAAGGGGCCTGGGTTCGATTCCAGTCAAGGGCACATGCCCAGGTTGTGGTCTCGATCCCCAGTGGGGGGCGTGCAAGAGGCAGCTGATCCATGATCCTCTCTCATCATTGATGTTTCTCTCTCTCCCCCTCTCCCTTTCCCTCTGAAATCAATAAAAATTATTAAAAAACAAACAAAGCAACAACAAAGGCTCGCCCGGAGCTGCGAGGCCTCGTCCACACCTGTGCCTGGGGCAGAGATGACGTGTCCCCCACAGTCGCCTCAGCCTTTCCCAGGCGTGTCCGCCTCAGCTCCCCTAAGTCATTTGGGGGGCGGGGGGAGGAGGGAGAGCTTGAGAATCTGCCACTTTGCAGCCACTGGGAGGGAAAATGGGGCCAGGCTGAGGCCCATTTCCTGTGTCGGTCATTAGTTAGGACTTGGCTAAAAATGATGAAAAGCTCGGACCCATGTGGCAGGTCACAGATGAGCAATGGTGCCCGTCGGCCGGCGCAGAGGACACGCACACGCCAGCACTGCATGGCGTTCACCAGGCCTCGGGCAGGCACGCCCTCGCTTGGCTCTGCCGTCGGCTCCGAACAGCAGGCCACGTCCTTGCCCTTGGTGGGACCCCACCTCCCCCCAGCGCGTTTGCAAGTGATAGGCCTGCAGCCGCTCCAAAAGCAACAGCCTGAGCGAGACGCACCATCGGTCGGGTTTCCTTGGGGGAGTCTCCCGCACCCCGCCGGCCGGCGAGACATTTGTGCGCAGGTATTATGGGCTGCCCTCCCGAGGGGGGCCCCCACCTCTGGGCCTCACAGGCTCCCACCCACCTGAGGCCCATCCCACCCTCCACCATCCGTGCCATTTGTGGGGACTGCAGATCAGTGATCCCCAGCCTTCTGGCCACGCCCCCCAAGTATCTCTAACATCCTGATGCCCCGCCCCCCGTGACATAATTCTCATTATTCACAAAGTGAACACCTAGTCACCTGGAGGAAGCCTGGAAGGCCATTCATTTGGTCTAAACCAGTGGTCGGCAAACTCATCAGTCAACAGAGCCAAATACCAACAGTACTTCTTCAAAATAGACTCACGCAGGC
>NW_006300373.1:784938-786149 GCF_000327345.1 Myotis davidii | reverse complement strand
GGCCTGGCTCTGGGCTGGCAAGGCCCCGCCCCCGGTCCCCAGCAGGAAACGGCCATCGGGGGACCCGGGGCTCCATGGGCCTCCAGGAAACCCCCCCAGCGCGTTTGCAAGTGATAGGCCTGCAGCCGCTCCAAAAGCAACAGCCTGAGCGAGACGCACCATCGGTCGGGTTTCCTTGGGGTGTCTCCCGCACCCCGCCGGCCGGTGAGACATTTGTGCACAGGTATTACGGGCTGCCCTCCCGAGGGGGGCGCATGGGCCACGAAGTTTCAATCGCACTGTACGTGGGCGCCTGCACGTGGTATTTTGTGGAAGAGCCACACTCAAGGGGCCAAAGAGCCGCAGTTTGCTGACCACGGGTCTAAACAAGCTTCCAAAGAACATGGCATCCACAAAAGAGGAAAATAAAAGAATGGAAGGACAGTTGACGTCCTGAGGAAGACATCACTAAGAAACTGTTTAAAAAAAAATAATAATATGAAGTGATAGGAAAAAATAGCAAAGTTTCAAAACATATACTAGAGACCTGAAACGCATACATATGTCACAGTATATATTTATAGACTGCATCTGAGGCCCCTAGAACCATAAGACACGCAAAAAATGCACTGCTTGTAACTCATTCTCGAATTGCCCCCCTTTCACATCACATTGCCCCCTGTGGGGTGCGGGCCCACGCTGGGAACCGCAGCTGAGGCCCGTTCACACTCAGTGCCTCCTCTCCCCCACAAGCGCCCCATGTGTGTCTCCAAGGCTCGCTCCGCGTCTCCCTCTCCGCGCGGCTCCAGACGTGTTTCCATCCCACTCAGCACTTCCAGCTGCCCGACCTCTGGTGACCCCTGCCCTTCCCCCTTCCATAGGCAGCTTCTGGGTCTCTCACCACCACCCTGGCCTCCTGGGTGAGCCCACCAGGCCTGGGGGCCCAGGTGAGCAGAGGGGGCCCAGCGTCTGGCAGGAGGCCCTGGGAAGGGTCACTGAGGTCCCTCGCTGCCTCCGAGGAGGATCCAGTTCTGTGCCAGGCTCTGTGCCAGGGGCCGAGGGGGTGGCATGACTAAGGTCCCTTCTGGAGGGGCAAGAGGGCAAAGATGAAACAATACCTGAAACCTCTGGTTGGAAGGCTCAGTGGTTGAGCCTCAACCTATGACCCAGGAGGTCACGGCCCAATTCCCGGTCAGGGCACATGCCCGGGTTGCAGGCTCGGTCGCCAGTGC
>NW_006300373.1:779358-784791 GCF_000327345.1 Myotis davidii | reverse complement strand
AGTTGTTGCTTTAAGACAGCAAGTTCTGGGGGGTCAGTTACATAGCACAGGCTGCCTGAAACCGCCCTCAGTGTAGACCCGTTGACGTCAATCATATTAGAGACGAAAGTTCTTTGGAAAACACAGCATGTGTTTCTAAGCACACGCTGCTATTTTATTATTATTTCACTAGAGGCCCGGTGCACAAAATACGTGCTGGATTATTATTTCACTAGAGGCCTGGTGCACAAAATACATGCTGGGGAGGGGTCCCTCAGCCCAGCCTGCACCTTCTCCAATCCGGGACCCCTTGGGGGATGTCTGATCGCAGGGATCGGGCCTAAACCGGCAGTCGGACAGCCCTCTCGCAATCCAGGACCGCAGGCTCCTAACGGCTCACCTGCCTGCCTGCCTGATCGCCCCTAGCCCCTCTGCCTCAGCCCCTGCCACCATGGCTTTGTCTGGAAGGACGTCCGGTCCACCTGGTCTGATTAGCATATTACCCTTTTATTAGTATAGATTACTCACCCTGATTAGCTACAGCAACAACATAATACAAGGTAACGCAATATAACCACCGTTGTTGGCGGATGGCTTCCTGCCTGTCCCCGGGGGACCAGAGGCGGCTGGGACAGGCGGGGACAGGCTGCAGCGGGGCGGCCACCTTCCCTGCACACACAGCTTAGGTCTCCGTCTCCCCATGTCTGTGGCCGCTCGCCATTGCCTCAGCTGGCACCTAGGATGGTGCCCCGGTTCCCATTAGATTGCCAGACGTGGCAGCGGTCCCCTCAAGTGCCACGCTCTCGGCTGCCTGTGTGGGCACGGAGCCTATTTTTAACGTTTTACGTCTATAATTACATGTGTTCCACTGCCTCTCGCATGCACATTTGCTCTGGGGAGAGGTTCTGGTTATGTGATCTTGGTGGCTTTTAACAGGGCCAGCGCGTCCCACCGACCTGCTCCGTCAGCCAGAGCGCCGCCCCGGCTCCTTCCTCGCTCAGGCCCTGGGAAAGAGGGGAGCGATGTAAAATGTTTACCGTGCTGGCCACGCATAATCGTTGATGAGTCAGGAGGAAACCAGCCAGTGCGTCCACTGGTGTTTATGGAGGGAGAGTCAGTCTATTCTTTTTTAAAAATATATATATTTTTTTATTGATTTCAGAGAGGAAAGGAGAGGGAGAGAGAGAGAAACATCAATGATGGGAGAGAATCATTGACCGGCTGTTTCCAGCACGCTCCCTGCTGGGGATGGAGCCCGCAACCTGGGCATATGGCCTGACCAGGAATCGAACTGTACCTTCCTGGTCCATAGGTCGATGCTCCACCACTGAGCCACACTGGCCGGGCCCGTTCTATTCTTAAAGGCCAGTCGGGCTATGGATTAATCTGTGGTTTGGACGAGGAAGCCAGTCAACGGGGCGCCATGCTGGTCTCAACAGGATGGCGTCGACCTCGCGGACTGCCTACCTCAGTTCCCCAGGGCGGCACGCCCTTGACCGAGACGGTTCTCCAATGGCGCCTTCTATCCTCGAAGGAAAAAGAACCAGCGATGTTGAGGCCGAGGGGGTGGGTCCCGGGGAGGGAGATCTGGGCCCAGGACCTGCAGCTGGAGCAGGTGACTGGGGGACGCCCCAGCTGAGGCCACCCGAAGGACTCAGAGGAGGGTAGGGGTGGGGCAAGGCCGCTGATCAGCTGGCGACAGGGAGCAAGCAGACAGGGGTGGGCCAGGGTCTCGGGCCGGGAAAAAGCAGGCCCTGGGAAGACACCCCAAGAAAGCCAGGTCTGCCTGGGGAGATACACACTATTTCACTCCATAAACATGGCAAAGCACCCACCGAAACCAGGTGCGATCCTCGTTGCTAGGCACACACGGACTCCCCTGAGCATCCAGCTTAGAGGTACCGTTCCTCCCCGACGGATTGGAATATCCAAGCGGAAAATAGGGAAGCGCATGAAGAGGAACATTACTCTCGGGCTCTCCCCTCCGAGAGACCATCTTTGTGAATATCTGCCTTGTATCCTCTTTGCCTATACACACCGTATGCCCGTGTCATCTCAGAACGGCGACCGTCACACACACACCGTTTCCTCACTTGGTATTATACTCTGAGAAGTTTATACTTCCGACATCCTTTATGAATATGAGTTTGTAAAAACGTATTGTTCTGGTTGAAAGCATTACAGCTGTCCCCCGTATTTGTGTCCCCACAGACCCCCTCCATCCCCCACTCACTAGCCCTGCCCCCCGTCCCGGCCTTCACCACATTATTGTCTCTGCCCAAGGGTTATGCCCATGTGCATGTAAGTTCTTTGGTTCATCTCTCCCCACCCCCACACCCCCACGCCCGCTTCACCCCTGCCTTCTCCCTGAGATCCGACCGTCTGTTCTGTGCTTCCGTGTCTTTGGGCCTATTCCGCTCATCAGTTTATGTTGTTCATTAGGCCCCACCTACGAGTGAGATGATGGGACACTCGTCTTTCTCGGGCGGCTCCTGTCTCTCAGCGTCACGCCCTCCAGCCCCTCCGCGCTGTCACAGCCGCGAGAGACCCTTCCTTCCCGCCACTGTGTCGCCTTGGAGGAGAGGGGACCGTCTCAGGGACATGCGGCCGAGGGTGTACCCAGCCCCCAATGTTGATCGCAGGAGCTGTTTCCAGATAAAGAATGTTCCGCCCCCTCACCTGCCATGTATGTGCCAACGAGTGTTTTTATGAAAAATGAAAAACACCTAAATAGTCAGGCCCCTCCTACCCAAACACCAGTGAGCGAACATTATAGAATTGCAGCACATACCCTGCAATTTGCTCTCATTTGTACAGGAATCCTGAGCCGTCGGCACTGCTGATACAGCACGTTAGCTACCGTCCTCGCGGGGAGAGGAGACCCCGCGTCGGCGAGGACGCAGAGAGACGGACACTCACGTTTTCCTGGTGGGAGGCCCAGTCCCGGCCCAGCCTCTACCTTCGGAGAACTTGCGTGAAGGAATTGGTATTAGGGCTGTGTCCCCAGATGTATGAAAAGCAATATTTATATCAGCGTTATTATTTTTTTTTGTGCTTAATCCACAGGAACTTCTAAAAGCGGAAGCTGTAATTACCAGCATGATTATCATCAATTCCTCTTCCAGCCCCATCTGGCTCTCGGAAGAGGAATATTATAATTAATATATTTCTGCGTGGTATGTCATCTCTTCCCAGAATTATTTTCTGACACTTGCATTGTCTCATAATCATGTTAACGGCAATTAGGGGGGGTGCTAACTAAGTTTGGGGGCTCTTTGTGCGGCAGTCTTTCTTTTGTCCTGCCTCTCCTCGTTTCTGAATAATTTGGTTGGCTTCGTTTTTCAGCCACCTGTGGTGTTTCTTTGATCGTTTTGTTCCCTCTCCCCCCCGACCAACCCCCCAACCAAGTAACAGCCGGGGCCGTGTCCTGAGTCCTTCCACGTGAGACACCTCACCTACAAGAAAGACACTTGTCGCGCCAACGATTCTTAGCTCCCGTCTCTCTCCTTTGAAGCCTTTAGATTCGGAAACATTCGCTTTTAGGATTTACTGAGAGGTGTGGCCAAATGGGATTCTGAGGGAGTTTGGGATCCCCCCTCCAGAGAACTACATTTTTGTAGGATTTCAAATTTTTATTTTTTAAAATTCAAACCCTTTACCCACGTATGCCTCGAAGAACTCTCACAGAGGTTTTTTAAAAAATATTTTTCTTGATTTCAGAGAGGAAGGGAGAGCTAGAAACATCAATGATGAGAGGGAATCACTGATTGGCTGCCTCCTGCAGGTTGGACCAAGCCCACAATCCAGGCACGTGCCCTGGACCAGAATCGAACCTGGGACCCTTCGGTCCGCAGACTGACGCTCTATCCACCGAGCCGAACCGGCCAGGGCAGGCAACCTTTTCTTAAAGAGCCTCCAGGCGTCCTGTGGGGTCTCAGGGGTCCGCACAGCTCTGCTCCGTGGCTGGAAGGCAGCTGCAGAGAATGTGTCAAGCAACAGGCAGAGCTGCATTTAAATAAAACTTTATTGACAAGAGCAGGTCAGTGGCCCACAGGATGGTGTCTGCCTTGAGAGACTAAAGGCACAAGTCGTCCTTCGGCTCAGGAGGATTTGCCGTCGTATCTTTCGTTACTCTTTCCTCCTTCATTGGCTGTGTGGTCACCATTTCAAGTGTCTCCTATGTGAATATTTTATCTCTGGTGGCAGCCTTAACTTCCCCCCCTCTCTCTGTCTGTTCCTCCCTCCCTCCCTCCCATCCTCCATCCCTTCTTCCTCCTTCCCTTTATCCCCATCTTTTCTCAATTTCTCCCTCTATCTTCCCCTTCGCATTGATTTCTGGGAGCATGCCTGGAGCTCATTTCTCAATTCACAGATTCCGCTTCCTACCCATCACCCCAGCTCTCTCCGCCTTGGGCATCGGCAAGTTTCCACTCCGTGTTTTTCACTGGGGAAGGATCTTTCTGAATTTCAGTTTTCCCACTAACCACACACACACACGCACACACACGCACACGCAAAATCAAACCTCATGGGAAATACTCTCCAATTAGCGGAGTCTTTCTTGCTTCTCGGTAGGGTCTCCCATCTGGAGGGAATGTTTGATTTGCTTTCTCAGAATAAGCCCGTTTTCGAAAGCACAGAGGCTGCCCCTGTCTGTTAAACCTCCCCGCTTGTGTTCCTTGCAGAGAGAAAACTGTGCGGCCACTATTAGAGATCGAGAAAGATTCCCTTAGAGCCCTCACTCAAATATTGTACGCAAGGAGGGAAAAGGACTTCTTTGTCCATTTTTTAGTTTTGTTGTTATTATTATTATTATTATTTAATCCTCACCCGAGGATATTTTTCCATTGATTTTGAGAGGGAGTGGACGAGAGAGGGAAAAACAGAGAGAAACATCGATGTGAGAGACACACATCGATGGGTTGTCTCCTGCATGTGACCAGGGCCCCGGGCTGGGGAGGAGCCTGCAACCGAGGTACGTGCCCTTGACCGGGATTGAACCCAGGACCCTTTGATCTGTAGGCCGACGCTCTATCCACTGAGCCAAACCGGCCAGGGCTCCACTAAACTTATTTTAGTAACAGTTTTACAGTCAAACCTCATTTCTCGAACGTCTCCCATCGCGAACAATTCGGTTCTCGAACGAGTTGTTCACAGAAAAAACATGTCTCCCTTATGGACCAAAACTTCTGTTTTTGACCTGATAACCATGTCATGCTGATACCTCCGCAGGACAAAGAGCCTGTTGCTCCAGCCCCGCCCCCTCCCCCACCCACACCCCATCGCACCCAGCTCCATGGTGTCTCAGGCTGCCCCTCAGGGTCCCTATGGGAGCGCCCTGAGTGGGTGTGTCTGCGCCTGGCCTTTCTCAGTGCCTGGCTCTCACCCCCCGACCCCCACGGGGATGATTTTCACCCCTTCTCTACCCTCTTTGTTCACGGGTACAGGTGCCTG
>NW_006300373.1:778113-779271 GCF_000327345.1 Myotis davidii | reverse complement strand
CCCCCCCCCCCCCCGCAATTCCGTGGCAGGATAAGGCAGCTAATCTGTTTTGACATGCTATCTAAACGGCCCCCAGGCCCGTATACGGGAGAAGTCATCCATAAGTCATGCCTTTTATGCCCGTGTACTGGGGTGTACACGAGAAAGAGTTACAGCGGCCGTCACTACGGCAAAGTCAGGGCCTCCGCATTCACGCCACATATCAAATCCTCTTTCAATGCGGCCCGTCCCATCAGCTGTCAGGTTCTGTTAAATATACCCCTCAGACCCACTGACCAGCTGACAGGAGAGAAACTCAAAACCACCCACCCGCCATTAGCATCATAAAATGTGAGATCAGCTGGGAGGACCGATAACAGAGGAGATGAAAATCGGGGCGCCCTTGTGTGCTGTTCAATAGAACCCCCAGGAGCCACCAACACGCCCGTAACATACCGCGGCGAAAACACACAAAGCACCGCACCCACAGGAACAAAACCGGGGCCGTCCCGTGGCCGGCTCCATGGCGTGTCCACGGTCCGTTTCCCTTTGTTGGTGGGAGACTTGCATAAATGTTTCATGAGGTTGATCCAATGTATACACCGAACCCTTCCTTCACCAGGCGCCATCTGCACTGTGCTCCCAGAGAACGGCGGTTTCGTCCACGTCCAGGAAGTAGAACCTGTCCCAGGGGTGCGGGGGGGACTCACAGCTGGGGCCAGGGCTGCGAGCATACTTGTCACTTTTGCACATTCCCTGGTCAGATCCGAGAATTCGTTAACCGGGTAAAAGCGGGTGGTGGCCGACACCCCGGGGGGAGGTAGAGGTGCCCTCGGGGATACAGCATCGGGCCGAGGGAGGGATCGGGTCGTGCGGAGGGAAGAAACGTGCCTCTGTGTCGCTTGGATCTGCCTCAGCCTTTGCTGAGATATTCGCCCGAGGCTCGAGCGGGGGTCAGACCTGTCCTGGACACCTGCTGGGAGGCAGATGCCAATGTCCACGGGCTTAGTGCAGCGACCGTCGGACCGGGCGATTGGTTCCAGACGGGGCTCTTTAAAGCAAAATAACAACAACAACAAAATGTTATGAGACCAATAATTTCTTAATGAACCTCGGCTTGGCTCACAAGCGGGTCTAACAGAGGGAGCAGCGGGCCGAGCCGTGGGCAGGACGCTTCTC
>NW_006300373.1:775954-778095 GCF_000327345.1 Myotis davidii | reverse complement strand
CTTCGCGGCGGGGACGACGGGGAGCGTGGGTCCCGTGAGAGGAGACCCGGACGGAGATGTGCTTTGTCTCATCAGTTTGACGCAAGTGGGGGTTTAGGCCGAGCCTCCCTCCCCGTGTCTCTGGGCGCGGTTTCTCTGTCTCCAATGGATGCGTGAGGCCAATTGGGAAGTAGGAACCTCCCTGATCCTGCCTTTGGAGTTGGATTTTTTTTTGTTTTTTGAAAGCTCTTTAATATATATTTTTATTGTTTCAGAGAGAGGAAGGGAGAGGGCTGAGCCTGGTGGAGCTCGGATGGGCATGGAGGCTGACTGAGCCCGTTTCCTGCTCACCATGTAGTTACCAGTCAATCCAATCAACGCGACGCGTTCTCTCTGACGGGCTAACGGAAACCGGGATGTCCGTGTAGCCGCGCTCATCGAACAGCAGCCGTTGCTGCCCACTGCTGTGGTCGTGACCCTGGGCGTGGTCCCGGGGCGGGAAGAGACACCGTCAATATCAGGGAAGTGAGCGAATGAACACGTTCGATGGCGCCGGCCTCTGGTTTCCAACTCTTCCGGCTGCTGCGGGTCATGAGCGCTCTCTCCAAATCCAAATCCGGGGGCTGGGAGGCCAAGGTCTGACCCCGTGTTTGTTTCTAAGCGAGGAGTGACGCGATCACCTAGGAAGCAACGGTCCAGGCTGGGAGCAGTTTTCTCCCAGCACTTTCCGGGGTGCCAAGCACTTTCCGGGGTGCCGTCCAGTCCCACAGTCTCCACGGACAACAGACTCCGCTGGGCTCTGAAACGGGCCGGCCCAGAGCCGCCCACGGGGGACCACGAGGGAGAGCCCGTGCCCCAACGAGGCACAGGCTGGAGACCGGGGGCGGCGAGTGGGGTGTGTGGCGATGACGCTAGAGGGGTGTGCGGCGTGGGAAGCAGTGCCCGCTCGGGAGTGAGGGGACACGGGTGCGGTGCCCACGGCCTCGGCTCAGCCTCCGCGCGTGTCCAAGGGGTAAAGCCTCATTTGTAAGCGAGGAGCTCAATCCGTGGAGAAAAGTGTCCGTACGCCATTCATAGTGAATTCCGCAGGAAACAGAGTTTAAGGACAGGAACTGGGCGGGTGAGCCGAGGGCCGGAACCTCTCGGAGCATCTGAGCTGCCCGGGAGGAGGTGCATAGCTGATCAAACATTGGTGTTGATCACAGGGGTTTGGGGGTGAGGGGGGGCTCCCCGACCCCTGAGGATGCGCCCGAGGAGGCGGGAACACTCAGGAGCCCCAGAAAGCCCGGTCCGACTTTTATTAAATAAATTATGGTGCTCCTCTCGGCTTCCACCGGCATCAATAATATCAACGTTTGGACAAACGCCTCTCTCTGGGGAACGGGTTCTGAGACTCGCTCCTAATCTTCCCTCTTTGAAGTATCCGAGGGCTTAGAGGCGCGTGTCAATATCTGTGGCTGCCAGCCTGCCAGCTGCCAGGGCGCCCCACGCAGCACCTGCCCACAGGGGTCGGATTCCCTGAGGGGCCTGATGCCCACAGGAAAGGACCGCCATGCCCAAGGCTCTTCGCTTCCTTCCAAGCGATCCTGAGCCCGTACTTTCCCCTGAAATGTCTGAAAGACCCCGGGGGACACCCGTTTTGCCGTGAGCTCACTCCTGTCAAAACGAACAGGAGGGAACACGTGGATGGCGACTTCTCTCCGTCCTGTTTACCAGCACCTCCCAAGTGCGCTGCTAGGACTGGCATCCAGCACTCAGGTCAAAGGCCCTGACGACCCGCCCGCAGCCTGAGGCACAGCCCCCCATCCTTCCCAGTGGGGGCAGGTGAGCCGGTGCCGTGTGGCCCCAGCATCCGGGTCCCTGAGCGTCCTGTCCCATCCAAGCCCGCATCCCGCCCGGCCTGGCTCAGAGGCTCGGGGAAGCGGGGAGGCCCGTGGAGAAAGCCAGGCCTTTGGGCTCCCCCCGAAAACTGTTCTTCCAGAGCAAACACATGTGAGTCTGCAAAGGCAGGTTCCCCCAAAAGCAATCAGAGGGAACGGAGTGAGTCTAAAGACGCCCAAGTCCCTTCTCCCCCCAGAGGGCGCCTGGCCCGACGCCCCAGGCCGGCCTGGCCGCTCACCCAGACGATCACTGGGCCCTAAGCTGAGGGGCCTGGCTGGGCA
>NW_006300373.1:774977-775645 GCF_000327345.1 Myotis davidii | reverse complement strand
CCACTTCAATGCCGCACACTCCGCCCTCCTGCAGAATAGATTTCCAAGCAGCCCCTGAAGGCGTCTCTCTGGATGTTAAATGAAACTGCTGCTTTCTCCCTGTATCTCTCGTTTCCCATCTGTTTCCCCCTTAAAAGCGACCTCCCACCGCCCCAGCTCCGAGCACCCACCCCGTCGCCCTCCCCCACAAAATGCATCTTTCCTGCCCCCTGCTCCCGAGACCCTGAGCAGAGGAGACACGGGTCTGAAACCCTAACTCAGGGGCAGAGAGAGCCAGGCCGACGCCTTCTGGGGCCTCCAGGCCCGGCACTCCCTCACGCACCAGCCTCTGTCACACGCAGAGGAACGTGCTATTCCCAACACGACAAATTTCACACCCGTCCTGCTGACTCGGGCTCACTAATTGCCCGACGGCGTTTTCTTTGTTAAGCTTCCCTGTGATCATCACCCTTTTTGTCAACTGACAGTAGAAATATGCTGCCGCTGACACGCAGCCTGACGCACAGCGCCCCTAATCCCTCCTGGGGGCGGGGGCGGGAGGCATCGCGGGGGCCCCCAGCCTCCGGTCCCTGGAATCCCTCCCTGCAGAAGGCTCCCCGGGGGAAGCTGTGAGGCACAAACCCCGGGAGATGCCACTCAGGCTGTGCTCCCTGACGGACGCCCCCTGG
>NW_006300373.1:771208-774553 GCF_000327345.1 Myotis davidii | reverse complement strand
GTCCCATCCAAGCCCGCATCCCGCCCGGCCTGGCTCAGAGGCTCGGGGAAGCGGGGAGGCCCGTGGAGAAAGCCAGGCCTTTGGGCTCCCCCCGAAAACTGTTCTTCCAGAGCAAACACATGTGAGTCTGCAAAGGCAGGTTCCCCCAAAAGCAATCAGAGGGAACGGAGTGAGTCTAAAGACGCCCAAGTCCCTTCTTCCCCCCAGAGGCGCCTGGCCCGACGCTCCAGGCCGGCCTGGCCGCTCACCCAGACGATCACTGGGGACGGCGTTTTCTTTGTTAAGCTTCCCTGTGATCATCACCCTTTTTGTCAACTGACAGTAGAAATATGCTGCCGCTGACACGCAGCCTGACGCACAGCGCCCCTAATCCCTCCTGGGGGCGGGGGCGGGAGGCATCGCGGGGCCCCCAGCCTCCGGTCCCTGGAATCCCTCCCTGCAGAAGGCTCCCCGGGGGCAGCTGTGAGGCACAAACCCCGGGAGATGCCACTCAGGCTGTGCTCCCTGACCGACGCCCCCTGGAGGTGAGCGGGGGCATTGCCTGGCACGTGCACAGTGGCCCTGGAGAATCCCATGCTGCATCTAGGGCAGTGGTTCTCAACCTGTGGGTCACGACTCCTTTGGGGGTCGAACGACCCTTTCACAGGGGTCGCCTAAGACCATCGGAAAACACATATATAATTACATATTGTTTTGTGATTAATCACGATGCTTTAATTATGTTCAATTTGTAACAATGAAATTGGGGGTCCCCCAACATGAGGAACTGTATTAAAGGGTCACGGCATTAGGAAGGTTGAGAACCACTGCTCTAGGGGTTCTGATGGGCCGGATGCAAGGCACCCAGCAAGCCTCTTTGGTGAACGCGGTAGCGACAGGCATGAGGCCCAGGAGCAGGGTGCCCATGCTTACAAGCCCCTTCCGGGGTGTGCTTTCCGGTTGCTACGCCCTCCGCCTCCCTGCCCACGGCCTGGGACGGAGGCAGCTGTAGTGGTAGCTGGCCAAGCCCGGCTGCCCAGTGATACCCAGAAAGAGAGGGGCAGCCTGGATACGGCCGGCCGACTGGAATGCGGCCAGGGTCAGAGGAGACCCTGCAGAAGATGGGGTGCTTGGCTGGAGGGGCAGGGACGGAACGCACCACGGGGAGGTCTCTTCACCCCAGTCTGCATGCAGCCTCACAGCAAGAGACGAAGCGCTCTTATCAGCTGAAGCATTCCGCCCGCCAGTCCGGGTCACATACCGCACGGTGGCTGGGCCGGGCTCGGCTGTCTAGCCACGAACAGGCGGCCTTTGTTCCTGTGTGTCTGGGTGCCGCTTGGGGATGCGGATCCAGCGTGGGTGCAATTATGGGATTTCTTTTAAAGGTATGGAAATCGTATCTCCCACCTTGAATCTTGGGGGAAAATAAAACTGAGGAAGGGAGTGCAATGTTAAGGGGCTGAGTGGGGTCATTGGCATCCCCTCCCCCAAAGTGACCCTATGCGCTCACATGCTTTCCTATCGTTGCAGGAGCCACCAATGGTGTCAAAACACTGCATTTAACTTTGCAAACTGTTTGCCTTACCCTAATGTCTTATTCTCGAAGGACTCAGAACCCTAAAGCCTTGGAATTTAAAGAATCCTTATAGGTCATCCATCCATTCATCCATCCATCCATCCATCCATCCAATCATTCACTCATCCATTCATCCATCCATCCATTCATCCATCCATTCATCTATCCATCCATACATCCCCATCCATTCATCCATCCATCCATTCATTCATCCGCTCATCATTCCACCCAACTACTCATCCATCCATCTATTTATTCACTCATCCATACATCCATTTATTCAACAATCCATCTACCCACTCACTCATCCATCTATCAACCCAACCACTCTTTCATCCATCCATCCACCCATCCCACCAATCCATTTATCTATCCATCCATCCATCCATCCATCCATCCACTTATTCATCAATCCATCTATCCAACCACTCATTCATCCATCCACCCATCCATTCATCTATCCATCCACCCATCCATTCACTTATTCATTCATTTACTCATCAATCCACCTGCCCACCCACTCATTTGTCCATCTATCCATCCATCTATCCATTCATTCATCCATTAATTCATTCATCTATCCATCCATCTACTCCTTCACTCATCTATCTACCGATTTATTCATCAATCCATCTACCACCCACTCATCCACCCATCCATCCATCCATTCCTCCAAGAAACATTTATTGAGCACTTACCCTGTGCCACCCAGTGGCGAACAAGAGAGACGAAGTGCCTGCTTCCATGGAACGGACATACTACTGGGGAAGATGGATAGTAAGCCAGTGAGCGAATAAACAAGCCCCACAAAATCATTAAATGGTGCTAACACGTGCCCAGACAGAGGACAACCGAGGCGATGAAAGCACAGCGCAGAGGCCTGGGGAGATAGGGAGAGGCCTCTCCAAGAAGGTCAGACCTGAGCTGACAACGGATTGATGAGGGCAAACCGTGCTAGAGAGCAGTGAGCCTTAGGTGGAGGCCCTGACGTGGCACAAGCGTGGCGAGTTCGAGGGGCAGAAAGGAGGCCGGTGGGTGCGGCTGGGCCAGAGTGAGCTCTGAGAAAACCGCTGTTCACACGGAACATCGCCCCAAGTCCAAGATGAAATAAACCGCTGCAGAGCGACTCAGATTAAGCCGATTGAAAGCCACGCACGGGCTCCGCTGCTGGCCGGGGCTCGGGCCTTCCCCGGAATCCTCCTCCTTTGAGGAACCGCTTGGTGCTGCTGGAATCGGCCGAGCTCACGGGCACCCGGAGTGCACGAGGCTGGGGAGGGTGGGTGTTGAGCCAGGCAGGGCCTCCCTGGGGGTCACACCTTCCCCCAAAGAGCCCGCTTGTGCGCAGAGGGATTGTCCCACCATCGCCCCGTCTCCCGTGGTTTCCCCGACGGCAGCGGCAGGCTCCTCCCAGCGGCTCTCGCTAAGTCGCGTCCAGGACACATTTCCGAGCCGGAGATGGGGAAGGATGGGTTCTCTTAAGGCTTTACAATGTCAAGCGTCATAACCCAGGCGCTGGCTTGCTGGCTTCCTACTTTAAATTGCTCCTAATTTGAAACATGCAAACATTTCCACTTTATCAAGCAAGGCCACTAAACATGTTATTGCTGGAACCTGCATGTTTTATGGTCTCCATAGAGCCAGGGAGCTGAGTTTTATTAAAATAGACTGTTAAGAGGCTCAACTCATTATGGAATCGCCCAGGCCCCAGAATGAAAGAGTTTTGTTTATTCTAAGGGTAGCAGGGGGGAAATAAGGGGGGCCTGGGAAGAGGGTGGGGATGAGTGTGAGTG
>NW_006300373.1:763610-771145 GCF_000327345.1 Myotis davidii | reverse complement strand
CTGCCCCTCCCACCCACCCCTGTGTCCGAGGCCTGGTGTTTGCTGGTGGGGCTGTGAGTCTGTTCCTTACGGCCGAGTGGGGTCTGGCTTCAAGACGCCTGGAATTTAGCAAAAAGGGCTGATTCTTCCCTTAAAAATAAAAGGCTCAGGGCCTCCACCGAGAACGTGGAAAATGAAGCCTGACAAAGGAGCATGAAGCTTTCTAAGCGGATGCTGATGGGGAGAACGCAGGCCCCAGCCCCTCTGCCCGGCGAGTGCGCTGCTGGGCTGCGGGCAGCGCCTTGCGGTCTGAAGGCAGAGACCACGTTATGAAATCCTCCCTGTGAATCCGAGAGCCTGGCGTGCCGGCCCGAGCAGAGACAGCGGCTGCCGGCCCCGCCAGTCTCACTGCTGTGCTGGCCCCCACGCTGGCCTGGGCGAGAGGAGGGACTCTGACCGGCACGGGGTGCAGAGGATCCAGCTGTCCTCACATCCCAGCTGTGTTTGCAAAGAGAGTGTCGCGCCAGATGCCCAGGCAGCCATTGCATGAGAGACCCCAGGTGAGACCAGCAGCAGAACTGCCCGGGGGACCCAGTCCGGCCACAGACACGGGAAAGACGATGAATGGCTGTTGCCGTTTCAAGTCGCCACGGTTGGTGCCGGATGGTAAGGGAGCGACCAGCAGCCGGACACCACGCCCCCTCCCGCCTCGCGGGGCTTTGGGCAAGCGGGTCCCCAAGCAGACACAGGTGTTGTCCAGTGTCCTGACCCTCTCCGTGCCGACGAGGAGACAGCTGGCATTGCTTGACCGTCCAGAACGCACCAGGCGCCACTTGGGAATGTTTGCTATGTCGCCCGAGGTGCAGTCAATGACTTGTCCCCACTTTACAGATGAGGAGACTGAGGCTCGGACTCTGATTCCAGACTTCCTACCTTAGCTCGCTGCACTGCGCTCACCGCAGCCCGGCTTCCACGGCCGGCCAGGCCTGGCACCACGCACCCCGCTGGGCGGTGCTCACTAATGGCGGCAGCTGGCACAAATCACCCCGCATCTCCCCGGGAGCCACCCTTCGTCCTACTTTTATGAAGTGTCACCTGGCGGCCAGGGACTGTGCTGGGTTCCAGGAATGTCCCCAGAGCCTGGCCTCAGCCCTCAGCCCTCCCTCCTGTGGAAGCGGTCACCATTCTTGGCCAGGCTCTGCTGCCAGCGACACCTTTAACCCCTGCACTGTGGCGCCTGATGCCACCGCCGATCCCGCAGAAGCGGCCAGCGTTCACAAAACAGGCTTACACCTGACATGCTTATGAATCAACAAGAGACGGATCGGTGAAGGGATGGACAATGGGTCGATGGACAGACAGATGGGTAGACAGGCGGACAGACGGATACACAGACAAATCACACTCGGACGCACACACCTCTGAAGAAGCTCCGCCTGGAGTAGCTCTCCTCGTGGTTTTAATTTTACAAGAAGTGTCAGTCTCACCAATCTAAGATTTTTCTTTTTCATTTGGCCCCAGGTACAAGGCAAAGAGGGTTGGGGGGCGGTGGACAAGATCTGGCCACGGAGGAGGTGGGAAAGGTGTTAACAAGCCATAAATGACCCTCCCGGCCTATTCCGGCATAAGTAATGTCCCCAAATTGCCTACAGTCAAAACTGCCAATTCCGAGCTGATTGCTATGAATCAGGCTCCCCGTCTACGCAATAATGTGATCAATTTCTCATTTCGCTGAATAAATAAGCGGGGAGATGGGGGGCGGTCTGTGACCCACCGTTAACCTCCCGCCTCATTATTCATATCAGACCGAGGACATGCATGCGAGACACCCCTGGCTCAATGTGAGCTAATTACTGTTAGGACGGGAGGCTCTGTGAAGGGGTACTGATGGGACAAGTGTCCAGGGACCGGCGGGCGGAGAAAATGAGGCTGAGAAAGCCTTTGTCTAGGAGGAGGGAGGCCGAGGGGGGTGCGGGGAGGCAGGTGCCCTTCCTCCCTGGCCGTAAGCCCACAGGGTCGTGTTCCTGCCCTGGTCCGTGAGTGTCTGCCTCTGAGTGGGACGCCCCGGTAATTTCTGATATCCTGGCCTATCGCTAACGTACATCTTCTTATCGTACTCAGTGATCATCCTCGCAGATCAATTCCTCATTGGGCTTAAATCCTGGGACAGTCCTCCTCCCCCAGCCCATACCGTGTCCCCTGGTGCAGACGCTGGGGGACCAGGCTTTGGGAAACATTTAAAATGTTGGTTCTTCCCCGCCAGTGTGGCTCAGTGGTTGAGCGTCGACCTCTGAACCAGGAGGTCACGGTTCAATTCCCGGTCAGGGCGCAGGCCCGGGTTGCAGGCTCCATCCCCAGTAGGAGGAGTGCAGGAGGCAGGCGATCCATGATTCTCTCTCATTATGGATGTTTTGGTCTCTCCCTCTCCCTTCTTCTCTCTGAAATCAATAGAAACATTACAAACATAGTTTTTATAAAATTCATCCCGTTGGCTGGCTGCGTGCCTCTGGAGAGGTTTCTGGGGAAGCCGCCGAAGCAGGTTTGTGTGATCAGGAGGCGAGAAGTCATGTGGGGGACCCGGCAGGTGCGGCTGGCAGAGGCCTGGGGCCTGTCCCCAGGGGAGCCGGGGCGTGGGCCTGGATGCCCTTCCCAGGGCCCATCTGTGAGGCAGGGAGGTGCACTCCCCAGGCATCTCCCCCGACCGGAAGCGCACAGGCTACGTCTAGGTGCATCTGCGTTTCCGTAGAGAACAGAGCCCGGGTGCCCGGACTGCCCGATGGTCTTTCTGAGGCTCCAGCCTCCCTCCTTCCCCTGAGGATGCCCGCACCCACTCCCAGCTGCGAGACGTGGGACTCGCACGCCCATTCATTCCACGCTACGCACACGCGTGGCACACAGGTCACACGCTGGGCTGGACTCCGGAGGTGCAGCCCTGGAGGGGCAGTTTTATGGGGTACAGCCTCGTCCTCAGGGATCTTCAGTACACCCCGCCCCCTCCCCATCAACAAGGTCCTTTCCTAAAACCGCCTTCACACGTGTTTCAAAGTCACCGCACACACCATTTAAAATGTCCACTTGTCTCCGTTTCTTAACATTCCTCTAAACCAGTGGTTCTCAACCTTCTGGCCCTTTAAATACAGTTCCTCATGCTGTGACCCAACCATAAAATTATTTTCGTTGCTACTTCATCACTGTCATGTTGCTACTGTGATGCATCGTCGTGTAAATATCTGATATGCAGGATGGTCTTAGGCGATCCCTGTGAAAGGGTCGTTCGACCGCCAGAGGGGTCGCGACCCACAGGTTGAGAACCGCTGATCTAAACCCCTGACAAGGATCTGCTAACGGGCTCACACTGTTGCACATCGAGGTCCCGGCCCCGAGGGGTCCAGGCCGAGGCCGTGTCCTCCCAGGGCCCAGCCCCGAGCTGGCAGGACGTGAGCACGAGCGTGGAGTCCATGTGAAGAACAATGAAGGCTCCTCTCCCGCGATCCCAGGCCCCGACGCCCGCGCTGACCCGGAGCCGGGATCGCCGACCAGTGTCCAGCGGCTGCTTTCCATGACGACGCACAGCCTGCGCTCATTCATCAATTTCTCTGCAACGAGGGGGTGCGGGGGGGACTCACTGAGTTTCCCTGAATCCGGGGGCGCGGGACGGACGCGATGAGATACAAGACAGACTTTCCTGTGGCGGTAGGAGCGTGCCCAGTGCCCCCGCCTCCCCGTCCGGTCCCCGCCGCAGTCTCACTTTTTCCACGGCCTTATCAGGTCCCGATAGGCAGGGACCAGCCGAGCATTCGAGGGAAAAGGAAGTTCGGGGCCACCCCAGCCCCCAGGGCCCCCCCACACACACACCCATGGGGCCCCACTAGGGCCACCCTCAGAGCAGCACGTCACCGGCTCGGCCACGGCTCTCTCCTGTGCACACGCGGGCTCTGGGGCCAAGAGGGAGCCAGCTGGACAGGAAGTCATCGGTGATAGAAGGCCACGGTGCTCGGACAGAGCCCGGCTTCGGCCTCCAACCCGGGGGAGGAGAACGGAGGGTCTGCTCACAGCCTGGAGGGCTGATCACTAACGTTCCGGTCCCCACCCCTCCCGGGCTCCAGGAGAACAGGTGGGGTTGTGCCTCCTGCCCCGCCCTGTCCCGCGTGACCTTCACCCCGTGGTGGGGGGAAGTGGTTTGCTCTGTGCAGGTAGCGATGGGCGCTGTGTTCCCAGCAGCCTGGGCTGAGAGGGAAGCACTGAGCACCCTTGTCTGGGCAGCGTCCCCGCCCTCGTCTGGGCCGAGCGGAAAGTGCTTTCCGTGGGGAGGACGTGGAGACGCCACAGGTCCCTCACGCGCACCTGGGCGCACAGCGGGCGGAGCGGCGGACGCTCCCTCTTCCCTTTCTGACCATGACTGTGGCGACGCCAGAAGCATTTTGCGGATGACGCACCCCCTCCCCCTCCACACAGGCATGTGATGTTACTCATTGTGAGAAGGGGGGAGGGGGCGGGGGGGGGTGACACTGATTTTTTCTGCAAAAGAGCCGAGTAGGACTAAGCCAGTGGGTGAAAGGTACAGAGGGTGGGTGCCTTGTGGTGGGAGGTGCCCAACTGGCACCAGGAGACTCGAATTCAAGTCGGGGTTCTAGGCTCGTGAGCCTCAGCTTCCCCGGCGGTCACATGGGGGGGCGGCCCCGCCCTGTCCCTCTTGAGGAGCCAGCGAACAATGCGACGTGACCTTGGGGGTAAATCGCTTTATAAACTGCGATACCCTTTCACCAGGAAATGGTGATCGATTATCGGTTATCGTTAGGGCGTCTGTCCGCGAAGTACGCTGCCAGGGAAGCCCAGTCAACGGGCAGAGACGGTCCGGGTCTTGGAAACCAGGTGCCAGGGACACGCTGAGGTGGAGACGGGCGGGACGTCCAGGGTGGCACACCATGGACCTGGGCTGTGGTCGGCCGGGGGCAGAGCCTGAGGCCTGGGCAGATGGGAGGAAGGGCCACCAGTGCCAGCCTCTCGCTGGGGCACCATCTGGGCCTCCGAATGCCCAAGGAGCGACTCCGGCCTCTCCGACTCCCACAGGCCCATGCTGTAGACGCAGCGCCGGGCCCTGGAGACCTGGGCTCCTGGGGGGCAGGGGGCGTTTCTGTTTGAGGGAGCGAGGGGGTGAGGCCGCAGCACAGTCACTCGTAAATGGCCAGCGTCGGTCTCTGGACACCAAACAGGAAGGTATAGAGCAGGGGTCCTCAAACTACGGCCCTCGGGCCACATGCAGATACAAATATTGTATTTGTTCCCGTTTTGTGTTTTTACTTCAAAATAAGATATGTGCAGTGTGCATAGGAATTTGTTCATAGTTTTTGTTTAAACTATAGTCCGGCCCTTCAGCGGTCTGAGGGACAGTGAACTGGCCTCCTGTTTATAAAGTGTGAGGACCCCTGGGATAGTGTGAGGAGCTAAGCGCCCACGAATGGGAAACCTGAGGGTGCGATGGCCGTGAAGTTCACACGGATGTGAAACGGAAGGAGGCTCTGGGCACGGCACGTGGTGGTCACTGTACCTGGGACACAGTCCAGGGGACCCTCGTGCACTGCTGGGGGGCGTGCAGATGGGTGTGGAGTCACCTCAACCAAGTAAACATGGAGCTGCCTGATGACCCAGCGGCTCCGCTTCCGGGAACGTATCCGGAGAAACCAGAAACGCTAGTTGGACAGAGCATCTGCGCCCCTATGCTCACCGCAGCGTGACCTGCACTAGCCGAGATCCGGGCGCAGCCCGCGTGCCCAGCGGCAGAGGAGCGGGTACAAAGCCGTGGCACGTTTACCCCGTGGGATACCCCTCGGCCGTGAAACAGAAGGAAACCTTCCCTTTTGCGGCAGCATGGAGGGACCCGGAGGGCACGCTGCTGAGGGAAATAAGCCAGTCGGAGAAAGACAGGTGCCATCTGACATCACCCACATGAGGAATCTAATGGACAAAATAGAGAACAGACTGACCGCTGTCAGAGGGGTGGGGTGTTGGGGGGCTGGGTGAAAAAGCTGAGCGTTCGGTTAAGCAGCCCCCCCAAAAAACAACAACCCCTCTCAGCCACAGACAACAGCATGGGGATTAGCAGAGGGGAAGGGGTGGGTGGAGGCGGGTAAAGGGGCGATAATGGTGATGGAAGGAGACTGGACTGGGGGCGGTGAACACACACTACAGGCCGCAGATGACGTGTTACAGAACGGCAGCCTGGAGCCTGTATAATTGTATTAACCATGTCACCCCAGTACAGTCCCCCACCGCACCCTCCCGTTCTGATAGGTGGGGTAAGAGGGAGAACCCGAGAAGATGGAGGGAAAAGGTGGGGACCCCCCTGGGCAGGCCCCGAAGCTGTCCCTGGACGTGGCCAGCGACTCCTCGCCTCTTAGAACAGGGGGGAAGGGGACAGACAGACGCGAGCGCCCCGCGAGGCTCTGTCTGTGGGCGACGAGCCCCTCGATCGGCCGAGCCCTGGGCCCCTGCGGCGCATGCGCGCGGAGCTGACTGCGCTGCATCGGAAGACACGCAGCTAAATAATGTTTAATTGACAGAGCGGATTGTTTACTTTCGAATAATTGCACTAAATTGCAGTGCTTAAGGAGTCCTTAGACTTCGCCGCTCGGCTCTGCGGGCCGCTCAGTGGGGACGGAGGAGGATGGAGACCCTGGCATGGGCAGAGGGAGGAACTGGCTGCAGGGAAGATGGGGGTGGGGGTGGCCACAGGCCCACGCCCCTCCTGGCGCCCGCCTCGGGCTGCAGCTCATCTGGACGCAGGTTTCTCTCTGAGCTTTGGGGCCACGTCCCCGCCCTCCCCGTCCCCGCATAGAGCACTCTGTCCTCAGAGGATGGACCCCTCCCCGCAGCCCTCAAGGGCATTGGGTGCCCCTGCCTGCTGCCCACATCATGGGGTCAGCAGTTCTGGGCATCTGCTACTTGGGCCGGAAACACGATTCTCGTTGCGATGGGGGAGCCGGGGAGCCTGGGCCCTAACCCGGGGCCTCCCCGAGACGTGGCCACGCCTGCAACCAGGGCTGGTTTTCAGCAGTTCATTCAAAACACCAACGACAGCCCAGCTGTCATGGCTCAGTGGTTGAGCGCCGACCTAGGAACCAGGAGGTCATGGGTTCGATTCCCGGTCAGGGCACATGCCCGGGTTGCGGGCTCCATCCCCAGTGTGGGGCGTGCGGGAGGCAGCCAATCCATGGCTCTCTCTCATCATTGATGTTCCTCTCTCTCTCTCTCTCCCCCTATCCCTGCCTCTCTGAAATCAATAAAAATACATTTAAAAAAAATAAAAACAGTGCAAGACGTCCACACCGGTTGGGACACAGCTGTTACCAGAGCTTCTGCGTGCCCCCTGGCGTTCTGACTGTCCCTGCCCTTCATGGGGGTCCCCAAAACAACCCCACAATCCAGGAACGAAAGAGTGCACCCCTGGCACCTTCAGGACCCACCCTGACAGGCGGCCAGTGACCCTCCGGGCTGGTGACACCCACACCCCAGCGGTGTGCGGTTCAAGGCCGTGGCACCCCTCCGACGCCTGCTCA
>NW_006300373.1:761818-763600 GCF_000327345.1 Myotis davidii | reverse complement strand
GCCACTCAGCCCCACGCCGGGCTGCTTAAAGCACTTGGCACCTCAAGTGAAATATCTCAGCTTTATAACATGCTCCTCAAGGGCCTGTGAAAATATCTGAGGACGGAAAATATATTTTTGGCTCCGACCCATAAACAGAAAACCGCAAAATTGAAATTAATATATGTTTAAACCCCTACAAACCATAACATATGTCAATGACTCCACTGTAAGCCAACTCAATTTGTATAGAGTTATATAAAAATTACGTGCGACATGGGCTGTGGGTGAGTTTGATTTGGTTTGATACGACGGGGGGCGGCCTTCTAAAGGAAGAAGGGAGACGGGGTCCTGGTGGCCAGGAGCCCAGGACCAAAAGGGCAGTTCCAGCCTTTGCCCTCCGTGCCTCTGCCCTGCTGACCGGCTGACCGCCTCCTACTTCTCCAGTGGCCTCCGTCCTCGGCCCAGTGACATAACGGGACACCTCTCCTCCTACCTCCTGACCGTCTGTTGCCGGTTGTCCTGCTGTGACATTTCTAAAATATATATTTTTTTATTGATTTCAGAGAGGAAGGGAGAAGGAGAGAGAGATAGAGAGAGAAACATCGATGATGAGAGAGAATCATGGATCGGCCGCCTCCCGCACACCCCACACTGGGGATGGAGCCTGCAACCCGGGCATGTGCCCTGACCGGGAATCAAACCCTGACCTCCTGGTTCCTAGGTTGACACTCAGCCACGGAGCCACGCCGGCCACTGGCTGTGACATGTTTGAGGTTTGATGTTTAGCTGAGTTTCCGCTTGAACGGGGCCCCGGCCCTCGACTCTGCTCCCGCACTCTCTCACTCCGAGAGATCACCGTCCGACGGTGTCAGCTGTCACCTCCACGTGGCTGCCGTCCAGACCCGTGTCCCCAGCTCCAGCCGCCCACGAGCCCAGCCCCACACCTCCCAGCTCGGAGGGGACGCGCCCCCTCAGGTGTCCCGCACAAGCCCCGGCTCTGCCCGGCCCCGGGCCTCTTCCTCTTACCCCCAATTGCTGCGCTCTGCACCCGACACCCGTCTCTGCTGTTTTTAAAAATATATTTCTATGATTTCAGAGAGGGAGGGAGAAACATCCCTGATGAGAGAGAGTCGTGGACCGGCTGCTTCCTGCACGCCCCACACTGGGGATGGAGCCCGCAGCCCAGGCCTGTGCCCTGATTGGGAATCGCACCCTGACCTCCTGGTTCATAGGTAGATGGTCAACCGCTGAGCCACACGGGCCAGGCAGGGCCTCTTTTAGTTGACACCTGGCCTCCGGCCGTCCATGGCTCCCCTCCTGCACGCTGTCCTGGTCACTCTCACAGGCCGATCAGGACAACACTTGCATTTAACAAGCCCGTCGCCCAGAAACCCACCTGTGACTAGTCACCCGATAGATCAGTGGTTCTCAACCTGTGGGTCGCGACCCCTTTGGCGGTCGAACGGCCCTTTCACGGGGGTCGTCGAAGACCATCCTGCAGATCAGATATTTACATGACGAGTCATCACAGTAGCAACATGACAGTGATGAAGTAGCCACGAAAATAATTGTATGGTTGGGTCACAACATGAGGAGCTGTATTTAAAGGGCCAGAAGGTTGAGAACCACTGCGCTCGATGGTCAAGCCCAGTCTTTGGGGCAGGCGTGGGGCTCATTCTCTGACTCCTGCTCCCTTCTCCCTGTAACCTCTCGCTAACCCCCGGGACCATCAGCTGGCTCCATGGAGCTCGACGTAGTCACCGTCCCCCACTGTGCCTTCTCCTCCCACCTCCTCGCTGT
>NW_006300373.1:760148-761662 GCF_000327345.1 Myotis davidii | reverse complement strand
CTGGAGTCCCCTCCTCTCTCCACTCCTCCTACCCACACCTTTCACCCACGTGCCCGGCTTAGCTTCACGGGCTGGCTCACCGCGTGTTCTCTCTGTGACACGTGCGAGACTAAGGGAGTCCCTCACGCCCACTCAGTGCGTCCCCGTCACGACGCACCGAGGGCGTTATCGCTTATGCTCAAGCCCATTTTGCAGATGAGGAAACCGAGGCACAGAAAGGTTAAGGAGCTCGCCTGAAGTCACACAGCTCCGAAGGAGCAGAGGGGGAATAAGGACCCAGGAAGTCCGGCTCCAGAGCCCGCACCGTGTTACCTCGCCCCTCCATTCCCACCTCCTCCAGGCAGACCTCCCACCACCCCGCCACTTCGCTGTCACCACACGCTGGCTTTTCTCAACTCTTTCAGCCTCCCCTGCCGTATTGTCAGATCTCGGTGAGGACAAGAACGCGTCCAGCCCACGGGCCCGTCGTAATGGGATTAATGTTATAACAACCATCACCCGCCAAATGCCTCCCAAGCATTGAGAATCCCCGAATTCCCTCTCAGGTGCTTTAGACACGCTCTTTTATGTCATGTTTACTCAGAGAAGTAGGAGGGCATTATAATAACATACATATGGAAACAGACCAGAGAAGTTAAGGCGCTGACTCAAGCTCACACAGCAACCAAGCTCCCTTCCCCCTCAACCTGGCAGCTTCCTTCCTCAGGGTCTATGGCTCCCCGCTGCTGCCCCTCTGCCCCTGTGTGTGGCGAGGGTGGGCACCCTGCCTGTGGCAGGGGAGGGCGCTGATGCCCCGGGGGCAGGGACACATGGGCGGCCTCGGAACACGTTGGCAGCCACCGAGCTAAGGTGGGTGCAGCCCGGGTGGCGTCCTGGCCCTGAACCTCTCACCTGTCTTTTCCTCTCTCCTTTCCCTGCTGTTCTCCCCGCACCTACCCCTTCATTCCCAATCTCGCCGCCTCCTATAAAATACGATTCTAGGCGCCCCCGTGGGCCTCGCCTTTTTTTTTAATGACACCCTTCACTGGACTGAGAAAGTTCTCTTTAGACATGCCTGGGGCAGAGGCCTGCGGGGGCGCCTGGCAGAGGAGCCCCAGGTAATCCCGCGAGAGGGGGCGCCTCCAAACACAGCCTGTCGCCTTCATTTCCAGGATGGAAATCACATTCGTGTTGGGGAGGAAAAGGGGTGGCCGAAAAAGAGACCCCCCGACCCCCCCGCCATCACCAAGCAAACCAGTCAACGCCATCCACCAGGTGAGCGCATAAGCCCTTCTGATGGGAGATGGTCTGTGTTACCTGAGTTTCCCCTAAAATCCTAAATGAGGGCACTTGCCAGCTTCTAAATTTAGGCGTTTGTGGGCGCCCGCTGGCAGCGAGAAGAAAGCCCTGCTTCAGCCGGCGGGTCGCCTCGAAACGCGGTCAAGTCCCGTATTCTAAACACAAAGCAGCTGTTTGCCCAGAACCCGAGCCGGGATGTTTCATATCGATGGCTCTTGCCACTTCCCCCGCCACCC
>NW_006300373.1:758474-760126 GCF_000327345.1 Myotis davidii | reverse complement strand
TTCTCTCTTTCCTTTTCTCCCTCTTTTCATTTCTGACGTGCCAGGAGAGCTCCCGGTGAATGAAAAAGGGGGTGGGTGCAAATTCAAGCCCGCCGTTATCTGCCTCAGACAATCGCGGATCCTGGGGCGGGGCCCGCGGGCGAGCCATCCGGGCAGCCCTGCCCCAGAGCCACTGTTTACAGAAGAAAGGGAAAAATAGAAATGGATCTATGGCGTTGGTACAGGGGCCGGGTCAGGGGGGGCAGAGGATTCAGTTGCCACTCTTTCAGCCGCTCGAAATGCCAGCTGATCGGTATCGGGCCGGCCGGGGTATCTTTTAGGTAAATCTCCTGTTCCACACTCAGAGCCAGGTCTCTACTTTCCGACGTCCGGGCAGCGCGGTCCACCACCGAATCCGCCCGATCGGGTGCCTCGCCGGAGGCAGGCTCTGTCCCCAGGCCTGGGTCCAACTGTCTCATGAAGCCGTGTCACATTCCGATGACAAAGTCGCAGAGCCTCCGGCCTCCGCTGAAACGCCCAGCTCTCGAAAGTATTAAAAATCAGTCACAGGGGACGGTGCCCAGATGGCAATCGGACGTGGAGAGAGAGAGAGAGAGAGAGAGAGAGAGAGAGAGAGAGAGAGAAGGTGTGTCTGCTCAGCGCCTCTTACTGGCCAGTCACCATGGACGGCGGCTTCGATGTATTATCCTCCTACCGTGATGGGCACCTGCTCTCCCATTTTACAGATGGGAAGGCTGAGGTGCGGACGGGTCCGGTCACTTTGCCGAGGCCGTGCCACTAAGGTGACGGCAGACGAAGCGAGGATTCTGAAGCCCATTTCTTCTCCCCACCACTGACCACCTCCCACCAAAACCAATATTTCTTTGTATCAATCCGCAGCGTCTTTCCAGATGTCCACGTTTCTGTACGGGCACCTCTGGGGGCCTCCGTTTCTCCGCCTGTAACTAAGCAACCTGCAGCTGCTCTGGCCTTCCCTGGCGCGGCCCTGACGTTCTGAAATCCCGCGTCTATGGATACAGCCAGAGGCTTTCGAGCCATAAATCAAGGTGTTTGAAAGTCACACGTAAGCCAGGGGAGCCAGGGCGCGCAGTGGCGGGCCGCTAAGCCAGGGTCTATAAAAATAAAGGCCGCTGGAGAGGCTGGCTGCTGGCAGGCGGGTGCCCGGCTTGGCTCAGCCTTGCACGGCGTCCGTGGGGCCGGGCTCCTAGCTCGGCTGGACGGGATGGAGCCCGCTCCGCACGCTGGGCCCCTGGTTGGAGGTGGCCCTCACCACCCATGGGCCAGGGAGACACGACTTCCTGGGGGGAGGTGTCGAGGCGGGAGAGAGCTTGGGGAGCCACGTGGGATGGTGGCAGGTCGGGTGGCAGGCGGACTTGGCAGGCCCCGTGGTGTTTTCTTTGCAGAGAGAGCTCTCGGGAGGGAGTTTTCCGACCCCCCCCCTCTTGCTCCCAGCTCTGACCTTTACCTTCCCTCTCCTGCCCCCCTCTTCCCGCTCTCCACGAGTGTGGCGGGAACCGGGCCAACGCCTGAGCGAAAATGAAGACATTTCTCAAATGGCATGTCCCAGTGGCTGCTGCTGGCAGGCAGAGCCGGGGGGAGCGGGCCCGGATCCCTGGCTATCCCCTAAATATCCTAACTATGTTCCCTCCTTG
>NW_006300373.1:756891-758244 GCF_000327345.1 Myotis davidii | reverse complement strand
TCTGGCGCTGACCCTCTATGTGACCTCTTGGAAAGACAGCTGACCAGAGGTGCCAGGCCCGCGGCTCTCAGGGCGGCCCGAGGTGCACCCATTTCCCCCCTGCCCTCTGTCACCGTTCTCTGCCTGGACTTAGGGGCGCAGGTCAAGGCCACCGCAGATGTCGCAGGTGCCCGGGTGGGGCCCGGCTCTGTGGGGCTCCTCCTGTGACCAGGGGTAGCATTCCCACCAGCAGAAATGGCCAGCCATCGGTTCCGATGAGAAAGGGTTGGTGGGTCCTGCAGGAGGCTTGACCGAGTTGGGTGGTAGGCTGAGTGACTGCCCATCCCTGCCCTCCCACTCCGGGTCCTCCCACAGTCCTGGGGTCTGGGGGGCCCCCCTGCTCTCCTTCTCGGCACCACCCTCCAACCCCCAGAGCCCAGGGTCCTGGGGTGCTTCTCCCGAGGCTCCGCGCTCTTGGCCATGATGGGTCCGCCCACCTGAGTTCCGAAATCTGCATGTTCAGCCCCAGTCCACTGTCCAAACCTACTAGGCCTGCAATTCCGCCCGCCTCAGGGCCGTTTCCAACAGGCCTCCCTCAGGCCTCCCATGCGACATGGCACCGAGGAGACTGCCCAGCCCCGAGCTCCCTCCACCGTCTCCACTTTGGTTCTCGGTACCCCCACATCCCGGGGGTATCCAGGCCCAAAGCTTGGACTTGCCTTGGGGTTCACCTTGTCCCTCCCCCACTCTCTCCCTGGCCCCCAGGCTGCCCCCCTTTCCCGTATCGCTCCCCCCTCTTTCCTGCCCTTTATGGCCACTCTGCCACCTGGCCCATGGCTCCTGGCCATCGTCCGCACCGCCACAGCGGCCAGGGTGAGCTTCAACTCCCTCCCTCGAGGGGAACTGTCCCTGCTCAACGGGCGCTGGCTCCCCTTGCAGATCCGACACCAGCTTTACTCCCCTGCTCCTTGGCCTTGGCTTACGGGCGGCATCAGAACAGCACTTCCCGCCCTGCATCCTCTTCTGCAACCTTACATCTCCCCCCAAGAGGGGGAGGCTCA
Source organism: Myotis davidii (assembly GCF_000327345.1). Classification (NCBI taxonomy): domain Eukaryota; kingdom Metazoa; phylum Chordata; class Mammalia; order Chiroptera; family Vespertilionidae; genus Myotis; species Myotis davidii. Next base: position 757,204 of record NW_006300373.1, on the reverse strand, counting down.
GCTGTCCGCCCAGAGACCCGGAGAAGGGAGGGGTGCATGACCGTCTCCCCGGAAACGGCACAGAAGCGACACTATTGGCGTCCAAGGCCAGGTCAGGAAAGGCAAGACCACTGCCGCCCGACATCCTCTCTTGGGACACACAGCTTCGGAGTCCTGGGCCACCACGCTGAAGCCATTGTGCTGGAGGGACCCCTCCCTCCCCCGTTCCTCCTTTCCTTCCTTCCTCCCTTCCTCCCTCCCTCCCTCTCTCCCTTCCTTCCCTCCTTCCTTCCCTCCTTCCTTCCCCAAACATTTACTCCAGGCTACTCTACTC
>NW_006300373.1:746645-747212 GCF_000327345.1 Myotis davidii | reverse complement strand
CTCCTGGGCGCAGGCCTCCGCTCCCCGCCGTTGCTCCGTCAGAACGCCCAGCGCTCTTGGCCGTGGAGCTGGCTGGCCGGCCGACTGGGCATTCGCTCCCAGGCCCGTGTCTGGCGCTGACCCTCTGTGTGACCTCTTGGAAAGACAGCTGACCAGAGGTCAGAACTATTCTGGTTTTGTTACTTTAGATTTTATCACCTCACAACCATCAATTTAAGAAAATGAACACATTTTAAATTTTCACTTTTTTGTCCAGGGGAAAACAATTGACCTTTCTCTTTAATTAATTGACCTCCTCCCTTATGTGAACTAACACCATCCCAACATGCTAGTTATTGCAGCTGCCCAAATCCTATGACTCATTATGAAGAAAACCTCAAAAAGTTATTCTAGAGGAAAAAATACACAGGGCTTGCTTCTTTCTCTCCTCTGCTCTATGTAAAAGTCTCTCTGACATATGACTCCAAGAAGACAAAGAAAAAGTAGCTAAACTGGGCATCATAAAAATTAAAAGAAATTGAAAAGACTACAGAATTGCATATCTGATCATGTATCTAGAATATACAA
>NW_006300373.1:739291-746064 GCF_000327345.1 Myotis davidii | reverse complement strand
CCCTCCCTCCCCCGTTCCTCCTTTCCTTCCTTCCTCCCTTCCTCCCTCCCTCCCTCTCTCCCTTCCTTCCCTCCTTCCTTCCCTCCTTCCTTCCCCAAACATTTACTCCAGGCTACTCTACTCCAGGCAAATGCTTAGGAACAAAATAGTGGTCAGGACACAAGCCTTGCCCTCAGGTCCACGCATGCGTTCCTGGGAGTGACCGCTCACATCCGTTCGCTTGTGCAACATGACCAGGCCCCGAACCTGAGCAGCGGGAAGCGACGTCGGTAACTTCCCCTGACGCTGGGGGTTGGCGAGGAGAAGGCTCCTCGCAGCTCCGCGGACTCTGCTGGGCCTGTGCATGTGTCGGTGGCCGCGGGGGCTCTGCCGGGGTGGCCTATAGGGCCGTCTCTCCTACGTCTGGTGGTGGCAGTTGATTGGGCGGCAGGGGATGACCTGTCAGGCCTCCCACCTGTCAGTCTCCCACCGTGCGAGGTTAGGGCTGGCCCGCAGGGCGGCCTCGGGTTCAAGGGCAGCAAGAGCAAGTTTTCCACACTTTTCAGTCTCTACCTGCCACGCACTTGCTACTCTCCCCCCGACAGCAAGTCACTCGGTTAAGCCCAGAGTCACTGGGCAGGGAGGTGGGTTTGGGGGAAGGGGGAGGGGGGTCAGGCGGGGAAGGGGATTACCTGGGACGTGGGTGCAGGGAGAGGGCTCATCACTCCTCTTTTTGCCAAAAATTTCCCCCGAGTGCATGTGTGTGCACCTGTAGAGGTACATCCATGTGTACCCATGTCTGCACACGTACACTTGTTTCTGTGCATACGTGTCGTTGCTCCACAAAGCAGCCACAGGAGGCTGTGAGTCCACCGGGGGTGCCTCTGTGTGTGCCTGCACATGTGTGCCTGGGGACGCTCCTGGGTGTGCACGCACGTGCCTAGATGTGCACAGAGCATGCATGCACGATTGCTCAAGAGAGCAGCATAAGAAGCACATGTGTGAGCACACCAGAGGGCCTCCTGTGTACATGCACACGTTTCATGCAGGCATATGGACATGTGCACGTGGGCATGTGTGGCTGACCCGCTGAGCAGGTACAGGAGGCTGTGTGTGCGCGCCAACCCCGGGTCTGCCTCTGCGTGTGAAGGGACACGTGCAGCTGGGAAGGGAGCCAAAGCCTAAGCCCAGTCACGGGCCTGGACCTGGACCTAGTTCTAGAACTTTCCACGGTGGTCACATTTATAAAGACCTTCACATCCCGAATTCATACCTGCGGCTCCTCAGCAGCCTCTGCCACAGCCCACCCCCTGTCCTCAGCACCCCACTCAGCTCTCCCTGTTGGAAGCTCAGGTCACATTCCCCCTCCTCCAGGGAGCCTTCCTGGGGGGCCATGGTGGTGCCCCCAGGGCTCCCACTCCCGTGCCTGAGCTGCCGGTCGCATTGGCGGTAACTGCCGTCTAGCGGGCCCATCGCTGTTTGGACAGGTGTCATCTCCCCTTTCTCCCAAAGGCCCCAGAGAACAGCAGTCACATCACGTTCACTCTGTGGCTCCCTACCCTCTCGTCCCACATGGTGTCGCACACAGTAGGTGCTCAATCCACAGCGGTGGGCTTGAAAGGAACGCAATCTGCTGGTCCTCGGGCGGGGGGTGGGGGGGGCTGTCCCCTGGGTGAGAACCATTTCTCTCCAAGGATCCCCGCCCCCAGCCACCCGCCCCTTCCCTTCCACGGGCCCTGCTTCCTACCCGGCCACCAAACGATGCATGCGCCCTGCACACGTGCCCAAAAAACAGCCATGTCCCCACAGGAGGGGAGCGTGACGAACCCTTCCCACCGCACTTCACCGATTCTCAGATGGCGTTTCCCTCTATGTCTGCATTCTCAAACCGGTCCCCAGCTCACACACGCTGTGGCCTCCAACCGCCGGCCAGGCGGCTGTCATGATGCTGATGGCTGGCCAGCGTGGCCACGCGGTTCCCACTGTTGTCCCCTCGCTGGAGAGCGCCACACTGCTGGCCTCCCCACGCGGAGTGTGATGGCGGTTTTACGCATCTTCAAAGAGACCAGACCAGGATGCAGCAGTGACATGGGAAGTCACCGCGCCCGCAGCAAGGCGCCGGGGGGGTGGGGGAGGGGGGGTGTGCAGCCAGGACCAGCCAGGCAGGGCTCCTTGTCATGCTGACCGCATGCCCGGCTGTCCAGCGCAGCCCCGCGAAGTGTACTGTGGGACATAGCACCGGGCGACATCCCAGGAGAGGACGCGGTTGCTTTCCGCACTGAGACGCTTCTGCGAGAAGGGCCTCGCACCTGCCAGGAATGAGCCGGGGGGCGGGGAACGTTGCCCAACACCTGGGAATACAGGAAACAAATTCAAAGGTTTTTGTTCTTGTTTGAGAGACTGTCTGCCCAGCGGTCACCTGGTGCTCTGGGTGAGACACTGCATCCGAGTTTACCAGATATTTGTCTTTCTTCGTGGCCCCTCCACTTTTTAAATCATCTTCCCCCCCAGGAAACACACCAAAAGGGTAGCACAAAGGCATGTGTTTGCCTCACAAATGCAGTGATCTGCAGGCCACCGTCCTCCTTTTTGCCATATCTGTATGTCCTCTGCTATCGCTGACTTCATTGCTTTCATTTTAAAGTCAGCCTTGTTTCCTCTGTATCAGTCAGGATAAGAGGGGTTATGCTGCTGTAACAAACAGCCCCACAAATCTTCACGGTGGTCAGCATCTAGGATTCCAGCCCACGGTGAACGACTATCAGCAAAGGTACGGTTACCTGGACGAGGTGTGCGCTGACCAAAGGAGACACCCTGAAGCCAGAAGGACGAGCAGAAAACATTCCAGGCCAGAGAAAGTCTGCCTCGCTCGGCCGGCGTGGCTCGGTGGTTGAGCATCGACCTATGAACCAGGAGGTCACAGGTTCCATTCCCGGTCAGGCCACAGGCCTGGGTTCCAGGCTCGATCCCCAGTGTGGGGCGTGCAGGAGGCAGCTGATCCATGATTCTCTCTCATCATTGGTGTTTCTCTCTCTCTCTCCCTTAACAAAAGAGAAAGTCCGTCTCCTGTTGGAACCACAATGGCCTCACTTGTCCAATGGGGATTATCAATCATTCCTCCCTTGCCCCCTCCATCCGGCCCTCCAAGAATCCAATGAGGTTGTGTAGTCGCTTGAAAACGTTGATTTCCAGCTGTTGCAGGCGACCCTGCCTCTAGGTGCCCTGCCCGCACCCGTGGGCTTTACCGTTTCTTCTCGCCCCGACCAACGCCCCAAAGGCCGGGGATGGCTCTGCTTGAGAGCTGTGCTGGCATCCGGAGCGGAGACAGTCTTGTGGGCTGGAGCTGTAAGGCCTGTGGGAGATGGTGTCCGCATTGAGGTGAGTTGGGGCACCCCCGGCTGGTGTGGGGGAGCTGGGGATGGATTGCTTGGTGGCATCAGCTAGTCCTTCAGGACCTTGCACAGCCTCGGTGACGGCTCTGGGTCATCGTAGGAGAGCTGCCTCCCGTCCTCTGGCCTTCGGCGGCCTGGACCCCGCTCACCAGTCCCGCCTCTCGTCCGGCCACTCTCTGCCCCTCCCACTCTCTGCACCAGCATCTGGGCTCCGCTCAGCTCCCAGGAGGATGGTCCCTGCTCTCCCCCCCTGGACCTCACACTCGCTGATCCCTCCCCATGCCCCTCTGTTCCCTCCCCATCCCCTGCCCCTCCCAGCCAACTCCTGCTCCTCCTCCCCTCCCCAGCCCAGGGTCACTTCCTCCCAGAGGCCTCCCTGCTCTGCCCCCTCCCAGCCCCGCCATTCCCCATGGACTCTCATCACCCATGAGGCGTGTGCCCTGTCCCCCGCAGGCACGCGCCCGGCTCTTGCGGGATAATGGGGGCTCACCAGGCCCACGGAGTGCCTTGGGGAGAGGGGCCAAGGGGTTGAGTGTATGGAGAGGGGCCGGGGGGAGAACAAGATCCTCTCTTGCTGGAACCAGTGAAGTCACTGGAGAGAGAGTGAGAGAGAGAGAGAGAGGAGCTATTAATAGCCCTGGAAATCATGCATATTACATTAGGGGTGTTGGTGACAGCTTAAGTATATTTCCATAAGGTTCCATTATATTTACGTATTAGTTAATGGAGACCTAAAATATTATGTTACCGTAATGCTCATGTTTTATTAGCAAACGATCGCATCAAATGGAGCTGCTAAGTGTGATGGAAAATTGGCGCGGCGCTGACATTTCTGCACGTTCGCGCTGAAAATCTGATGTCTCGCTCCCCGCCCGCCCACCTCCGCCGAGGGGCCTATGTCCCTGTCAACCCTCGTGGCCTCTGCCCTCCAGCTCACCGAGAGGCCCAAGGTGCGAAGCAGGCACCCGAGGACTTGCTACAGCGTAAGGGCCTTCGCCTCGGGGCTTTGGGAGGAGTCTGAGCTCAGTGACTAATCTGCTGGGTGACCCTGGCTATGTTACTTGCCCTCTCTGTGCCTTGGTTGCCCTCTCAGGTCAGTGAAGTTAGACGTGAGTGTTAGAGCTGGTCAGGGTTCCCCAGGGAGACAAAGCCAATAGGACGGAGTTGGGTTCAGGGGATGCAGCCAGGGAGTTAGTTTAAGGGGTTGGCTCTCGAGGCTGAGGGGACAAGCGCGGGTGAGACCCACAGGCAGGCCGCCAGACGGGGGACCCAGGGAAGAGTGGGACCCGTCGGGGCCGAGCCACGCTGACACACAGGACGGATCATCACGGTCCCTAAGCTCCTTGGGGTTCGCCGGGTTGAATTCTGGCTCCTCTGCCCAGGAGCCTCCACCCACTGGGTGTGCAGGTGGAGACGGTGGCTGGGGGTCCCCGGGCAGCCCAGGGCTTGCCGAGGGGTGGCGGGCAGGGCCGGACTGAGGGGCTGGGGAGCCTTCTGAGCGCTCGTCCTCCTCTCTCTTCCTGGAGTGGCAGGGCCCAGGTAGGGCGGCTTCGAGCGTCGCTTCCTATCACCAGCAACACCTGCTAACGGGCTGTATTTCTGCCCTGTTCGAGGTGCAAACAACCCGAATGGGAAGAGCTGGGGGGCAGGGGCTCGTGAGGAGGGAAGAGTGTGGACAGAGGCGGGCGGTGAGGGGTTGGTGGGGACCCGGGCGTGGGAGAGGACTGTGGCGCAACCCCTGTCCGGCCCAGACTCCAGGGTCCCCAGGCGTGAGCATGGACAGCCAGCGCCTGAGAGGCAGGCTCAAGGCTCCCCACCCACCAGCCCAGTGTCCCCGGGCCCCGGGCTCTGCTTCATGCCCACACAGTAGGATGACAAGGATGCCAGGATGGAAAGAAGAGGGCTTTTGAGGAACAGAGTTCAAATCCTGACATGGATACTTGCGAGGTGCCCAACCTTCGAGACGAGTTCCCTCTCTGAGCCAGTGTCTCCGCCTCCGGGTTACGGAAGGGATTTGACACACTGATACCCCGCAAGCAATAAACAAACGAGTGAGGCCTCGGTGAGGACGCCAGGGTGACGCCAGAACACCAGCTGGGAGACCCTGGGCGACCCTGCAGCTTTCTGACCCTCCGTTTCCACATCTGCACAATGGGCCTGTTGCTAGCACGGCCCTCCTGGGGCCGGCGTTGCTCTCAGGTGGCAGACCCTGTGCCAGGCACCGGAACCGCCGGCGATGAACCCAACAGCTGAAGTCGCTGTGGTGGGGGTGGTGGTGTTGGCAGCAAGATGAGGCACACATCGATTTTAAAATATGTGATGAGAGTTATGGAGAAAAAACAAGGTGAGGACGTGGGCTGGGAAACTCCCAGATTTGAATGTTAAGTCGCCAGGGAAGGCCTCCCTGAGAAAGTGGCCTGTGCGCGGAGAGCAGCCGAGACCGCACACGGGGGCGGGCGGCCAGGGTGGCCACCCTATCCCCTCACTCACTGGCTTCTCATCACCGTGGAGCGCAGTGGTTGCAGCAGAGACCCTGTGGCCTGTGATAAAACATTCACCACTGGCCTTTCCTAGAGAAAGTTTGCCAACCTCCGGCAGAAGGCACTGCCTGGGTGACCCGGGAGCACCCGTCCTGGCGCCATTACAATTACTGTCACTATTATTATTGTTAGGTGACAGCTAAGTGACGCTGCTGCTGGAGGGGGCAGGGCAGAGGGGACCGGGGTGGTCCTCCCGCTGCACCAGGCCACGGATGCAGGTCTCAGACCCCGAGTTTCCAAAGGCTGGCACCGTCACAGACAGAGAGGGGAGCCGGGCCCCAGGCGGAGGACGTGGCCCACAGCGCGGTGCGAGCAATGACACATGGCGCTCGGAGGGCTGTTAAGCGGCGGGAGGAAACGGCCCCCCACTCCCCGCTCAGGAAAATGTTGCCCCGCACGTGGCCCGCCTGTCGTGGGCTGTCTGCCCGGTGGCAGGTCCCGAGCGGGAGGCGCGTTAGCCGCCTGATTGAGTTATGACAGCTCCTCGCGCCCAACGGGAAGCCGGGGGAGGCGGTCCTAGCGGGGCCTGCAGACAAATGAACAGCTAACTACTCCATCAATTGATCTGATTCACGGCGACAGCTACTCCCAGTCATAATATTTCAAATAAATGGGGCCTTGGATAGAAATAATATCTGCATCAATATTAACCCTGAAAGAACTAATGGACATAAGCTATCATTTCCTGGACGCCCTCATAACGCATGGTGACCGCCGCCCGTGTGGGGCGATTTTTCTTCCTCTCTTTTCTCTCCTCTGTCTCTCCCCTGCTCCACGGCTGCCGGGCCGGCTTTGTTCACCCCCAGCCTGTGGTTTGGGGGCCCCACCCCCACCTCCCTGGAGCCACAGGCCTCTGCCGAGG
>NW_006300373.1:732330-739077 GCF_000327345.1 Myotis davidii | reverse complement strand
CTTCTTCAATATATTTTTAGTGATTTCAGTGAGGAAGGGTGAGGGAGAGATAGAAACACCAATGATGAGAGGGAATCATCGATTGGCTGCCTCTTGCCTGCCCCCCACTAGGGATGGAGCCCACAACCCAGGCATGTGCCCATGACCGGAATTGAAGCCAGGACCCTTCGTCTGCAGGCCAACACTCTATCCACTGAGCCTAGCCAGCTAGGGCTTATATATATTTTCTTCTTGATTTCAGAGAGGAAGGGAGAGGGAGAGAGAGAAACATCAATGATGAGAGAGAATCATGGATCGGCTGCCTCCTGCACGCCCCCGACTGGGGATCAAGCCCGCAAACTGGGCCTGTGCCCTGACCGGGAATCGAACCCTGACCTCCTGGTTCACAGGTCGACGCTCAACCACTGAGCCACACCAGCCAGGCCTGGCCCTTTATCATCATTCATTCAGCAGCAGCTATTCACTGTGCACCTACGATGTGCCCGGCATGTGAGTGGGCTCTTGGGAAACACCAGGCACCCGAAGAGGAGGAAGGTCTGTCTCATGGAGCCTGCACCGTAGTTGAGCTTTACGGTCGGGGCGGGGAGACAGCTGGTAAACCCTGACGCACAGGGAAGAAATGACGCCGTTTGAGAGCGAGGCCGGGGTCACAGGAAGGCCCGGCATGGCCCCCTCGCAGGCCCAGAGGAATGGGGTGAAGGGTGGCGGCTGAATGGAAGGCCTCCCGGGCCTGCTCCTGGCTGCAGTGGTCACGACGCGGCCCCCAGAGTTCATACAGCCCCGGGGGGGTGTCCTGTCTAACTCGCAGAATAGTTCTTAACAATTCGCTCGTCCCTTTTGAAAAGCAGGGGTTTCTGCTCCAAAGCCTCACTTCCGCCCTCTCCTCAGAACCAGGGAGACCCAGCGTCCTCCCCTCCCAGCGTTCTCCCCTCCCAGCGTTCTCCCCCCCACAGCGTTCTCCCCTCCCAGAGTCCTCCCCTCCCAGCGTTCTCCCCTCCCAGCGTTCTCCCCTCCCAGAGTCCTCCCCTCCCAGCGTTCTCCCCTCCCAGCGTTCTCCCCTGGCAACACCCGGGTGGAGGTGGTGAGCATCTGCCCCTTCAGACAAGGCTGCGTTCGGCTTCACTGCAGTCCCCACTGCACCCTGCTGCCCACCGTCGCCAGTCCCAGTCCCTGTGCACAACTGGCCGGTGGCCCCTGGTGTTCCCCTTGGACCTGGTCTCTACACCTCCCTGCCCTGCCCAAGTCCCTGCCCTGCAGACCCCACTCCTAGGCACACCCTCTGCACTTTCTTAGCTTCTCCCTTTCTCGGCTTCTCCCTTTCTCAGCTTCTCTCTTTCTTAGTTTCTCCCTTTCTTAGCTTCTCCCTTTCTCGGTTTCTCCCTTTCTCAGCTTCTCCCTTTCTCAGCTTCTCCCTTTCCCGGCTTCTCCCTTTCTCGGCTTCTCCCTTTCTCAGCTTCTCCCTTTCTCGGCTTCTCCCTTCCTTGGCTTCTCCCTTTCTCAGCTTCTCCCTTTCTCAGCTTCTCCCTTTCATCTGCAGGTCACTTTCCCACAATTGTGAGGCTCAGTAACCCAAATGCTCGGGACACTGGGGAGGAGTCAATGAGCTCGTGGGCTTTGGAGGGGAATAAAAGCCGTCATCAGGGAACACAGGGTGGGCACCCACCCCGCTCTGCCCAGAGGAGGTGCCATCTGAGCTGAGACCTGTCACCAGACCAGGACACACTCCAAATCTGCTCCGCAGTTTCCAAAGTCCACCCAGGAGGACGGGACTTGGATGCACGCAACGAATGTAACGTGATGAGTCATCCTTTCTAGAATCTCCTGGAACCTATGGAGCTGCCCTAGGGCCCCCTCGAGTCCCAGCAGGAGCTCCACGGTGTCCCCTTCCCCTGCTCCGGGCTTTATGGGGAGAAGCGGTTCCCAGACCCAAGACAGCAAACCCACTCAGCCCTCAGGCCGTCCTCCGTGAACTGCAGGGCGCTCTGCTGCCCGGGAGCCTCCTCCCTCTCGCTGCCCCTTTTCTTCCCTCATCCCGGCTCCCACCTGACACAGGCCCCTCGCTGGCCCAGGTTTGGCAAAGGGCTGGGGGGAGACTCGGTCCTGGGCCGTCAGGATGGTGGGGACGTGCCCGATATAGACCACACACACACCCCTCTCCATCACCCGCCACCTTCCCCCCGAGACGAAACCACTCGAGGCTGCTCAGAGGACACGCACGGGGCTCCAGGCACGTTCCGGCATCAACAGGGATCCTCCTCATCCTCAGATCCCATTGGTTTAAATGTCTGGAAAGAGTCACCAGCATCTTCAAACAGCTAAATAGACCTTCCGGACGGAGCGGCCGGGCAGCCACATGTGCCCTCTCAGCTGCACAGAGATGGGGGGCTCCTGCTTGCACTCGCTGCCTGGGGCGGGGTGCAGGGGGCGCTCCTCCAAGTGGCTCGCCTCAGCCCCAGGTGCAGCCAGGACCTTGCTAAGGCTCCTCCGGCATTTCCCCGGGGCCCTCCCCCCTGGGGTCCCCGGGCCTGCGGGGGAGGGGTCTCTGTTATTGGCTGAACTCCTGGTCTCACTCCTCCCGGGCCATGTGGGTGCCCGCGCCCTCAGGGAATGTGGGGTTTGGCTCTGGGTTTCTGCTGACAGTCGGCCGGCCTCTCCCGGGGCTGACAGCGGGCCAAGCGCTCTGGGTGGCACAGCGGATCCTCCTTCCCGTCCAGCCCGCAGACCCCCCAGGTGGCGGGTCAGCGAGGGCAGCCTCCTCGGTCCCTGGCACCAGGGCAACTTGGCTGAGGCCACACCACCAAGTCCCAGGGCAGCCAGCCCAGCCCGAGCCCACCTGCTCCTGGGCCCCGCGCCCTGGAAACGGATCAGGATGGTGAAGCCCGGTCAGCCCAGAGACCTGTGTTGCCGCCCTTCCCCCCTGCCCCCGCTGCTACGACCTTGCTGTGTGACCTTGTGAGAATCGCTGTGTCTCTCTGGGCCTTCATATCTTTGTCTGTAAAACAGGGGGAGCGGGACCACCTCTTAGATCCGAGCCAGTTGCTGTGACCGCGGGAGCTCGAGGGGGGACGTGGAGGTGGGTGCGCGCTTCGGGGAAGAGCCCTCTGTGGCAGCCGCCTGAAGCGCCCTTGTAAACAAAGTAATGGATGCGGGCCTCGGCGATCAGGAAGGTTCTTTATTGCTAACGGGGGCAAGGTCCGAATATTGCTTAGCAAATTACCATCTGCTAGGGGCGCCATTATGCCTTGCCACAACCATTGATCAGCAAATGGGTCACATTATTGGTTAGTAAATTTGAGGCTGCAGAATTATTTATTGGCAAATTAGAGATGGCAGAATTATTGGTTGGCGAGGCCAGAATTGCAGCGATTGGTTAGCAAATTAGAGATGCCTGTTTGGGTCTGGGAATAAATCACGGCCGGTCAGGGTATCGGAGGCCAAATTAGAGGTGGCCGGGTTATTTATGGGCTAGCCGGGAGCGCGGGGAGCACGCCGGCCAGGCGGGGGGCGCCCTCAGAGTGCGGGCTGCTTCCTGAGAGGGCCCCGAGGTTGGCACTGGGTAAGGAGCCGGGATTGTTTCGTGAGCGCGGGTGATGAAGTGGTCTGAGCCGGATTCCTGTTCTGCACCTCCTGGTCCCCACCCCCCACTGCTTGCTTCCCAAGAGCGTGGACAAGATGTTTGCAGTGCCCGTTCGTGTGGCTCAGCGTCGACCTATGACCCAGGAGGTCACGGTTGGATTCCTGGGCAGGGCACATGCCCGGGTTGCGGGCTCCATCCCCAGTGGGGGGCGTGAAGGAGGCAGCCGATCAGTGATTCTCTCTCATCATTGATGTTTCTGTCTCTCTCTCCCTCTCCCTTCCTCTCTGAATGCCTGAGCCCAAGAACAAATCTGAACAGAGTTCCTGGCTGGGGAGGGCACTGAGTCCGCTCCAGAACATGCTCCCCACAGGCCAGCCTCCCCCAGGGTCCTCCGGCCCCGCCCAGGATGTGGATCCACAGGCAGCAGATGTCCTTGGGCTCAGCCGCTCCGGGCCAAGTAGAGGCCTCTCTTCTCCAGGGGTCTGGCCAGAGACCGGTCCCTGGGAAACCACCCAGTCCCTGGCCGTGCCAGGGCCCTTCCTCCTGTCCGAGTCCTTCCCGTCCGGACCACTCCCGACGCAGTTCCGTGTGTCCCACGTGTGAATTGGGCGTGTCCTGTGTGTGCGTCCCATCAGAGTCCTCACAGCCAATGAAAGGCGCCTCCCGGAGAGGTGATGGGGGAGATGAACTAGTGCCCCGCTCCCTGGACACTCCACAGCCACCGCCTGCTTCTCACCCGTCCGTGACTGAGTCATGGGAAACCCCACCTGGTGATCTCTAGCTGAGCTCCCCTCCCCCGCGGATTTGCCCTGTTCTCACCCAAAGGGCACTTCCTCCCTCTGTCCTCAGTTTCCTCATCTGTTAAATGGGGATAGTTACACTGTTGGGGGATAGTTACACTGTTGGGGGGATAGTTACACTGTTCCGGGGATAGTTACACTGTTGCGGGGATAGTTACACTGTTGGGGGGATAGTTACACTGTTCCGGGGATAGTTACACTGTTGCGGGGATAGTTACACTGTTGGGGGGATAGTTACACTGTTCCGGGGATAGTTACACTGTTGCGGGGATAGTTACACTGTTGGGGGGATAGTTACACTGTTCCGGGGATAGTTACACTGTTGCGGGGATAGTTACACTGTTGGGGGGATAGTTACACTGTTCCGGGGATAGTTACACTGTTGCGGGGATAGTTACACTGTTGGGGGGATAGTTACACTGTTCCGGGGATAGTTACACTGTTGCGGGGATAGTTACACTGTTGGGGGGATAGTTACACTGTTCCGGGGATAGTTACACTGTTGCGGGGATAGTTACACTGTTGGGGGGATAGTTACACTGTTCCGGGGATAGTTACACTGTTGCGGGGATAGTTACACTGTTGGGGGGATAGTTACACTGTTCCGGGGATAGTTACACTGTTGCGGGGATAGTTACACTGTTGGGGGGATAGTTACACTGTTCCGGGGATAGTTACACTGTTGCGGGGATAGTTACACTGTTGGGGGGATAGTTACACTGTTCCGGGGATAGTTACACTGTTGCGGGGATAGTTACACTGTTGGGGGGATAGTTACACTGTTCCGGGGATAGTTACACTGTTGCGGGGATAGTTACACTGTTGGGGGGATAGTTACACTGTTCCGGGGATAGTTACACTGTTGCGGGGATAGTTACACTGTTGGGGGGATAGTTACACTGTTCCGGGGATAGTTACACTGTTGCGGGGATAGTTACACTGTTGGGGGGATAGTTACACTGTTCCGGGGATAGTTACACTGTTGCGGGGATAGTTACACTGTTGGGGGGATAGTTACACTGTTCCGGGGATAGTTACACTGTTGCGGGGATAGTTACACTGTTGGGGGGATAGTTACACTGTTCCGGGGATAGTTACACTGTTGCGGGGATAGTTACACTGTTGGGGGGATAGTTACACTGTTCCGGGGATAGTTACACTGTTGCGGGGATAGTTACACTGTTGGGGGGATAGTTACACTGTTCCGGGGATAGTTACACTGTTGCGGGGATAGTTACACTGTTGGGGGGATAGTTACACTGTTCCGGGGATAGTTACACTGTTGCGGGGATAGTTACACTGTTGGGGGGATAGTTACACTGTTCCGGGGATAGTTACACTGTTGCGGGGATAGTTACACTGTTGGGGGGATAGTTACACTGTTCCGGGGATAGTTACACTGTTGCGGGGATAGTTACACTGTTGGGGGGATAGTTACACTGTTCCGGGGATAGTTACACTGTTGCGGGGATAGTTACACTGTTGGGGGGATAGTTACACTGTTCCGGGGATAGTTACACTGTTGCGGGGATAGTTACACTGTTGGGGGGATAGTTACACTGTTCCGGGGATAGTTACACTGTTGCGGGGATAGTTATACTGTTGGGAGATAGTTACACTGTTGGGGGATAGTTACACTGTTACAGGGATAGTTACACTGTTGGGAGATAGTTACACTGTTGTGGGGATAGTAACACTGTTACAAGAATTGGTAGTACCTGTGTGTGTAGTGTCTGCAGCATAGAACACGTTCACTCAGTACATGGGAGATGTATTATCACTCTTAATGATACCATCCCCTCTGGATGGACGTGTTCGTTATTTCAGCTTTCACTGCTATAAAGCATGTGCTGATGAACATCTTATGGAAAAAGCACTTTTTTTCATGGTCAATATTATTTTCTCACAACAGATTCTTGGCTCCAGTGAAGGTCTGAGCAGGGTCTAAGCCAAGTTGCTAACTTGGTAAACACGGCCAAGCCCGTCTGTCCACGCTGCCTGGCTGGGTGGGTTTTAACAGGATCAGCCCCACGCAGGAAGTGTTTCCTGTGGGCCTCGCACTGCACTAAGTATCTTAGGAGGATTGGCTGATGCCACCCCCTAGGAGGTAGGTGCTGCGTTATCCTCCATTTAGAGGAAAGAGAATGTGCCCAGGGGTGTGGAATCCATGATGGAACCACTGGCGATTCAAGTTCAGGTTCGCCTGACACAGCCCCTGCTCTCAAGCGGCTGCCCTGCCTCCACCTGTGGCTCCGCCGTGAAGGGCTGGGCTGGCCCTCTCTCCCTGGCACCAGGCTCTGCACCCAAGTCTGGGCCAAGTGCCCTTCGTGGGCTCCCGGGGGCTGTGGGGGAAGAGGCTGTGCTTGCTGG
>NW_006300373.1:729547-732186 GCF_000327345.1 Myotis davidii | reverse complement strand
GTCTTACAGCTCAAGGACATCTGGGTGACTGACCCCTAGAGAGTTAGAATGAGGAGGGACCCTGCAGAGCCCAGAGGACAAGCCTTTTCATGCACCTGCATCGCGTCTCCTGGGGGCTTTTCCCAGCCACGCCACGCCCTCATGAGGCAGGACAGCCAGCACCCAGGGAGCCCTGCAGGGCCAGCAGCCCGGTCCCTAGCAGAGGGCATGTGGAGAAGCCGGGCCTGCTTTGCAAACACCGTTGGAAGGCTCACGGTACAGATTTAGGCCCCAAATCCTTGCAAATCCAAATGGCCTGCAGGCGCCCAGATCTATGTCCTCCAGTGCCGGGGGCTCTGAGAGCAGGAGCCAGTGCGGGGAGAGGGTACTGACTCTCCCTGCAGCCCCTGCCCAGGGAGCCTGGGTGCAGGCATCCCTCCCCCCCCCGAGGCCTCTGTGGGGCCGGGACCTGCAGGAAAGGCGCTGGCCGCCTGCCTCCCCGGTTCCATGAAGCCACAGGAGCTACACGGAGGATGTGGAGGGAATGCTGGGTCACAGATCAGGCCAGGGCAGGAGGCTCCATCCCCAGCTCTGCTCCCGTTCTGGGCTTGGCCAGGGAGGAAACACTGGCTTTCCCGGCGCGGACGGGGGCCTGGCCACTGGCTGCCCAGCACAGCCCTCGCCGCCTCCACGCCACAGCCCTCCTGAGCGCCAAGAAGCAGCCCGGGCACCGCCGTGGGGCACGACCGGACCCCGACCCAGGGCCAGCCGTGACCAGGGCCCAGGCAGATGTTGTGTGATCTGTGCAGAGCTGAGAAAGATGCGACATCGCGGCCGCCTTTCAACGTGGGAAAGTTGATCGTGAGCATGTTTTAACTTTTTTTTTTAGCCTTTTGCATAAGTTTGCGCTCTGGGTGGGTTTCTCTGCGTGCTTCCTCGCAGCCCAGTTATTATTACACGGGAAGAACAGCGCCTCGCACCTAAGAGAGCGGCTCTCCTGCCCCGGTAAGTAGGCACTTCCAGCGGCAGCCACTGAGCAATTACACGCTGCGATTTACACCGTAGCCTCCAGTCCATTCTTCGGGAAAACGAGTCCCTGTTATTAGTCAGGCAATAATCAAATGCCTAAAATAGGCTATAAAAGATCTCCGGACTGTGGGAAGGGCTTGTTACCGCGAGTTATGACTCCAGCTCAGGAGCAGGTTCCCAGAAGAAAAAAAAAATACATGTAACAACACACATCTGTTCTCCCTTGGCCGGGGAGAAGCGGCGAGGACAGGAAAAAAATGAGGAGGGCGGGGAGGGGGGGAAACCACACGTCTATCAAGTTCTAGTTCTGAACTCGAGGCGAAGCTGCCGGGGCCTGAGACAGTCTCCGGGGTCCTTTATGCAAAAAGAAAGCAATTTGTCGGCCCGGGTTGGGTTTCATTGCCCGGGAAACCGCTAAGGAGTCAGACGTTCGCTCCGTCAGACGCGCTGAGACCTGCCGACGGACCTGCGGACGCGTTCCGGCTCCCCGCGGGCCGGGGTCTGAGGCCCTCGCTGCTGCTGTTGAGGGCACAGCTGTTGTTGGAAAGCCTCACAGCGGCCCGGCCGGTGTGGCTCCGTGGGCAAGTATCAACCCATGAACCAGGAGGTCACGGTTCCATTCCCGGTCAGGGCACATGCCCTGGTTGCGGGCTCCATCCCCAGTAGGGGGTGTGCAGGAGGCAGCCGATGGATGATTCTCTCTCATCATTGGTGTTTCTGTCTCTCTCTCTCTCCTCCCTTCCTCTCTGAAATGAATAGAATATATTAAAAAAAAAAAGTGTCTCGCAGCGGCTCAGGGCGCCCCCTCCCCAAGGTACAGAGCCATCAGCCCCCATGTCAGGAACGCGGAGCCTGACCAGCCCGCCCTCCAATCAAGGTGTGTGATTGGACGGAGCTGGCTCCAGGGGTAGACCCCTCGCCGGTCTCGGCTGGCATTCGGACCCTGGCAACGGGTTGGCTCTCAACAAAAGACGCTCGCCCCGGTCCCTGAAAGCAACGTCCTCCCCAGACCACCGCGGGCCACGCACACGTGGACAGCCTTCCGGAGAAGTTCATTCATCACCGGGGATCCCGTT
Organism: Myotis davidii; assembly: GCF_000327345.1. Taxonomy (NCBI): domain Eukaryota; kingdom Metazoa; phylum Chordata; class Mammalia; order Chiroptera; family Vespertilionidae; genus Myotis; species Myotis davidii. The sequence continues at coordinate 730,102 of NW_006300373.1, read as the reverse complement.
ACCCACGCCTCCCCCTCAGATGTCCCTCCTCTCTGCATCGCCTCCCCCCCGTCCCCCCACCACCACCACCGCTAAGTACCGCGGCTTCCCTTCGGGTCCTGATTAGACCTTATCAGCCACGTGGGGACCCAGCGGTGGCAGATCGCCGAAGATAGAGCCCCCCGATACCACACGCAGCCTGGCCCCGGCCGCCCCCGCTGCTGGCCGCAAACAGGGCAGATCTAGTTTTGGGTGATATCATTCCATGTCCTCAACCAGAGACATTGAGATAATAACTTTCCAAATATTGTCTTACGAGATGCTTATCGCTGTAAAACAATATTTTGTCACCAGGCAGCGAGCAGGGGGCGGTGTCACCTTGCAGAAACACGCAGGTTGGGGACGGGGGCGGGGGAGGTCAGTGCCCAGTGGGGAGGGTCGCGGGCAGGAGCCTATGGGGTGAGAGGGTGGGCTTCCATGGGACTCAAAGGTCTTGGGGACATGGAGGCGGGGTGGGGGTGCTGGCCAGAGGAGCTGGGTTCCAGGCTGTCAATGTCAAGGTGGAGGGAAATGAAA
>NW_006300373.1:718332-729399 GCF_000327345.1 Myotis davidii | reverse complement strand
GAAGGTTCCCGGGTTCGATTCGGGTCAAGGACACATACTCGGGCTGCAGGCTTGGTCCCTGGCCCTGGTTAGGGTGCGTGCAGGAGGCAATCAATCGATGTGTCTCTCTCACATCGATGTTTCTCTCTCTGTGTCTCTCCCCCGCCCTTTTACTCTCTAAAAATCAATGGAAAAATATCCCAGGGAGGATTAACAAAAATCATAAAATAAACAGGAGAGGCAGAGAAAGGCAGACGATGTCATGGCCAAGCTGAGCTGACCCCTGCCCCGTTCCTCAGATCCTTGTCAATGTAACAGTCCTCTTCAGGAAAATAAGAGAAGCCATAGTCGGCCACCTACCCCTTGCTGACAAGGCGATTTGTCCCGTGGCCTCTACAGGTAACAGGGGGCCCTGGGCCCAGGCGAGCTCAGGCCGCACCCCTCCCCCCGCCTCGCCCCACCCCAACCCAGGATCCCAGGCCTGAGATGGGAGAAGGGGCAGAGGGGGAGAATGAAGGCAGGGGGACTGCAGGGCACAGGCCAGGCTCACTCTGCCCAGGCCTGAGGCCGGCCGACCCAGCTCCCCAACACCCCTCCCTGCGTCAGAACTCCCCTAGAACATCCGATCTCTGGGGGACCCTTTCTAGGGAGATCCCAGGAAAGGGGGGGTGGGAAATGCAGATGGAAGTAAAAGGGAAGACACTGTGCGCATGTGTGTGTTGTGTTGTGCTGTGCTGTGTTGTCCTGTGCTGTGCTGTGCTGTGCTGTGTTGTGTGTGTTGTCAGGCAGGGGGACTGCAGGGCACAGGCCAGGCTCACTCTGCCCAGGCCTGAGGCCGGCCGACCCAGCTCCCCAACACCCCTCCCTGCGTCAGAACTCCCCTAGAACATCCGATCTCTGGGGGACCCTTTCTAGGGAGATCCCAGGAAAGGGGGGGTGGGAAATGCAGGTGGAAGTAAAAGGGAAGACACTGTGCGCATGTGCTGTCCTGTGTTGTGTGTGTTGTGCTGTGCTGTGCTGTGTTGCGTTGCGTTGTGCTGTCCTGTGCTGTGTTGTGTGTGTTGTCCTGTGCTGTGTTGTGTGTGTTGTGCTGTGTTGCATTGTGTTGTGCTGTGTTGTCCTGTGCTGTGTTATGTGTGTTGTGTTGTGTGTGTTGTGTTGTGTTGTGCTGTGTTGTGTTGCGTTACGTTGTGCTGGGCTGTGTTGTGTGTGTTGTGTTGTGTTGTGTTGTGCTGTGCTGTGCAGTATTGTACTGTGCTGTGCTGTCCTGTGCTGTGTTGTGTCTGGGGGTTGAGAGACAGCAGCACAGGGTTGTGTTGCGTTGCGTTGTGCTGTCCTGTGCTGTGCTGTCCTGTGCTGTGCTGTGTCTGGGGGTTGAGAGACAGCAGCACAGGGCTCCAGGGCTGCTATGACTGTGACCAAGGCCGGAGGCTCAGGAGTGAACACTGGATTGTGGTGAGAGGTAGGCCTGCCGCAGCTGGTCTGGCTCAGCCCACACGGTCACGACCCCTTCCTACTAGCTGTGGGACTGGGGGCAAGCTCCTCAACCTCTCTGGGCCTCAGTTTTCTCATCTGTAAAGTGGGGACATCAGTAGGGCTGTGTGAGGGTTAAGAGAGCGCTCAGAACGCTACCGAGCATGGGCTGAAGCCCCCATCACTGTCAGCAGAGACCCTCTAAGGATTCCCTGGGAACCCCACGGAGCCCACAGTGTCTGTGGGGCGACCCCCACACCCTGCAGCTCGGGGGGCGTTACTAACGATAAAAGAGGACATTTCGGGGTGTCTCCCTTCTGCAGGTGGTGCCGGAGAGACACGCGCTCAAGAAAGATCGGCGGTATTTCCACATCCTCCCATCCCTCAAGGCAGCGGCACATCTGTAGTCAAAGGCCCCACCCGGGGTTCCGGGTTCAAGTTTGGGCTCCCCGCTTCCTGGCTGATGACTGCGGTTTGGTGACCACAGGTGCCTGGTCCCAGCTGGGGAAAGGGATGCCGCTGGTGGTGATGCTGGGATCACACGCATCCACGGCGCTGCCGTGGGCTGGCCACGAGGTCCGGATTCCCCCCATGTCCGGCCGGTTACCGAATCTCTCTGCACCTGTGTCCTCGAGGGCCAAGGAGGCTGGCGTGCCCCGGCAGCCGGGTCGCCTGAGGGCGAGACAGGCCATGTGTGTACAGACACCTCGCAGGTCACCTCACAAAGGACCGCCTGGAAGCCCATGTCACACGCAGTCCGGCCACCTGTGCCCTCCACGTTTCCATCGGAGGAAGAGCCACGTGAGAAACTACAGTCGTATGAAGTTCTGCTTCCTTCATTATTAAATTTTTTAAATATATTTTTATTTATTTCAGAGAGGAAGGGAGAGGAAGAGAGAGATAGAAACATCAACTCTGAGAATCACTGGTCAGCTGCGAGAGAGAGAGAGAGAGAATCGTGGGCCGGCTGCCTCCTGCACGCCCTGTACTGGGATGGAGCCCACAGCCCAGGCAGGTGCCCTGACCGGGAATCAAACCGTGACCTCCTGGTTCATAGGCTGACACTCAACCACTGAGCCACGCCGGTCAGGCCCTTCATTATTAATTTTATTTAGAATTGTTTTGTGGGTCTTGCTTTCTTTCTGTCTGTCTTTTTTTTTTTTGGTAATTAGATTCTGTAAAAAATTTTTAGTGATGTTCTCTTCTTTGTAATTAGAAACCGCGATGAGAGTATCTTTATATGACATGGCGTTTCCCTCTAAACGATTGTATACGTTTTGTATTCTTTGCTTTCCCCATGCAGACGTGAATGAGAACGAATTCACTGCGGACCATAATTTGCTGTTATTCCGGCGTGTCGTGAAAACGAGTTATTTCCGTCACAGAAATAGAATGCCCGGCGTAATGCATTTTTTGCTGGTGGGTTTTTATCTCCTCCCTCCCGGCAAACACCGGGAAGATGTGTTTGCCAAGTTCAGAACCCACTTAAGCCTGAAGGGCTAGGGGATGGCGGAGCGAGCCCAGGCTTCTGTTGGCTCCCCCGTCCCCGAAATGGCCGCCCTCCTCTCTCACAGCTCGCACTGGCCGGCGGTGCCCTGGCTCCATGTGCCCACACATGCCAGGTGCCCGGTTGGTATGTTATTGGGGCTTTAGCCCCTCAGCGCTCCTCTTCCTCCTGCTCACACTGTCCTCTGGGGGCACAAGGCCGAGCGCCGCTACTGAACCCACAGGGCACGGGGGCCACGGGGCCTCCACGGGGTGGGCAGGGCCACGGAGCATCCTGAGCCCCCACGCCCTGTGCTCCCTGCAGGTGAGGCCGGACCTGAGCGCAGGGCACAGAGCACAGCCCTGCCCGCAGGACAATGTCCTTCCGTCTTCGGGCCAGCCTCGCTTGCTTCCCCGGCGGCCGGGCGGCTCTCTCCCCCGGCTGAGGACTCCTAGTCAGTGATGGACTGTCCACCATTAACCCTGACGCCCTTGCACTGTGTTGAGTAAACAGGCTTTCCCCGTGCAGACACCTCGCAAGTCATCTCCCAGCTGACGAGCGCCGGGCCCCCTCCCCCGGCACCCCTCCCCGCTGCACCCCTCCCCACGTAATTGTTTTCTCTCCCCGACGTTCAGGTGTAATTGAAGTCGGGGAGCCATGGCGGCCGGATGGCATCTGCAGCCGGGGAATTATTAGTATGACTTTTTGGCGGCGTGACAGTGATGTTGCGACGATCCATACATATTGATTTAGGTCGATAATAAACAATTTGATTAGCCTCCCCATCCACGGGCTGTCATTTCCATCACGGACAGGGGCCCGGCCGAGCGGAAGGCAGGCCGGACGCCCGAGTGGCAAGAAGCCTCCCCGCAAGCAGCTCCGTCCCGATTAGAGGCGCGGCGGCAGTGAATTGGACAAGACAGCGCGGCGGCCGCGTTATTAACTCCCTGGGAAAATACTCGGCCGCTCCCCCGGGCCGGCCGCTCTCCCGGAGCGGATCGATAAGCAATCTCCGGTGTATATGGAATTCAGACTCGAATCATTTGTCTCCGGCTCCTTTCTCCGAAGGGAGCCCCCTGGATGTGGATGGGGCCGGCCGGCCGCCCCGGCACCCCGCCCCCACCCGCACGCGCTCCCCTTTTAACTAATGACCCGCCACGAAGAGGCCAGAAAGCCGCAGCCTCGTCCATCAGCCCAGAGGCCCTCCCAGTGGGCCTCATGCTGGTAATGGCCTCTTTCCAATTTTTTTAAAAACGACACCCACCCCCGACATCTTGGGGGTGCATCTGTGTAAGTGGTGGGCACGCCCCGCGATGACAGGTGGACAGATGGCCTGGGAATGGGCGCTCCCCACGGTGCGCACACCTGGTGGTGACATGGTAACAGAGGAGGGAACAGTGACCCTCGGTCAGCCTCTGTCAGGGAGACAGGAGGGTGGGGACCACCCAGGGACGCTGGCAGCTTGGGCTGAGCCGGGTTCGGGGGAAAAGGGGGGACATCCGTCAGGCTCCGGACCTGCCTGTGACCTGGTTTCTCTGGTCGCTGGTCAACAGCTGGGCTGCAGCCACCCTGAGGGACCTCCTGGTGCCACGCCCTTTGGTTGGGCGGAGATGCCAGAGGTCACCTAAGGCAAGGGGACAGCCGGGACCTCAGGGCCAGCCAGCTGTGGGCAGGGACCCCGGCTCCCCTCCCTGTGGAGTGGGGGAGGCGTGTGGGTTCCGTGGTCAGCACAGGCTCTGGGTCAGGAGAACCTGGGGGTGGCCTCTGGGGAGGTGTCTCGCCTCTTCAAACTTCCGTTTCTCCGCGTGTGAAGTGAGGCCACGAGCACCCACCTTGCATGTCTGTGGTGAGAATGTCACGAAATAAAGCAGGGAGCCAGCCGGGCACACGCTGGAGGCATGATAGACGCCCGATAGTCGCTGCTGTCAGCATCAACATGAGATGAAAAGTGCCGTGAGTTTTATGCGTGTTTCCTTACACATTATTTTTATCATCAGACCCTTCTCAGAGGAATCTGAGAAATCCAATAGGTGACACAGACAAAGCTGCTCTACCTTAAGACGAGGCTGCAGAACCAGGCTTTGCTGGGACAGCCACACCCACCTGACAGGCCCCGCCCCATGTCCACCAGGCCACGCCCCCGAACGCACCCCTCCCCCATCTCGGCTGAGCCCTGAGAATTCTCAGGAACCAGCTCAGACAGCACTGGTGCCGGGGAAGATGCCGACCCTCAGAATGATGGAGCCGGGGCTTGGGGTGCTCGGGGACCAAGTTTCCTTCCAGCCCACGGAGCCACGTTCCAGGAGATGAAACGAAGGAAGGGACAAAACAGATTGCGCCAAAGAGTTCACGCCAACGTGTTTATGACTAACTAGAGGCCCAGTGCATGAAATTCATGCGGAGGGTGGGGTACCCCTCAGCCCGGCCTGCGCCCTCTCGCAGTTCAGACATCCCTCTCACAATCCAGAACTGCCCGCCCCTAACCGCTCACCTGCCTGCCTGCCTGCCTGCTCGCCCCTAACCACTCACCTGCCTGCCTGCCTGCCTGCTCGGCCCTAACCGCTCACCTGCCTGCTCAGTGCGTGTCATAGCAACCGGTCGTTGCAGTTGTTGTGGTCATTCTGATCGTTCTGCTGTAACGGTCGCTTAGGCGTTTACATATAGAGAGATTTTTATTATAAAATTAGTTTTAGAGTTACAGGAAAATTGTGAAGAAGGACAGAGAGGTCCACGACACCGCCAGCCCGTTTCCACAGAACCCGTGTGAGGGTGTGGGACGGATGTCAGAATGAACACGTCAGTATCCGCCCACGTCCCTCCTCTACGAGAGGTCCCGAGTGGCCGCCTAGGGTCCCTTTTCTATCCAGGACCCCATCCAAGAGACCAGTGTGCATTGCATTTCCCGAGGCCCCCGGGCGGCGACAGTTTCTCAGACTCCCTTTGCTTTTAGGGCCCCTGAGCGCGTGGAGGAGAACGAGGTATGTGTGCTACAGAACGTCCCTCCGCTGGAACCCGGCCGGTGTCTTTCTCATGATTAGACCCGGGGGGTGGGCGGGGGAGGAGGACCCCAGACCTAACACAGCGCCCCCATCACATCTGAGACCACCCCGGCTGCTCCCAGGCTTAAGGCTTATGAAAAAAATAAGAAGCTGCTGTCAACACGTGCGCGCCAACGCTCCTTCTAACGGCAGTTCTCAGAACTGGCTCTGAGACATGCGACCTGTGTCCCGTCAGTTAAATGCAGTCGCCGGCACAGCGACCGGCAGGGAGGTGGGTAAATGCTGGCTTTATTCCGTGCCCGCGAGGATGTGAGGGCTCTCTCACTTGGGGAGACGGGGGTGGCAGCCGACCAGCAGGCTCAGCCAAGAGACATACCGGGCGGGAAGGGGGCAGCGTGGGGAAGCGTGAAGGAGACCGGATCCCAAACACTCAGCCCCTGTCCCTGAGGGACTCGAGGAAGGGCGGCCAGTGGTCACAGAGCCGTCAGACAAGAGCATCTGGCGGGGACAGGTTCATAGCTTGCTCACGCCATACGATGCGTCGATGGTGCACCCAGAGAATAGACTATTATCAGCAGTTAAAGAGAAACCATGGGAGAAACTTCGGTGCCTGTGAGCGGGTGGAAGAGGCCGGTCTGAAGGGCTGCAGAGCATAGGTCCAGCTGCAGGACGCTCTGGAAAAGGCAAAACTGTGGAGTCAGTAAAAAATCAGTGGGCGCCGTAACCGTGGAGACATTTGTAATCATGCACCTGGAGACGTCCGGTAGGCACTGGGGGAACTTAAAACGTGGTGCACACGAGTGTGCAAGGCACGGATTCCCGAGTGTGAGAGCATTTCTCTCCGGGAGCGTGCAGGCGGTGAACCAGAAGAGGCAGTGGCCCGGCCAGTGTTGCTCAGTGGTGAGCATCGACCTATGAACCAGGAGGTCGCGGCTCCATTCCCGGTCAGGGCACAGGCCCGGGTTGCGGGCTTGATCCCCAGTAGGGGGCGTACAGGAGGCAGCCGATCCCTGATTCTCTCTCATCATTACTGTTTCTACCTCTCCCTCCCCCTTCCTCTCTGAAATCAATAAATATATATATATTTTTTTAAAAGACTGATGGTTGTTAATTCCCATGAATAACCGCAGAGGGCGCTGGGGGAAGAAGATGGGTGTCTGGCCCTGAAACACCGTCCCCAAACCATTTTATCTCCTTTGCCACCGTTTTATGGCAGTAAAATATGTCCCTTCTCGCCGAGGGCACTCGCCCTCCACGGCCGATGCAGAGGCAGGGGATGCCAGCGGACACTTCCGGGGCGTCTGCCCTGGCCGCCCAGGTCCAGGCCGGTCCGGTTTACATATGAAAGCCGCCCGCAGATACGTGGCTGCGTGCAGCCTGCGGTTGATTATTTGCCGGGGTCCGGCGGCCTTAGACTCCATCTCTCCCCCAGCTCTCATTGTTGCTATTGATTGATTTTCAAATTAGATGAAGGCAATCAGTAAATACCACCCAATCAAGTCCTAAAAACATACAGGAGATTAGACAATTTAGGGTAATCAATGGGAATATTCCCTGATTTGCTACCACTCAATCTGGGCCATAAATTACAACTATAACTTGCAAGTTAGTCAGCTATAAAGCAAGTGGCTGTGACAGGAAAAACTATAAGAAATGAATTAAGGGCCTGAGGAGGTGCCGCGGATTGTTGTCCTGTAATGGGGCGACATCACTCTTCCTTCATATCTTGCGTGTCTGGCTGGGCCCCGTCGCCACTGTTAGGTGAGGTGCAAGAGAGCTCAAGATGTGCTCAACTTGGGAAACAAAAATTCAGGCGGTGCGGGGACAGGGGGTGTGGAAAAGGTGTGTGTAGAGGAGACAAAACATAACAGTCATCCTTCCCTCCCACAGACAAGTTTGGACGACGAGGGATCAACCTAGTTTTGTGGTTGCAAGTCAGAGGCGTGTAATTTTAGGCTCAAAACCCCGACTGTGTGTTAAAACCCTCACCTACCTCACAGACACTTCCACAGGCGGATTTGAAAGTCACACTTCTGTCCTGTTAATTCCTACGACGTCTAAGATGTCACCGTAACGAAACGTAATTTTAGATCAGATCTTCATCCTCTTAAAACGCGGCCGGTCCCGCCTGCCCCTCATCCGAGTGTTTAAGAGAAGAACATCCGAGTTCGGGATTTTATTTTCATGCTCCAGCCAATGGGCGTATGATTTGGCGGAAAGGAATTCGCTTTCAGGAGCTCATTCATTCATTCATTCATTCGTTCGTTCACGGGTGCACGTGGACATTGACAGAGAGACAGGCTGCTTCAGGTTTTCTCATCTCTTTTCCTTTCACTGTTGCCCTTGGGAACTTCGTAAAATTGGGAAACGAATAATGAAGCTATAGCCCGACTGGTGGGGCTCGGTGGTTGAGCATCGACCTCTGACCCAGGAGGTCACGGTTCGATTCCCGGTCAGGGCACAGGCCCCGTTGCAGGCTCGATCCCCAGTGTGGGGCGTGCAGGAGGCAGCCGATCCGTGATTCTCCCTCATCATGGATGCTTCTCTCTCGCTCCCTCTCCCTTCCTCTCTGACATCAATACAAATATATTTTAAAAACAACAACAATGAAGCTGTGGCCCTGGGTTTGTGCCGTCAAATAATCTGAGGACTTTCCTAGACATCGGGGTCCCCTTTCTCTTCCTGCCCCAGGAGGGGGGTGACTTGTTGCGACGGACCCTGGTCCTGGTGGGTCTGGGGACGGGTTGGGAAGTCACGGGCCCTGCTGCTCAGGGTGCCGGGGGGACTGGGCCCGGGCCTGCCTCTGGGGCGGCCTTGGGACTCCCAACAGGAGGACCTCCCGGAGGGCAGCGGCTTCTCTGGAAAGCAGGTGGCTGGGAGGGGAGGACCTGTTTCAAACTAAAATGTTTCCTGGAAGACAGGGAACTTAACTTTTATTTTTTTAATCCTCACCCAAGGAGTGAAGATATTTTTTCCACTGATTTTGAGAGAGAGTGGAAGGGAGAGGCAAGGAGGAGAGAGAGAAACATGGATGTGAGAGAGACACATCGATCGGTCGCCTCCCACACTGGGGATGGAACCCGCAAGCGAGGTACGTGCCCTTGACTGGAATCGAACCCGGGACCCTGTGGTCCACAGGCTGACGCTCTAACCACTGAATCGAACTGGCCAGGGCTGGGAACATAATTTTTAAAAAATAAATGATCCTGGTCTGATTTTTAAGTGAATACACGCTGCCTATGGAAACTTTGGCAAATTCAGAAAATTAAAAATCACATATAGTCCTAGTTTTGCCTGCTTTTTCGTTTAACCTTCATAATAGACATTGTCTCATTCCATTAAATTTTCCAAATATCGGTCTCCCCAGGTGTAGACTCCTGTGCCCAGGAGCGGAGGGCACCCTGGCGGCGTGTTCTGTAACAGCCTGTGGGGGGGCCGACCGTCATGGCCGCCGCCTGGGGCAGAGGCGGGAACTGGCCGGTAGAATTTGAGACACAGGCTTCTGCGGAATCGGCAGAGGCAGGACCCGAACCCAGCCGCTCGGGCTCTGGAGCTGGAATGCCAGCCGGCCACTGTGGGACTTTATTTTTTTTTTAATATATTTTTGTTGATTTTGGAGAGGAAGGGAGAGGGAGAGAGAGATAGAGACATCAATGATGAGAATTATTGATTGGCTGCCTCTTGCACGCCCTCTACTGGGGATCGAGCCCACAACCTAGGCATATGCCCTGACCAGGAATTGAACCCACAACCTTTTGGTGTATGGAACGATGCTCCAACCAACTGAGCCACCTGGCCAGGGCCTGTTGCATCCCCCACTGGCCCACACGGGAGTAGCTGCACCCCCCCTGGCACACGCGGGAGTAGCTGCACCCCCCCGGCCCACGCGGGAGTAGCTGCACCCCCACTGGCCCACACGGGAGTAGCTGCACCCCCACTGGCCCACACATGAGTGGCTGCACCCCCACTGCCCACACATGAGTAGCTGCACCCCCACTGGCCCACGCGGGAGTGGCTGCACCCCCACTGCCCACACATGAGTGGCTGCACCCCCACTGGCCCACACATGAGTGGCTGCACCCCCACTGACCCACACATGAGTGGCTGCACCCCCACTGGTCCACGTGGGAGTGGCTGCACCCCCCCTGGCCCACACATGAGTGGCTGCACCCCCCCTGGCCCACGCGGGCGTGGCACCCAGGAAGCGCTGGTTGAACGGATGACTGAAGAGGAAGGAAGCCGTTCCCAGGGTGACACGGGGGAGACGGATGCGCCGGCAGGGGTGGGGGCCTGTGGGTGCCAGGCAGGCCGGCTGGGAGGCCCCCAGGGAAGAGAAGAACTGCCCTTCGTCCTCCTGCAGCAGAAGGGCGGGTGTCCAGACCGCAGACAGGCTCTCCTGGGCCTGCGGGGTGGGGGCGGGGAATGACTCCTACCCCATCTCCTCTCTGACTTCAGGTTCCACCAGCACCGGTCTGCGTGCCGGCCCGGGTTCTAGAATGTTGTCCTCAGAGCAGAACCAGAGCCACCGTCTCCTCCCAAGAAGGTGGGGTGAAAGGTCAGAGGTCGGCTTGTCCGTATCTAATCCTGGCCGTGCCCTGTCCCAGCAGCGTCCTCACCCCCGCGCCTCGGCTCCTCCTACCCGGGAAGTGGGGAGATGGATGGTACCTAGCCCTCGGGGCTGACGAGTGATGTCGGCACGGCCAGCAGCAAGAGACGGAGTTTCCTGAGCACTTACTGTGTGACAGGCGCACCCGCAGGGCCCGGGACACAGTAAGTACTGGACGAGCCCTCGTTCAAGAATCCCCTCTGCGCGTCCCCACAGCCCCACGCGCTGGGACCCCTGCTCTCCCCGTGTTGGAGGTGAGAAAACCGAGCACGAAGGGGCGAGGCCAGGCGCCCAAGCGTGTGCTGCTGCCCAGGAGAGGGGCGGCGGTCCAGGCCGGACGGCGTGGCTGCTCACCCGTCTGCCTCTCACTCACAGAGGGCTCCCCACGCAGGATCGGGCAGGACTGCGTGAAGGCCCATCTCACACCCTTCACGGTCAGCAGCTTCCCATGGACCAGCGCACCCCCTGGCCACGTGCCAATGAAGACCACTGGGCCTCGAGGAAGAGGAGGCCGGGTGTGTCCG
>NW_006300373.1:709608-717920 GCF_000327345.1 Myotis davidii | reverse complement strand
GGCTGCGGGTGTGGCTGCCGCCCCCGGCCGGCCCCTCCCCGGGGTCCCCAGAGGCCCCCGAGCGTTAGAGGGATTGCCTGGGAGGTGCCCCGGAGGCACGCGCCCCACTTCATCATGGTCCGGGGCTGAAAGGGCAGACCGATCCATCACGGGAGCTCCTAAAAGTGCTTTTATTTCGCCGTTTAGCATGCAGCCAGCTCATCTCCCTTAATGCGGACTCGGGGAGCGACACCTTAATCCATCACGGCTACGCTGCGTGATGAAACGCCCGTGTTTCACGCCGGGCCCCGCCTGAGATCATTAACCCGGCTCTTCTCCGGGCCACGCGTCATCGCACGGATTACCTCACGGGCCCGGCGACCCCTCTCCGGATCCTCGCCGGGCCCGGCAGACGGGCGGTTTGCCTTAGGGCGCAGATGGCTCCTGGGTGAGACGCGGGCGCCACCTCCGCTCGCCGCCTCTCCTTCCAGTGCCCAGGTGCTCCCCGAGTGGTCCTCACCTGCCTCTCCAGCGTCCTCCCCGCGCGGTCCTCACCCGCCTCTCCAGTTCCCTCGGGCGGGCCAGGGCAGGCACCCACCCTGGGGTAACCCTCTCCATGGTTGGTTGCTCGCCACTGACCCCACTGCTAAGGGGCTGCTCTCTCCTGCCATCCTCACAGGAACCCTGAGCTGCAAATGCCACCCGCTCCCACTTTACAGATGAGGCCACTGAGGCACAGGAGGGGCGGGGACGTGCACACGCTCACACGACAGAGTGACTCACCAGGTTGGTCTGCCTCTGCCGCCGTGCGCACTGAGCAGCCATAGAGAATGCGCCCCACACCAGGGCCTCCTCACCCCGGAGAGGAGCCGGGCCGGAGCCCGAGGCCTTTGCCTGGAAAATCTGAGTTTAATCACACAAGCACCTCAACTGCCCATGTGGGCACAGACCTGACGGAGCCCTGCAGGGGTTAATGCCAGTCATGCAGCCGCTGTACCCTCTGGGATGCCAGCCCTGGTCAGCAGGAGGGGTAGGGGAGGAAGGGGGACCTCGGGACTATGGCATGGGCCCCGGGCAGTCGCTCTGACGGAGGGCAGCAGCCAGGCCATGGCATGCCGGGCCTACGGACGTGCCACCGGCCACAGTCAGGACCCCCTGCCCGCTGGCCCTGGAACTTGCAGGGCCTGTCAGAAGCGCGGGAAGCTTGGTGCTCACCCCGTTCCTAGGGCTGGATTGGGCTGAGCTAGAGGAACGGGGGACTACGGTTCCCTGGCCTACATCTGGGCCCTCGCGGGCTCCATTCTTGGGGAGCCGTGGGGTCCTGGGAAACACGTGGAGAGGCAGGCTGGCCGATGCTGTGAGTCCCATCTGAGGGCAGAAGACGGATGAGTCCGGTTGGAGCAGTCGGCAGAGAGGGCCAAAGGCCCCGCCCTCCACCTTTTAGCTCCCCTCGACCGGGACCGCCACCGGGGGAGGGCCATGCTTCACTCAGTCCAGCAGGCTAATGCCAACGCCAACCTGGGCACCGCGCCCCCATCACGCTGATGTGTACAGTTATCATCTCAGGGCCCTTCCCAGGCATCCGGACCTTCGGGCCAGCGGGGAGGGCACTGCCCGGCCCGCACCCCTCCCCACGCCCCCAGAACGGCAAAATGTCAGCGTGGGGAGGACTCAGAGAGAGGATCGTTCGGAGCCACACCTCCAGGGCTGCACAGGTAGCCACTGCAGGAGACGGGACCAGGCAAGAGCTCTGGACACAGCAGAGCTGGGAGACCTCAGAGAAAACCCATTACACAGGCAGAAACACTGAGGCCCGCCGAGGGGAGGAAACTCAACAGGCTCCATCAGACAAATGGAGAGTGTCAGGCAGCACAAGGACTCGGGCTAAAAGGAGACTGTGGGCGCCCTAGGGTGCTGGCCCTCCTCCCGGCCGAGCGCCCTGTGAGGACAGAGCCAGACCTGGCACGGAACCGAGGCTCAGTGGATACGGCTCGGGGAGGAGTGGGAACCGAGCGATCCGCTTTGGGACCGTGTGGGTCGGCCTCCATTTACCCTAGAAGGCTTCTGAGGTATCCACATTTCCCCCCGAATTCCCGAGCACTGCCTTTGGGTGCCAAGTTCGACGTGCCCTCTTCCAATTTCATAACGAGCGTGGAATAAACAGAAAGCAGCTCAAGGTGAGTCACTCATTAATCAAAGCCAAAACAGGCCCCGATCGAGCACACATCAGCACAAACCCTGAAAGGGAAAGTGGGGGGAAGGGTTGCCCAATCTCTGTATTTAATATTAACCACGTCATGTTTTCCCCTCCAAGTTCTGAGAAAGCTTGCTCTCCACCCCACCCCCGGGTTTGCATGAACTCCATCCAAAGTCAATCTCCTTTGAAAACACGGGTGCCTGCTTCCCGGGTGCCAAGGGGAGGTGAGGGCACGCTGGCCAGGTGCCCAGTGGCAGGACTACCTCCGCAGGGCCTAGCAGGCCCTCGTCCTCAGCCACGTGCCCAGCATCGCCTGATGGACGCGGAGGGGACGCAGGTGACCGGCGTGAGGACCGACCTCAGGAGGTGCACACACCGCTGGGGTGGAAGTGACAAGTGGCCGAGGAGCCTTACAAACAGCCACCTTGAGGCTTTGGCCCATCGGGTGCACACGCTCATTTTCGGGGACGAGATGAGGGAGCGTGAGTTTCACGAAGGTGTAGACTCCACTCCATCACAGTTCCGGTTTTCCCCCTGTGCCCCTCACACATGTCCCACGATGGAGACGGATATGTGACTGAAGGGAAGTTGCAAAGCAGTGCAATTCAGCCCATTTTACAGACGGGCACACTGAGGCCCCGAGTGTGAAGGATGCCCCGTGCTGGGCCCTTGCCACACCCCACGTCACCTGCAACGCAGGGAGCCCCTGCTTCTAGGGGTGGATGTCACTTCACGACTGAGCTTCCTCCCTTCCTCCCTTCCCTCCTTCCTTCAACCTGTCATCCATGCATTCATTCAATGAGCATTTGTTGATTGCCTGCCATGTGCCCGGCACTGTGTTAGGTTCTAACAGCCCGGATCCCTCCCTCACTGGAGCGAACACTCTTGCGGGAAAGACCAGCATGAATCGAATGATCACACACATACATGTAAAATTGCAACCAGGACCAGGGGACCGTGAGGGGCTGGAGGGGAAGGGGAGCTCCCCGCGGCACGGCGTCCCCATTTGTCAAACAGGGTCTCCTCGCTCGCCCCGCCCCCTTCTGCACCAGTTTGTGGGATGTGAGCAGGGAACAGATTTCCCGAACATGAAAGTCCTTCTCCCAGCACTGGGCTTACCTGACGGCGATAGGCACTCAATACATGTTTGTAGCATTGAATTGCTGAATTGAATTATTCTACACAAATAAAGCAAGGATTAGCAAGAATCCCCGGCACCAACCCAGTGTTCATTCGATTTTCCTGTTGCTGCTGACAAGCCACGGGCTGGGACTGCCAGATCCGAAGGAAGACCATCAGAGAGACCGCCCGCCGTCTGGGATTCCCTGGAATGTCAGGGCAGAGGGACTCAGCGCCATCTGGTCATACCCGCCCGCAACCTCCCGGGACGGGAAACTGAGGCCCACGGAGGGGGAAAGGTCATTCAAGGTCATGCACAGGGAGAGGGTCCCAGGACAATTGAATAGAGGATAGACGAAGAGGAAAACGAACATGTCGTGGGCACCCGGATGCCAGGGCTGTCAGCCCATCCATGGAAAACCCCAAAGTCAGCAATGACCTCCACGTATTAGTTAAGATTCTTTGTGGGGCGAGTCCTCACATTCCAGGGTCCTTCTCACAGGCCACAGCCAAGAGCAGGTGTCTACATAGGTCTGATAGGCACTGACCGGGCCCACTGTTTCCTGTTCTGATAACAGCACCCAGACTCCTCTTTGGGGAGCATCTTTCACCTCCCACTCTCCACCTAGGACAGTGGTCGGCAAACTGCGGCCCCTTGAGTGTGGCTCTTCCACAAAATACCGCGTGCGGGCACGCACGTACAGTGCGACTGAAACTTCGTGGCCACACTCAAGGGGCCAAAGAGCCGCATGTGGCTCGTGAGCCGCAGTTTGCCGACCACTGGTCGAGGAGGCTCAGGTCACGGGTTGAACCTATCTGCTTCCAGGGAACGTTAGCACGTGCTAGCAAATCGGCATATTCCATCTCCCTGGCCGCTGTGATTGGCTCAGGGGAGGACATGTGACTCAAGGTGCTCCAATCAGAGTCAGCCCTGGGAGATTGGCTGGACCTGTTGGCACAGAGGCGCTGTCTTTCTGTTGGTTTTGCTCGGCGGGTGAGATGTGATCCCGGAGCTTCTGGCTACCGTCCTGCATCAAAGCCAGGGAGCCTTTCTGTTCATGAATCAACACGATGGGAGGGAAAGCCGAGGGGGGCGGAAAAACTGGGTCTTCGTGATGTAGTTGGACCCCCCGGGCGCAGCCGTTCCTGAAGCTACGTACGCGGTGCTTTTCGGTTACGGGAGGTGATGAACTCCCTGTCACTGGTTAACCCAGGGAGGCAGAGGCGGCCACCGGACATGTGTGGAGTTTTTCTAGGAAGCAGTTGCCCAATCGGGGACTCCGTGTCCCAATGTCCCTTACAAGTGCCATGGATCGGAGTTCTGGCTGATGAAACGTGAGGCAGAAGCGAAGGACACCACTGCCCCAGAAGCCCTCCGCGCCAGCGGTCGCCCACCTTCCGGACTTCCCAGATCGCCCGTGGTCTGCGGGCCACGGGTTGGCGACCGCTGCTCCATGGCACCTTTCACACATTTTTTTTCCATCCACTGGCTGAGGGTCAAGGTCAAAATACTCCACATGACTTTGGGAGCCGTAGATTGAACACGGCATCAGGCAGGGTCCCTGAATGATGAGATGGAGGTGGGGGCACCCTCCCCCACGGCCACTTGGACTGAGATGAACGACTAGGTGCCTTCTATTGTGTTAAGCCGTCAGCATTCCTGGGCTTCTTCACAGTGACAGCTATCATCGTCTTCACTCATTCCCCTGGCGTCTCCATCAGGGTTCTTAGTCATAACCAACAGAAATCAACTCTGAGCCACTTAAACCGAGAGGGATGTATTGAAAAGATGGTGAGCTGCTCACAGACACTCCCTCAGAGCACGGGGACCAGGGATGGGCACTATGCTACCCAGAACAACGCCCAAGTTCATGCCACAGAGCCGGGGCCAAAGGGGCACTCCTGGGTGGCGCTGTCGCACCTTGCCTGTCGACATTCCCCATGCCAGACCTTGATGCCGCCCCTCAGATTTGGGTGTGGCGGCCACCATTAGCCAGGATCTTTTTCAGAATGGATTCTGGGAAGTCCCTGCTGCTCCATGTCCGATGGAAAGCCTAGGGCAGGTAGGTCTTATTGGTGGAACCTAGATCATGTGACCAGACTCTAGCTGCAAAGGAGGCTGAGCAAGTGACTAGATGGCCCTTTCCCATGACTCTGTTTCAAGAGGCAGGGAATTCTCCAGACACGGGGAGGGAGTTCCAATCCAGACAGCCTCAAGGATCTGATAGACAGATGCCACCGCCGCTTGAAATGGGTTGCTGCCACTGTATGAGCTTCAGGATCCCTTGTCTTTTGGCTCCTGGTGGGGCTCAGCCCATGGGAGACGCTAACAGATCTGCCTCCTAGAGTGGCCATGACTGACAGCTTCCTCCACCGCCCCGCCCCTCCAAGGTCGCAGCGGATGGATGTCAGGTGACCCTCTGTACACAGCCCTCCGTCTCTGAGGTCCACTCATTGCTTCAGCCTATGTTGCTTGGGCCCAGAGGTCGTATGGCCACCATGGTGCTCCATCCCGGTGGATGTCCTCTGTCCCAGCCTCACCTTGGAGAGCGTCCCAGTGTCCACCTTCCCTCTAATCCAGCGGTTCTCAACCTGTGGGTCGTGACCCCCTTGGGGGTCAAACGACCCTCTCACAGGGGTCGCCTAAACCATCGGAAAACACATATATAATTACATATTGTTTTTGTGATGAATCACTATTCTTTCATTATGTTCAATTTGTCACAATGAAATTGGGGGGTCACCACAACATGAGGAACTGTATTAAAGGGCCGCGGCGTTAGGAAGGTTGAGAACCACTGCTCTAATTCCCTGCATGAGTGAGCCACCTCTTCCCAGCCAAGGCTCCACCGATATGAAGACACGGTGGTTCCACGGATGACCACCTACTTCGTGGCTTTGAGAGGAAGTAGCCTATTGACATTTGCATCCTCTTTCGTTTTCATTGTTTTCAGAAAGTCACACACGCCCACCCCAGAAAGCACGTGGGTTCTGCAGGCCCCCGGGGCACTTGGTGATCTTGTCACCGCGCTCCTGTCACTTCTGGGCCCCGTCCAGCTGGCCTCGGATCTGTCGTTGTTGGGGGAAATGCCATAAGCCGGGGAGTGCCTGGCTGAGGGACGACGTCATGGAAACGGCAACTCCAGGGACTCAGAACTGGTCAGAATGCCAAGCCCTGTAAGGCAGTGGTTCTCAGCCTTCTGGCCCTTTAAATACAGCTCCTCATGTTGTGACCCAACCATGAAATTACTTTCGTTGATGCTTCATAACTGTAGTGTTGCTACTGTGATGAATCGTCATGTAAATATCTGATATGCAGGATGGTCTTAGGCGACCCCTGTGAAAGGGTCGTTCGACCGCCAAAGGGGTCGCGACCCACAGGTTGAGAACCGCTGCTGTAAGGCACCGAACGGCGAGCAGTTCTGGGCTGACCTGGGCTTGGGTTTGTGATGAACCTGGGGCCGCAGACACCTGGACCCCCACAAAGAAGGGGCCACGCTCATCTGACCCTCCTTCAGCCGGTAGCAAATGGTCCAGGCCGAGACGAACACCCCCGTCCCCACCAGAAGTTCGGCAGCACGGGACCCTCTCTGCAGAGTCCAAGTGGCCCAGGACCCCAGGCTGAGCAGGGTGGGTGGCGGAGGGCACAGCCTGGGACCACTCACCACCCCCGCCCCGGTCAGCGAGAAGGGGCTGCGCACGTGCGCCCAAATCCACGCGCTCCTCTTTGTCGGCCTATTTTTAAAAATGTTTTTATTGATTTCGGAGAGGAAGGGAGAGAGAGGGAGAGATAGGAACATCAGTGATGAGAGAGAAACATTGATGGGCTGCCTCCTGCACGCCCCCTACTGGGGATCAGGCCCACAACCCGGGCAGGTGTCCTGACTGGGACTCAAACCAGCGACCTCGGGTTCATGGGTCACTGCTCAACCACTGAGCCATATTGGCTGGGCCCACTTTTGATTGAGATTAAACCATTCACATGTACTGTGCTTATTGGTATAGTTAGGTTTACATAGAGGAGTGGCCCAGGAGGCCAGACCTTCCCCCCAAAAAGGCTGTTTTCCTTCCCACCACGGCCCCGCTCTGCCCATATTCGCTCCTCTGACGGGGAGGAGGGGGAGCTGACTGGGACCACTAACTCCCAGACATAGCTCATGTCAGCTAAGCAACGTGAGGGTTAGACCTGAGATGGAAACAACCTGAAAGAGAGAGAGAGAGAGAGAGAGAGAGAGAGAGAGAGAGAGAGAGAACACGCTTCCTTTTGATGCAAGGCTGTCCCCCGAGGTCCGGGCACCATTCGCGGCCTGGTCGCCCCGCGTGGCATGGCTGCTATGGCTGTCTTCGGTAGGTGGTGGTGAGTGAACCCAGCAAGGGATGCCCGGCTCCCATTCACCCCTTTCAGCGAGACCGTGGCCTCCTCCTGAGCCACCCGAGCAGCAGGGCTGCTAGAAGCACGGGGGGCAGGAGGGGGGTGATATGTCCCCTTCTTCATTCTCAGAGAGGATGGGACTCACCCCCTGGGGCACCTCGGCCACCTGGGCCCTCGGGCGTGGCCTTCTCCTTCACCGTCTCTCCCCACGGAGCGGCCTCGGCACCGGTGAGGCCTGGGCACACGACTCCGTAAATTCTCCTCTCGTCGGAGGCCCAGCAGATAATAATTTAAAGAACTAGTCACCGCTTGCAATTAGGCACGGAGAAAATAGATCAGGCCCGTAATTTATGTCTGTGCGAGGTTAGGCCGGATCCGTAATTAATGTTTGCTCCCTTTAATGAAATACTGCGAAGGTCTGCACTTCTGTCCTTCACCGAGGTAATTTTTCAATTGATTAGTAAAATAATACGGGAAAAGTAAATCCACCTGCTTCCTGCCCGAAATGTCCCAGGCAACTGGACGCGGGTGGAGACGCTAAAAAAAATACCACTCGGGCCCAGCAGGGCCTGGGCCGCACCATCAGCATGCAGGGCGTCCGAGGCGGCGGCAGGAAAAGCTATCAGAGCCGCGCAGCACGAGTCC
>NW_006300373.1:708656-709253 GCF_000327345.1 Myotis davidii | reverse complement strand
ACGGGCCAGGGCGCCTGGCACAGGTCTGGGCACCGACTCGAGGCTGTTCCCAAATATTCTCATTGGCCCGGGGTGACCGGTCCCCGGGAACAGCTACTTGAAATGGGAAGGACACTTCCTAGGAGCCCTCGCACGAAAGGTGTGGCTGGGGCCTTGTCTGGCAAACCGAGACCAAAAATATGAACCTGGCTTCGCTGTATGTCCTGTGACATGAAATAGAGGGGATACGTAACCGTGTTCAGGCCTAGCATAAAGAAACACTGGAGTAGTGATTGGAGGGCTCGTTTTGAGTTAAAATTGTTGAATAGCCCGGCCGGTGTGGCTCAGTGGTTGAGCGTCAACCTATGAACCAGGAGGTCACAGTTCGATTCCATGTCAAGGGCACATGTACAGGCTGTGGGCTCGATCCCGAGTGGGGGGCGTGCAGGAGGCGGCCGGTGCATGATTCTCTCTCATCATTGATGCTTCTATCTCTCTCTCTCCCTCTCCCTTCCTCTCTTAAATAAATAAAAAATATATAGACATTAGAGGAATTACAAGTAAGTCCAATTCAAATCTCAGTTCCTCAGTCACTCCAGTCCCACGTCAAGTGCTCAA
>NW_006300373.1:706699-708624 GCF_000327345.1 Myotis davidii | reverse complement strand
GAGCTGCAGGGGCACCCTGACCCGGGCCGGGCCGCCTCCTCCCTCCGCCAGGCCCCCCGCCGGCTTCCCCGGGAAGCTAATCTGTGTCTGCAGCTCCCTTTCTTCACGGGAACAGTGAGGCGCAGCCTGGGAAGTGGGGGGATAGCTTTCCCCAGCTCCTCCTCTACGACGCCCCTGATCGGGGAAATGCTGGCGGATTTCAGATGCATATGATCACCAGGTAGGTGCTCTGCTTGGGGCCTGTGCCTCCTTCGCGGGTGCGACAGCTCCTTTCTCAGCGGCTTCCTCCTCTGGGAGAGGCACTCCGCCGCTTTGAAAGTGAAATTCCATGGACCCGGCAGGGCGGTCCCCCCTCCGGTGCGTGCCGGAGATGAGCCACTTTGAAAGGGCACCGAGGCCCAGCTCCCCGCCCAGGCTCCTCCAAGGGTGGGAGTGATGCTACAGGGAGCCCCGGAGCTGGAAGCTGAGCCACTGGCCCCACAGCTCCCCAGAGCATCCTCGCCCTCCTGTGACCCAGACCTGCAGCCGGTCCCAGCCCCATCTGGACACAGACCCCCGCCAGGCCTCTGCCCCTGCCAGCCTCACTGGGCATCCCCCTCTCTCTTCTCTGCACCTCCTACTGCGGAGCCACCTCAGGAACCTCTGTTAGGGCCCCCTCCCGTCCAACCCCAAAGCCGCGCCCCCATGGACTTGCAGCCTCTAATACCCTCGGTCACCCTATTGCAGAGACAGCACAGGTGGAGCCGTCACACTGACTTGAGCTCAAATCCCAGCTCTCCCACTTGCCAGCTGTGTGGCCTCTGGGAAGTTAATCACCCTCTCTGAGCCTTCACGGATCCGCCTCTATCCGCCTCGAACAAGGAGCTGCTAACCACCATGGACGCAGCTCCTGTTCACACAGTGGACGCCGCCTCCCGAGCCCTGAGGGACTGGCCCAGAAGTGGGCACACGACCCCTCTGCACTTGGAACCAGAGAGCCTCGTGCAGCTGGGAGAGATCCCCGGGGCTGCAGCTCTGCTTCCCCAGGCGGGGGAGGCCGTACACACAGCGAACCTGGGACACAGCAAAGCCCGGTGTCGGCCCATCAGAGGGAGGACCGTCGGTTCTGTGCTCCTGTCTGCCCAGGTCCCAGCGGGTGCCCAGCGTGCACTGGGCACCCAACAGGTGCGCGATGCCCAACAGACAGCGTGAGCCCCTGGCCCAACCGTCCTGAGGCCCACTCTGTCCTTCCGTGTACCTCACTGCCCAGTCTTCCTCAGACTCACCCCTCTGAGCTGATGCTGGTTTGACTTCAGTTTCTGCCACTGGCAATCCAGGAGAGCTAATGAATTATCGTTCCTTGCTTCATTCATTCATTCATTCATTTACTCATTCATCCATTCCTCCATTCAGCGCACCATTATTGAGCCTGGTGAAGCTGAACTTAGTCCATGAATCAAAAACTGAAAAACATATTCAGGCCCGTCCGGAGTGGCTCGGGGGTTGAGCGTCGACCCAGGAACCAAGAGGTTGTGGTTCGATTCCCCATCAGGCACATGCCCGGGTTGCGGGTTCGATCCCCAGGAAGGGGCGTGCAGGAGGCAGCCGACCAATCAGCAATGTTTCTATCTCTATCCCTTTCCCTTCCTCTCTCTGAAAAAATAAGATAAAAATCAATAAAAGACTTATTTTTTATAAAAAAAAGTTTTTCTTTTCAGAACTGTTCTGTTCTTGGCAGATGGACACAGAGGTCACAAAGCAGATGCCACCCTTGCCCTGTGAGGGGAGAAGGCAGACGAGAAACAACTGAACAACAGCAACGAAACGGATTCCTCCTGCAGGGCCGGAGGGAGGGCCCGGGGGGCAGAGGAGGAGGCTGCCCTGAGGAGGGGCATTTCAACCAAGACCTGAAAACTGAGAGGCAGTGAGGGGGTGGGGGCGAGCGG
>NW_006300373.1:705950-706688 GCF_000327345.1 Myotis davidii | reverse complement strand
GCAGGGGTCCGGGCACCGGGCACAGGGCACAGCCTCCTGGGTCACACTGAGGGGCTGTGGGTTTTCTCCTCCGCCTCTGCCCTTGAACAAAACAGACTGTTGCTGAAGTTATGTGAGAACCCGCTTCCGCGGGAAAGGGACAGACAGACAGACGGGCCGTCACTGCTTCTGTGCAGCCTGCCTGTTCCCCCGGCTGAGAACCACTTTGCCTTTTTTTTAAGCAAAAAAAAAATGTTTTTTAATTTTTTTTAAATATGTATTTTTATTGATTTCAGAGAGGAAGGGAAAGGGAGAGAGAGAGACAGAAACATCAATGATGAGAGAGAGTCATGGATCAGCTGCCTCCGGCACGCCCCACACTAGGGATCGAGCTCACAGCCTGGGCCTGGGCCCTGACCGGGAATCGAACCCTGACCTCCTGGTTCATAGGTCGACGCTCACCCCCCGAGCCACGCCGGCCGGGCTTAAACCTTTATTGTTGAGAGTATTCCCAACATCCCCCTGCTCCCCGCTATTGCCCCCTGTACCCGATTCCCACCTCACCCCGGACCTGCCCTCACCTCCCTATTGCTTTTCACTTTGTCTCTTCTAATGGTCCTCCTCTAAGAGCCTATATATCATCCTCGATTTTGCCCCCTGACCTGCAAAGCCCAACCCGTGCGCTCTCTGGCTCTTTACAGAAAAAGGGGGCTGCTCCCCGGCCCCGAAGGACGCCCAGCGAGCCCTCCGCTCTGGACC
>NW_006300373.1:682723-705900 GCF_000327345.1 Myotis davidii | reverse complement strand
AGGGGGAAGCCAGCAGCACAGCCAGGCAGCATTGGTTAGAAACGAAAGACACCGCGTCCACTTTCCAGGATGCCTCCTGGGCCCAGGAGAGACCGGGGGGCCCCTCCCCACTTCCTCTCGGGTCTCCCCACAACTCCTCTGCTCCTGGAAATCCGATTTCCTGGTTATTAAAAGCACGGCCGCGCCGGCTGCAGACTCGAAGATCTATTTTTGTCATAACTGTTTGTAACGCTTAAACCGCAACAACTTAAACACGCCATCCGAAATAATGCGTCTCCAATAAACTGAAATATTAACCAATCATACGTAATGGCCCATTCCCAACACACGGCCGCCCAGCCCGGGGTCCTCGGGGCGTCGTAGGCACGGGAAACCGTATCGACGGCCAGGCCGGCCTTCACAGGCCGCGCTGGGGATGAAAGCGCCGCGGAAAGTTCTCATTATGGCTCCCCGCATTAATTTGAGCGTTTTTATCTGTGTGTCCTATTAAGCACTTTAAGTGCTTTTTGATAATTGTGCTTTGTAGTTTTTACGGCACTTCGGCCTATTCCCAGTTCAATTTCCTCTTTTATCCGATGTTTGAAATATTGATTTCTGACAGATAAAAGCAAACCTTATAATCTCGGCCGCGCGTAATAAGTGAGTGGGACGCGGCTCCGGGACGCACCGGGGGAGCGGTCATATTTGACACCGTCTTTGTTTTATCACATTTCGTCAACAGGATTTACTCACTGCTCGCGGATATTTATGTAAAGAGCCCGGCCGCTGGCGCGGGCCGCGGGATTGCCAATTTCGGCTCCACGCTCTGCATTTAGTGAGATAAAAGGCCCGCCCCGCAGGCCCGATGATTGCAGAGGCTTAAACTGCTGTCAGCCGGCCGCGGGTAACGGTGATTTATCTCCTTCGCATCGCGCCCTGTCGTGGCCGCAAACTTCCCCTCCACGTCTGCATGGGAAACTGACAGCCCGTCAGGGTGCTGATGCCCCTCCCCCGGGCTCGCCGACCCCTGGAGCCCCCCACGCGGGGGGGACGCGGGGAGCTGGTTCTTCCTTAAGCTGGAAATGACCCGGGAGATCCTGGGTCTGTTTCCCCCAAAACGCAGCTGGTGGACGGACGACGCACAGTGGGTCCCTCAGGTTAGTGACTCCCACCAACTCACTCAGCTCAGCTGTTAGGCACGGAGCCATGTCCTGGCGCTGGGGGTTCGGAGATGAAGGAGGAAGGTCGATGCCTGCCTGTGACACTCACATTCCAGACGGATGGTTCTCACCCATCAGGGCGCTGCGGTCTCACCCTCTCAGCGACATTTTTTGTTTGTTTGTTTAAATATATGTTTATTGATTTCAGAGAGGGAGAGAGAGACATCGATGATGAGAGAGAATCATGGATCGGCTGCCTCCTGCACGCCCCACGCTGGGGATGGAGCCTGCAACCCGGGCCTGTGCCCTGACCAGGAATCGAATCCTGACCTCCTGGTTCATAGGTCGATGCTCAACCACGGAGCCACGCCGGCCAGACCTCAGGGATCCCCTTTGAAATTCCAAGCATGTCTGGTTCCAGTTCCCAGGTGACTCCTGGACCATTCATGGGGGGAGCGGGTGCCGGCAGGGGCTGTTGCAGTGGCAACAATCAATGTGTGGCAACATTGTTTACCAGGATCCCCAATCGCAGAGGTTTCCCCAAAGGAAACTGGCGTTGGTTTCTCTGGATGGTTTTTTGGGTGAAATCCTAGAACTCTGGCTCCTGGATTCCCCATTTGCAGAGCGATTCTGCATTTCCCTGGCCAAGAAAAAAAAAAAGACCGAACATGGAGAAACTCCCACTGAATTCTAAGAAAATGTGGCTCCACACCGACACATCGACTCACTACCCGCTTCCTGCTCATCTAACCGCCTTCCAATTCCCCTTCGCAATGACTGCAATCAAGTTATTACCAATCCCGCTATCAACCGCTCGCCCCGCGCGAGGGGGCAGGTGCCTGTTCCAGCGTTGGATGCTGCGTCCTAGGTTTCCATTGGCATCTAACGACTTCCGTCTTCCCAGAAACCGTCCGCAGGCGGCGGTCGCCCACCCCTGCTGGGTTCATCGCAGCGCTGCTGCGTGCAGCCTGCGTCCTGAAAACAGGCACCCCGCTGGGGTGGGGGGGCCATGGGGACGCTTCTCAGGGCGATGTCACCCCCGCGCCCACACGTCAGGATGGCGCCCCCCACCCCCACCCGGGGCACCTGCATCTGGCTCTGGTGGGTTGTGGAGGGTGCTTCCGCGACTGTGCCAAGGCTGGTGTGGGCCGCGGGCACCAGGCAGCCACAGCGTCCCGGGTCCCTCTGTAAGGATACCGGGCCGTACGTGGGCGCTTCTGACAGTGGAATATTGGCATGTTCCAAAGCCTCTTTGTTTTGGTTACTCCTGACCTTGGGATACTTTTTCCATCGATTTTTAGAGAGAGTTGAAGGGAGGGAGGGGAGGAGGGAGAGAGAGAGAGAGAGAGACATCGATGTGAGAGTGACACATGGTCGTTGCCTCCCGTACACGCCCTGACCACAGAGGTCCCCGTCCTCTCCCTCCTCCACTCTCCTTTCAAAACCCCTCCGTCCTTGCCGGCCCGACTCCCCCCTTCACTGCTGAGGGGCTGGGGCTGTTGGCGATCACACCTTCCTCACGCCAGGGCTGCTGCACGTGTCCACCCACAGTCACAATGTGTCCAGGTCTTTTAACCTCATTTTCCCATCACCACTTCACATTCTACACACCCGGGCTACAGCTATAATAGCTAACGTATCGTTTGTCTGCCCTCAACTCCGTCCTCTCAGCTCAGGGTCCACCTGAGCTCTCCGCCCTGGGCCGGGGCCTGCTCTCTCTCTCACTCTCTCTCTCTCTCTCTCTCTCTCTCTCTCTCGGTACTGAGCTGGGGCAATCGCAGGGCGCACCACATCCCACTACCATTTCTCAGGGGCCCCTCTGCTTCAGGGCCCGAAGTCCAGTGCCTGACACACCATCATTTCATACGTTTTGTCGTTTGGGGTTGGTCCAGGCTCAAGAGCAAACCTCACACCTGCTGCTCCATCTCAGCTGGAAGCGGAAGGTCCTAGGCCTGTCCCTCCGCCGTTGCCCTGCTGTCTGTGGACCTTGAGCCTCGGCCCTATCGGCCGCCTGACCACCTCGCCTCTGGGGACACCAGTTCCGTTATTCGTCTTCTCCGTTCCCGCAGGTCAAGCCGCCACGGCTGCCCTCCTGACCTTGCGAGTCATTATGATCATCGCCGCCCCCGGCCTCCGATACCGCAGGCACCCACCACCCCAGGGCTGTTAGCAAGCCCCGGTCTGCGGCCACCTCTCCTACCAGCAACCTTTTTTTTCCTTTCCTGTTTTATTAAATATATTTTTATTGATTTCAGAGGGAGAGGGAGAGGGAGAAGGAGATAGAAGCATCAATGATGAGAAAGAGTCATGGACCGGCTGCCTCCTGCACGCCCCCCACTGGGGATGGAGCCCGCAACCAGGGCATGTGCCCTGACCGGGAATCGAATCCGGGACTCTTCAGTGTGCAGGCTGACACTCTATCCACTGAGCCAACCAGGCATGCTCTCCTACCTGCACCCTTGGTCTGCAGAGGAGTGTCCACTGAGTTTCTCAGTGAGCGGGTGCCCCTCCCTCACCAGTGTGTCCCAAGGTCATTGATGACTGGGGGACCCCCTGGACCTCCCCCCCCCCCAGTGAGACATGGGCCTTCAGGCCCCGGACAATAGTGCGAGTCCCTTTCCCGCCTCTGCCAGCTCCCAGGGCCGCTCAGGCGTCTGCTCCCCCTCCGACCGGCCATGGCTTCCTCCCGGCTCCTAAAAGCCCCCCTGGCTGTGCGCTTGCCCCCCTCTCCTGGGGAGTTTCCCTGGGCGTTAAATCCTGTGCCCGATTCAATGGATTCTTGCTTATTCCAGCTTATGTCCTGGCTCCCTGATGAAACACTCGAGAAGGCCTCTCTCAGGGTCCCCTTCCGACTCCCGCCAGCAGACGCTTGCTCGCTCATGCAGCTCCCCGGATGCAATCTCGCTCCTCGCTTGTGGGCCCAGCATGTCCCCAGCAGGTTTATGCGGGGATGGCGTTAATATATTTACACAGAAATCAATCAGGCACAATAGAGGCGCAGGAATCCCACGTGGACAGATGGCTTAATTTTCACGAATGAACACACCCAGCCATCCCGCACCCGGATCAAAAACTACGCCCAGCCAGCGTGGCTCAGTGGTTGAGTGTCGACCTATGAACCAGGAGGTCACGGTCCAATTCCTGGTCAGGGCACAGGACCGGGTTGTGGGCTCGATCCTCAGTGTGGGGGGCGTGCAGGAGGCAGCCGATCCCTGATTTTCTCTCATCAATGATGTTTCTCTCTCTCGCTCCCTCTCCCTTCCTCTCTCTGAAATCAATAAAAATATATTTTTAAAAAAGAAAAAGGAATGAGTTCAGGAAACACAGGAGGGTGGGGAAGTGAGAGGGCCTGGGAGGGAGCCACCACGGGTCCACTGGTGAGCGGGTTACTGCTGTGGGCGCCGGGCTCAGCGCCACGGAGGACGGCATCATCCTCACAGCTTGCCCCACCGGAGGGCAGGAGGCCGGGTGCTCATCCACCACCTCCTACCTGTCCTAGGCTCAGATTGCTCAACCACAACACCGGGACCCCTGGCCCCTGGCCCCTGAGCAGATCCAGCAAAACATCGTAACGCGTATGTGATCAGGGGGAGCGATACTCCGTGTCAAACAACACGGGCTAAAAATTCACAGCGCGTGTTAGAATAAAGGCTCAGAGTTCTAGCTGTTATAGCTCAGCGGATAGAGCATCAGCCTGTGGACTGAAGGGTCCCAGGTTCGATTCCAATCAAGGGCACAGGCCCAGGTTGCAGGCTTGATCCCCAGTGTGGGGCGTGCAGGAGGCAGCTGATCAGTGATTCCCTCTCCTCATGGATGTTTCTATCTCTCTCTCCCTCTCCCTTCCTCTCTGAAATCAATAAATATATATATATTTTTAAAAAAGAATACAGACTCAGAGAGCACATGCCATGTGTCATTTTACTGCACAGAGCGCCTGCCCTGCTAGGAGAGACACGGCTGTTAATAACCTTCCACGGTGGATGGTCTCACTCCCCGTCTGACAAGGACAGAAAAAGCTGAGGCAAAGCCAGGGAAGTAAGTCAGAGGGGTCCGGGTACCCCGATTTCGGGCCAGGGGGCCAGTGTGGGCCAGAGCCTGCTCTCCGCGGGGGCCAGGCTCCCAGGTCCTGAATGAAAATGTATCGGCCTGTGAGTCCCCGTGATCGGCTGCTCCCAGCCAAGGCCTCTCCTCTCCATCCATCCCGCCTCCCCCACCCTGGGCCCCTGACCCCACGGGAGCTGCGACTCTTTTGAGGAAGCTAGAAATCACTCTATCCCCCACCACTACCACCACCACTAATTTGCCAACAGGCTCAGCCATCAGTCCAGTGGGCCAGGACGCAGCGCTATAATTATAGGAAAGCCGGGGTCGGCGACCTCCTGATTGAATATCTTGTCTCTTTTGTCCCTCCCTCCCTCCGCCTCGCCCGTGGGACAGCACTGCGGGCGTCTCCGCGGCCCGGATGGGGTGGTATTGGAAACTAGTGAGGCGTGGCCCCATGGAGGTGTTCATAGCTTGGCAATAATTTACCCATTTTCATTTTGTTTGATTTCATTAACACCTGGGTCTCCGGGGAGAGGCCGGTGGGGAAGGGGGAACAAAACAAATGATTTCCGTCGAGATGGAGTGTTTCTCCCCGCCCGGCCTTGCCATACGGAGGGAGCCTGAGATGCCAGGAGTGCCGTCCAGCTGGGCCTCGGGGGTGGGGGCGGAGGGAGGCCTCTCCTTCGAGGCAGCTGCACTGGGGAGTCGTTCCCTTGACGTCCCTCGGTCCCCAGGGCCCCCCTCCGGGGTTCGCTCCCTTGGCACCACGCATGTGCCCACACTGGTCCTTGTTTCTCAAAGAGCCAGTCTCACCTGCTGAGTGGAACAAGGTCCCTGGCCGTGTTGCTCAGTGGTTAAGGACACGGAGACCCAGAACTAAATTCTAATCCTGGCTCTGCCTCCTGTTTGATTAGTGGTCTTGAACATGGAGCTTGAGCCCGGCCAGCGGGGCTCAGTGGTTGAGCATCGACCTATGAACCCCGAGGTCACGGTTCGATG
This sequence comes from Myotis davidii, assembly GCF_000327345.1. Classification (NCBI taxonomy): domain Eukaryota; kingdom Metazoa; phylum Chordata; class Mammalia; order Chiroptera; family Vespertilionidae; genus Myotis; species Myotis davidii. The sequence continues at coordinate 699,718 of NW_006300373.1, read as the reverse complement.
TTTTTCTCTCTCTTCCCCTCTCCCTTTCTCTGAAATCAATTAATATATATTAAAAAAAATAACAAACCTCTGAGTTCCATCTACACCCTGGGAGACCCACCTCCAGCCATCCTCACCCCCTGCCTTGGCACTGGTGACACCCCCCCGCCCCCCAGCCAGCCCAGGGCCATCACGGAGCCATTGAGAAGTCAGCAGGCACTGGGCTTTCTCAGCAAAGCCACCCCCCCTCTGCCCTCACCCCTCCTTCCCGTCTCTTCACTGACTCCACGCTCACTCCCCCTCAGGGCCTGGGCACCAGCTCCTCTCCTGCCCAATCTCTCTGGGCTTGGCTCCCGCTCCCCACCACCTGCCCACCGAGGCCTCCTCCGCCCGTCCCATCTGATTCGAATCCCGCCCGGCCTCTCCATCACGGACGCTGCTCCAGGATTCCGCGGCCCTGAAATTCCCTGTTCGTGTCTGTCTCCCTCACCAAAGACAACTGTGTCTCTAGTGCCTCAGTTTTCCTATCTGTAAAGTGGGCATCATTTTACTTCTCAGGTAAAATTGGGATAATCAAAGGAGTTAACATATGCGGACCGCTCAGAGCGTGCGTGGCCCCACAGTGAGCACCGTGGAAGTGACGGCTTTTGTCATTTACAATAGTATCGCTCACTGCTCTGTTCCCAGAGCCTGGACAGGCAGCCACTACATACTTTGAATGACTATACAAGCGGATGCGTGAGCTACAATGGATGCAGAGGGTCTGGAAGCCCCGCCCCCTTTCCCGGACCCAGGCACCCACTCCGCCTGGGCTGCAATTACCCCATAAGGAGAAACCCGGCCCCTGGGGGCTCCACACAGCGCATTTCCCGGAGACGAAGAGCTCATTACTTAATAACTGCACAGCAATATCTAAAATTTTGGTTGCATTGGGAGGCCGGGTGCCTTCCCCATTCACCAATAATGACAGGCCACTTTAAAAATAAATAACACGTATAATTTAAACAACGAAAACAAACAGTCGTGTTTGGCTTCCCCTGGGGAAATATTTTCCCTGTCTCCTCCAGGCGGCCCCACGGGTGCCCCTGCCTCGGCCTCCCCTGCTGAGCCGCTCTCTCAGCAGGGGGCCTGGGCGTAGAGCACAGAGCACAGATGGGGGCGGGGGTGGGCGGAGACTTCCCCCCGCAGGCTGCCTGGAGACTAGGGTCCTGATCCTGAGCTGGGAAGTGGGGAGACTACGTTCTCCCTGCACGCCCACATCCACACCCACTCTCCCTGGTGGCTCCCTCTCCCCCCAGGGTTACGAACTCAAATGCCTATGGGGCAGACGGGCAATGTGCATGGGCAAGCCCATGTGGGTGCAGGAGGCGATAGGGACTGGTGAGGCTTGTGGTAAATTGAAGAGCAAATGTCCCTCCCACAGGAGATGCACCTGGCCAGTGGTTGCTATGCAGGAATAGGGGAATAGGGGAATAGGGGAATGGGGGAATGGAGGAATGGAGGCCCAGTTTTGCCAAATCTCCTGACATTTCAAAAGAAGCCATCACTTTGGATTTAAAATCTTGGTCCTTTTCATGACAACACCAGACATCTGGAGCCTCAGCTTCCTCACCTGGAAGGTGAGAATGGTGATCTGATCTCCCCCAGAGGGGTTTTTTGAGGATGAAATGAGATGAGATGATGCAAGCAAGATGCCCAAACACCTGGCCCATGGTCAATACTCAAAGTCAAGGTAGCTGTTTGCTGCTATTATTACTTTATTATTATTATTATTATTTCCACCCCCTTCCCTGGCAGGTCCCCAGCCTGTGCCCAGGCTCATCCTCACACTGTCCCACACACAGTGCATGCCCCAGGGCCTTTGCTCAGGCTTTCTCCACCACCGGGGAGAAGTGTCCCCCTCCCCTCCCCAATCCAGCCCACTCCCGGGGCCAGCCCACTTCTCGCCTCCTCCAGGAAGCCCTGGGCACGGCTGCAGCCCGCACCACCTCCCATGCAGCCATGCCTCGGGCTCCACAGGGGCTGCCCCTCGTCTCTCCTCGGGGGCTCATGTCCTCTGCCCAGTGGCGGGAGGCTCTCCGGCCAGGCCTCAGCCGTCCCCTCCGCCCAGCTATGCTGCCTGGCTGCCGATGAGATTGGTTCCAGAAAACACCACAGGTCCTCCTCCAAGACCACGGTTCTCACCTGGGGGGTGCCTGGGCGGGAGGTCGCTGCTGTCCTCCACTGGGTGGCAGCCAGGAGGATGCTAAACACCCCCGGTGCACGGACACACCGCCCGCCACGCAGACGTGTCCGGCTCCCAGAGGCCGGAGGGACACCTGTTCCCCAGACAGCCTGAGCATTTGGGGTCCGGGTCATGCGGTGAGCAGGACTCACCCACCCCGCTGGCACAGCCCCCAGCACCTGCAGCCCTGCCCGCGCCTCCCGCCCCCGCCCCTGGGAGCATCCGCCAGTCCCTGCAGATTTGTCTGAAGCCAGTGACCTGTGACTAAGGCCAGCTGAGCTCGCCTTGTTCCCGCGGAGCAGGGACAATACCCCATTAACCAGGAGGCCAGGTCCCGCTGCCGCAGGGAGCGAGGGCTGGAGAGGGAGCGGAGGGGCCGGGGCAGGGCCAGGGCAGCCCTGGCTGGGGGTGCGGGGTCCCTGGTACTAACTGTCATGATCGGGGCCACACGATTATCAGTATTTCCTCCCAGATGCCCAGGCCGGGAGGGCTCATGCTTTCCGCGCACTCCTCACCAGCTGCCCCCTGCCGGCCTCCTGGTGGTCCGTGGTTGTTCCCAAGCCAACCAGCAGGTAGATGGAGAGGTGGCACTCAGATGCCCGCACTGTGCTGTGTGCTTAGCACCCACGCTGTGCTAAGCGCAGGGAGAAGTGCAGATGGGGAGCTGGTCACCTCAAGGGGTCCCAGAACCCCAGGAACCTGATGAAACCCTGGCCACGCCCCTCCTCCCAGCCTCTGAGGCGAGCGGTTCTCAACCTTCCTAAAGCCGCGACCCTTTAGTACAGTTCCTCATGTTGGGGTGACCCCCGATTTCATTGTTACAAATTGGGCATCATTAAAGCATAGTGACTCATCACAAAAACAATATGTAATTATATATGTGTTTTCCGATGGTCTTAGGCGACCCCTGTGAAAGGGTCGTTCCACCCCTAAAGGAGTCGCGACCCACAGGTTGAGAACCGCTGCCTGAGGCTAACCTACGTGAAGGCTCCGCCCCCGCCACCAGGGATTGGACCAAGAATGAGCCTGACCAGAGTGAGCCAATCAGAACGCCGCACCAAGACCTTGGAGATGAAGACAGAACATGGGCCAGCCAGGCAGGTGTGGGCCAGGGAAGAGGACGGTCCCCCGGGAGCAGCGCTCTTGTCTGGCCGGGGTGTTCAAAGCCAAGGGCAGCGGAAGTGAGGGAAGGGCAAACGCTGCACACGTTCACGCGTGTCGGAGGCACTGGTCTGTGGAGAGGCGGGAACTTCCACGCAGCGGGGAGCCGACCTGACACCCGCCCCTGCAGACAGGGCCCGCCATGCGAGCGCCTTCCTCCCTGCGTCTTGCTTCCAGAAGGGCTCCTGCATCTCACAGCGAGGATGTGCTCTTCGCTCTCGGCAGCTAACCTGACGTCGGCAGGCTTTTCCCAGAAAGGGTCAGAGAGGAAATGTTTTCAGCGATGAGGGCCGCGCAGCCTGCGTCCCAACCCCTCAGCCCCAGAGCAGCCGGGACAATGAGGACACCAGGAGTGTGGCTGGTTCCGATAAAGCTTTAACTACCCAATGCACGGAGGGCAGAACTGGGCCCGCGGGGTGGTAGCTTGCTGCCTCCCATCCAAATAAAGCCTGGGGCCTCAACTTCCCCGTCTGTAAAATGGGGCTGTAGCGAGAATTAAGTGAGACAATGAATGGAAACTGCTTGGCACATAGTCCACTGTAAAAAAAATGAGGCATTTCTTTTATAAATACACACACACACACACACGCACACACGCACACACACACACACATGCGTACACACACACACGCACACACGCACGCGCACACACACACCCAGGCCATGCGGCGCTATCCACGTCTGCCTTCCTCAGGAGGCTCCCCACGGGGCCTGGAATTAGCATGAATGGACGACCTCGAAGTCAGTGGCTGAAGAAGGATGGCCCCAGGCCAGCCACCGCCGCACTCACGGCCTCTGAGCGGGTGCCAGCACATGCTTTCTGGGAGTTCTCGCTTCCCGCACACCCTGCAGGCCCCAGTCTCCAGCAGACAGGCAGCCTGGCGTCTCCCTCAGAGCCCCACGCGGGCCTCGGAACCCCCACACCCCCTCCGGAGCCCGGACCACCAGGCTGCACAGCCGCCGCGCTCTGTGTGCGATGGCTCTTCATTAGGCGTCATTAGGTACACAGTAATTATAACAATCACGCGCCCCGCTTAGGCGACCAGCCTCAGTAGCAAGCACTGCTATTCAGAAGTCATAATTGCTGCATGGAGACTTAAAATGAAGGCTAATTCAATGTCAGTTTACACACACACACACACACACACACACACACAGCCCTCTCTCTACAGAACCTCTGTACCCACAATGCTCCATTCCTGATGAACCTATAGAAGCCGAAACGAAGAATTTGCTCTGCAGGAGAGCATGATGGCCTGTGGACCTCAGAGGAACCCTGAGGATGCCTGGAGGGTGAGCTGTGGGGTGTCGAATCATTTTAAAAGAACTTGGGGGCATGGGGTGGATGGAGAGCCTGAGCTGGCATCAGCAGATGGGGTTCAAACCCTGGTGGGGACAAGGCCTTGCTGTGCTGCGGTCAGCTTACCCCGATACCAGAGTCAGACACAAAAATATATATATAAGAAAATAACTATAGCCCCGGCCGGTTTGGCTCAGTGGTCACAGCATCAGCCTGTGGACCTAGGGCTCGAGGGTCTGATTCCCGGTCAAGGGCAAGTACCTGGGCTGCAGGATTCTCAGCCCTGGTGGGGGCACAAATGGGAGGTAACTAATGGCTGTGTCTCTCTCACATCAGTGTCTCTCTCTGTGTCTCTCTCCCCACCCTCCCTTCCACTCTCTCTAAAAACCAACAGAAAAATATCCTTGGAGAGGATTAACAACAAAAAGAAAAAACTGTAGACTGATATGTCTTATGAATACAGATGCCAAAATCCTCAACTAAATATGAGCAAACCAAATCCAGCTGTATATTTAAAGAACTATACACCACGGCCACGCGGGACGTATCCCACTAATGCACGTGTGGCTCACCATTCAAACATCAGTGGGTAGAGGCCCCGGCCAGGTAGCTCAACTGGTTGGAGCCTCGCCCCTATACACCAAAGTTGTGGGTTTGGGCACATACAAGAATCAATCAGTGAATGCATACATAAGTGGAACAATAAATGGATGTTTCTCTCCTTCCCTTCCTCTCTCTCTAAAACCATCAAATAGAAAAATATTTTTGAAATCAGCGGATATCATCTGCCACAAAACTAGAATGAAAGAAAAGGAACACGTAACCATCTCACTGATGCAGGAAACAAAGCATTTGACATAATCCAAACAGGAAGACACGGGCACTTGCTAGACACGCTAACGGGCATTGATGAAAGACTCGCAGCTAACATCAAATGCATGACAAGACACGGAACGCACCCCCCTACGGAAAAAACTAAGTGCTTTCACCACTTCTATTCAACACGGGTATAGCTCCAGCCAGAGCAACGGTATGATTTACAATAAAATAAGTTATATGAGGAACAATGACATTATATCATTTACAATTGAATACATTGTATTAAAAACAAAGATAATCCTCAAAAACTCATCACTTACTTTTACTAATTATTTTACTCCTAGAGGCCCGGTGCACGAAATTCATGCACAGGTAGGGTCCCTAGGCCTGGCTGGCGATCAGGGCCCATCTGTGGGACGACTGGCGGGGCGATCGGAAGGCCCCCGCTGGCAGCTGCCTTGGCTGGCCTGGAGCCTGTGGGCTGGGGGCAGCTCCTGCATTGAGAGTCTGCCCCCTAGTGGTCAGGGCGTGTCATAGTGACTGGACATTCCAAGGGTCATTCCGCCTTTCGGTCGATTTGCATATTAGGCTTTTATTGTATAGGATTACCTGTGCTCTTGTGGTATTTACATCTATTTTATCTTTATGGTAAAAATGCCATATACCTGGGTGCTATGTGCATCTCTTCACAGCTCCAACTCAGTGACATCACCTGGTAGCTTGAAGTTGGCATGGCAGGGGTATGGAGAGAGAATCATTGATCGGCTGCCTCCTGCATGCCCCTTACAGGGGATCAAGCCCATAACCCCGGCATGTACCCGGACCAGGACTCAAACCATGACCTCCTACTTCACAGGTCGACGCTTAACCACTGAGCCACGCTGGCCGGGCGATGGGTGAGGTTTTGACACATGTTTTAGTTGTGTCACTTTTCCGAACGACACTCGTTCATCAGTTGCAACCATCGGTTCTTAATGAACAGGAGAGTTTGGCGAAAGCATTCTGGGAGAATCAATGGACTCTATGGAATTTACAATAAAAAGTACCACATCTTTGTTATTGTTTGGACATTGCGTGCTGTGTTCCTTCATGTACGTCAGTTACACACACACACACACACACACACATGCGCGCGCGCGTGCGCGCACACACACACACACACACACACACACACACACACACACTTGCCTGGAATCAAGTCCTGTCCTCACCAGGAATCAAAGGGGCAACCCCTTGGGTGCGTGGAACAATGCCCAAACAACTGACTCACAGCAGCCAGGGCAGAATAATTTTTAAAAAATATATGTTTATTGATTTCAGAGAGGAAGGGAGAGGGAGAGAGAGATAGAAACATCAGTGATAAGAGAGAATCACTGACTGGCTGCCTTCTGCACACCCCACCCTGGGGATCAAGCCTGCAACCCAGATATGTGCCCTGACTGGGAATCGAACCGTGTGCCCCCCCCGCCCCCCAGGCCCCCAGGCCAGCAGGGACCCCATATTTCCCAAGGAAGCCAGCGCGGTTTTTACTGCACAGTCTCCGGTGAGCGAGGAACATCAAGCTCTTTCTCCATCAAATCAAACTCCTCCCAGCCCCCGTCCAGCAGCCTGGCTACTTACTAGCACATCAATGATCTCATTTGTGCCCAGGCGTTTCTCCGTCACATGATAAGAGCCACTGCATGGAAACCACAGTTCTTAGCGCCGTGGCGCAGCTGGGAAGGTCTCAGAAATCACATCAGCCAGGAAAACGGGGACTCGGGGAAGGCCGGGAGCCCAGGAGGGTTCCTTGGGGCCCAGCAAACGGGAGGGGGTCTCATCTTCCCTCCCCGTGATTTCTCCGTAGCTTCACTGTGCGCCACCCTTCCCAGGCCACGGGGCACCCCTGGAGAGCGGGTGCGCCCAGACACATGGCCAAAGACATAGATTCACACGGGCACCTGTCACACACACACACACACCGGCGGCCCGTCCACACTGACACAGGCCCCCGCAGCCCTGCACACAGACACACACCCACAGGCACCTGCCCACACCCCGGGCACAAATGTCCTTATGTCTGCAGCACACACAGACACACACAATGACAGGCGCCAGATGTGTGCTGCCGTTCCCACTCGAACAGGTGCGGAACTTCGCAAACAAAGGCGTGCACACACCGGCTCCCTCACGCACACATTCCCAGCCGACATCACAGATGCCTGCTGTCACCCTGGGCCATGCGACTGGCACGGGCACACGCCCTCCCACGCCTGCAGGCGGGCTCCCACCCAGCCTCCCGCTCACACCCAGCCTCCCGCACACATGCAGCTGTTGGCACGCCCAGACACCCGCTCAGGCTGCACACGTGCTGGGACGCAGCCTCCTCCCCGGCGCGCAGGAGGCCCGGGCAGCATCCCCGTGCTGCCACACCGTGGAGAGGCCGTGCTCCGCGCCCCTCCCTCCCCACCCACCCCACCAGGGACCAAAGGACAGAAATCTGGCCGAGGCGGGAGAGGCGGGGAGGGGGCAGGGGAAGGGGCAGGAGATGAAGTCATCCTCCCGCCAGGTTTGTTCATTTCGGGGAGAATTAGCCGCGCATTCCCGCCGCCCCACCGGCTGCTCCCGCGTGACGGACGCCTGCTGGCGCTGAATGCAAATTAGCATAATTTCATTACCGAGGGGCCCGCGGAAAGGTTCAATTACAGAGCGATCTCATTAGTCCCGGGGCTTGTTAAACTAATAGGAAGAGACAGCCCGCAGCCTGAGAGGCGGACATGCGCGCCGGATGCAATGAAGGCGGCACCCGGGTACCTGGGCCGAGCCCTGCTCCTGGGACTGCCCCGTGCCCTGCGGACCTGGCCTCCCAGGGGTCAGGGGTCCCGACCTCCACGACCCCGAAGCTGGATAAACAGACGCCTGGCAGAGAGCATTCAGGCTGGATCAGACTTGACTCCTCATCTAGTTTGAGGTTACAGGTGGGGAAACTGAGGCCCACAAAGAGGAAATGACTGACTGGCCGGCAATGGCGGGAGAGAGGAAGGGTGGCCGCAGGGGGGCCATCCAGGTGGGGCAGGTGATGCTCACCCCTAGTTTAGGGGCTGGCCCGCTCACAACTTCCGGGGAGCCTGTCACGCTGTGACTCAGTTTCTCTATTGTCATGGAGGTCCATAAGCCACTCGGCATCGCTGCATCCCCCATAAATCTTTTTTTATATATATTTTATTGAATTTAGAGAGCGAGGAAGGAAGAGGGAGAGAGAGAGAAACATCGATGTGAGAGGGAAACATGGACCTGCTGCCTCCTGCACATCCCCTACCAGGGATGGAGCCTGCAACCCAGGCATGTGCCCTGACCAGGAATCCAGCCAGTGACCTCGGTGCAGGGGACCACGCCCAACCCACTGAGCCACACCAGCAGGGCCACTCCCCATCAGTCTTTTCTTTTCTTTTTTTAATCCTCACCCGACGATATTTTTCCATTGATTCCCAGAGAGTGGAAGAGAGAGGGAAAGACAGAGAGAAATATCCATGTGAGAGAAACTCATCGACTGTTTGCCTCCTGCATGAGGCCCTGCAACTGAGGCATGTGCCCTTGACTGGAATCAAACCCCAGACCCGCCTGTCCACAGGCCGACGCTCTATCCACTGAGCCACACCAGCCAGGGCCACTCCCTTTAAATCTTCATCAAAGTACAAGCACCAGCCGCGGCCCTTTCCCCGGCTGTGGGCTCACTGCCGGCTGGAGCCGGGGGCCCGTTCCCTCCACCCCGACTTCCACCCACACCCTGCCCCCCACACACCCCGTCTACAGACCAGAGAGTCTGGAAGGCACAGCTCCGCTGAGGGAGGGCCCTCGGGAACCGGACCATGATGCCACCCGGTCCGCCTTTGGCCTGAGAAGACTCCTTAAGGATGTCAGACTCACCCCAAATTCCAACTACAGCGGAAAGGGGTGTGTTTAGCATTTCCCCCCAAAGCACCTTGGGGGATGACTTCACACCCCCGCTCCCTTCCGGGCCCCGGTTCTGGACGCGCACTGAGCTGGGTCATATGAATTTGCGGTACCTTTTATCACCTCTGTAATATTTGATCTTTTCTGCAATTGTCAGGAAAACAGCACCAAGTCCCAAAATACCCCACGCGGGGGATGACTCACACGGCGTGTGGCTGAGACATGGAAGGATGCGGTGACTCAGAGGCCCGGCAGCGACACCCCCTCCACGGCCCCGTTGTTCGTGTTTCAAAGGTAAATGGGGGGGGGGGGGCAGTCGCACACTCAGAGAGCTCACCGCCTAGCTGACCGCCGCCCACGCTGACCCAATGCCCTCAGAGCTGGCATGTTCCTCCTTCCCTTTCCAAAGACACGATGAAGCCAGGGACTCCATCACTGCAGCCCGGCCCTTAGGCCCTTCACTTTGAGATGCTGTATGTCCTCCTCGGGCCACAGGACTCCTGGCCAGGCTGACCCCCGCCCCCTGCCTCTGGGGGGGACATGGCCGAGCTGGGGGTGGGGCAGGACGCATGAGGAAGGACACAGCGATGGGAAAGGAACCAGAGGCAGGGGTCCCGGGACGCTCACAACCAGCTGTGCCCACAGGCCTGTGCCTGGGCATCAGGAGAGGGGGCCTGGGAGGCCGCATGGGACCAAGAAGGGGTTTGGGAGCCGCAGGAGGGGACCGGCCCTGGGGACCACCAGCCAGAGGGGCAGGCAGAGTCCTCACAGACACCCCTGGCTGTGCTGAGGCCGTGCAGAGTGCAGGGGGCGAGTGAGGGTGAGCGCAGCCCGCGCCTCTCCCAGCAGAAGGCCCGCAGGTGAGGACTGATGCTGAGGAATCCCAGGCCCCGTTCTGGACCCATCCCTGCTCCCAGGCAGGCGAGGTCTGAACAGAGGACTGGAAGCACGTGATCTGGCCTGGGGCGGAGAGGCGGGCCCCTGGACTGGCAGTCCCCACAAGGGAGGGGGAGAAAGCAGTTGGTAAGAGAGAGAAGAGAGGATGAGGGTACCTGAGGGCCTTCGCTGGCTCCAAGGTTCTCAACCTGGGATTGAGGCTGGGAAGAAGGGCCAGGCCGCCCCTGACTCTCCAGCAGAGCGATTCCCATCAGCGCCCCTTCCTCCGCTGGCCTGGCCGACGGGCGGCAGCTCTCCCTGCCTTGGCCGGGGGTGGCAGAGGGTCCCCATGGGCTGTTTATGGAGCTCTCGCCACTGCTAGCCACTGTGACCGCGTGATGCGACTCGATCCTTATTCCACCTCTGACTTCTCCCCATTTTGCAGAGGAGGAAAGTCGAGGCTCCGAGAGGTCCAACAGTCCACCTGGGACCGCACGGGTAGGACATCATGCTGAGTGACATCAGCCAGGTACAGAAAGATTCCACTTGGATGAGATGCCACGAGCATCATGGCACCTGCCCTCGCCTCCACCCCGTATATGTTAGTCCCCCCAAAACAGGTGCTCGGACCAGAGGGGGTTCCGCCTCCCGGGAACCAGGAGGTGGGACTGTGGCCTGGACACAGGCCCTGAGTGCCCAGCCGCCAGCCCTGTCCAGCGGGGCGGGGGCGCAGAGGCTGCGGAGTTAATGAGGTCCGGGCTGGAGCGCACCCCGCTGAAATTGACAAACGAACAGCCTTCCAGCCCGTTCCCACAATTACTATCAGTTGTCTGCAATATAAATATGCAAATTCCCTGGGCTTGAACTTTAACACCCTCTGTAGAGACCATTCATCTCTTTAAAGTATTAATTTAAGTTGTAAAAGGGCCCATACATCACCGCGTGTCATTTTGAAAACAAATATTAATCAATTTTACCCTCGGAATTGCCGCGGCGGAGGCGGCCCCCAGGACCGGGGGACAGGGAGGCCTGGGCGAGCGATTTACATATTCATCCGGGCTTAAGGAAGCCCGTGATAATGCCTGGACAGCCGCACCCTGGGCCCGCAGACCTTATCTGCGCGCCCGGCCCACGCGCTCCGCGCGCCATGCAAATGAGCCGCCCGCTATCTGGATAACCTTGAACGCCGGACAGCCCAGCCGGCGGAGGCGGCTCCCAACTTCTCTGCTCCAGGAAGTGAGAAAGTGTTGGAAAAGGTTGGGCTTGCTCTCCCCAAACACCCAAACAGAAGCGGGGACAGCCCTGGCTGCTAGGGTCCCGGTGGACGCTTGCAGGGGTTGGTGTAGCATTGCTAAGCTCCGTGACATCATCTGGGAAGTGGGCCTAGATATGGAAGATACTGACTCCCAGAGATACGAGAGTATCTGTGAGAAGCGCAGAAATGGGGGGCGGGGGGGTGTTGAGAGCTCTGACCGCACCGTGGACCAGTGTTATCCTCCGTGACTACCCGACTGACCAGTCTCCCCTCGCCACCTCCTTGGTTCCCCACCTTGTATGTGAAGTGAGTTTACAGACAGATCCCCCCTCCACGCCCCAAACACCACACGCCAACGTCCAGGGCCCGTCTCACAGAGTCTCCTGCCACCTGCCCGAGTAGCCGCCACCTCTTTACCAAAGGACAGGGACCCCGCGAAGCCCCTGGAGTGAAATGTGAAGTCCCTGGGTGGGAGGTGGAAGGCCCCGAGTCCACAAGGCTCTGACCACCCCGCTTCCCCCGCCAGCCTGCTGACCTGGGGCGCAGGTGGGGGACCTGGTCAGCCAGACACTGCTGCTGTGCCCTGGCCCGGCCAGCAGAGGGCGCAGTGCACCCGCCCAGGTGCAAGGGGGAGCCAGCCTTCCTCCCCCAGGTGTCCCCGGCGGCCTGCACACCTGTGTGGGCGCCCACTGCATGGTAGGCGTGCACACGCACACTCGTGCACAAAGGACACGCACGATGGGGTCAGACTCCACATGGCACCCCAGAAAAACCCACAAGCCCCTTCATCCGCCCACCGCAAGGGTGGGCCAGGTCTTCCCTGACGGACTCACGGGGCGGACCTGCACAGCCAACGGCACTCCTGGGAATGTCGCACTGACTCCTGACCCTGACCCCCGCCTTCCAGGAACGCTGGGGATCAGCCGATGTCAACCATCAGGGGGTGGCCTGGGATCCTGGCTCAGATGAGGGATGGGAGCCACTCCCAACAGGAGGCGCCCCTTCCCCCTCCCCACGCCAGCGCAAGAGAACTACTCTCCTCACTTCGAGGCCCAGGCAGGATGGGGGGGTCACTCGGGGGACAGTGAGACCCCCACTCCCCGGGTATGTCTGAACCCCTCCAAGCACATACACACGTTAGGACGCGAACCACAGGCAAGTGTGTACGCTTCTGTGTACTGAACCACGTGTGTATGCACACCTACACACTAACCACACGTGTGTGCATTCACACACCTACACATGTACATACTGGGTCCGTGTAAGTGTGCACATGTGTGTTAGTCCACATGTGAGCACTGTACGTGCTCAGGTGTGTGTTGAACCACAGGTGTGTATTGGTCTGTGAGCGTATGTGCGAAAAATGACAACCAGAGGCAATGACAGAAGAGTCAGTGACCCCCCCAAAAAAAATTAAATTAAAAAATCAACCAGTTAACTGCCACGCGTCCAAAACAGAAACCATCCCCACACGCCACGATAGTTTGAATTTAATTTAAAAAGTCAATTTGCAGTGAATATTATAAAAATAAGTATATTACCCATATTCGGGTGTTCTTGAATATTTTCAGCTGAAAATTCTCTCGAAAAATAATCGTAAAGCATCTATAGATGCTGATGGCGTAAAAAGAGTCAAACACCCGACACTCAAATCTTTATTTCTCCCAACTTTTCTCCCAGGAATGTTTATTCGGGATCTCAGAATTTTCACGTCAGCGACCCCTCAGCAGGCCCAGGGCTGAGCCACGGCCGGGAGCCGGCGGCAGACACCTCCCACCGCTCAGCCCACCTTAGTCAGCGCTGCTGGCGCCCAGTGAAAGTGGGGTTCCGTTAAGTCAGGAAACCCCACGCCAAGCCACCTACCTGCGACTCAGAAACTAACACGGTCATTTCCGGGAACCCCGAGATCGCCACCCCAGGTGGGAAATCCCAGGAAACAGGTGTGTGTGTGTGTGTTTTAAGGGGCAGCAGAGGTTGACTTGAATGGAACAGGGAAATAAGTTGCTGCATTTCCCACACCGGCCCGCGTGCCTGCCAGCAGGCCACTAGTTCCCGGGGTACCGCCCGGGCCTGTGAGCGGCAAGGACAGTGACCTCGGCAGGTGACTCACGGCGCACCCACGCCCTCACCTGGGGAGCACTGCCGTGAGGGTGACCCCGTCCGAAACCGTCCCCCGTGTGTGACAAACACTCAGTGAAGTTAGCCGTCGGTAATCATCGCCTCATCGACAAAGCCGGCCAACATCGGATGTTACCCACAGATGGTTTTTTAAAAATGCTTTCAGTTCCGCGCCAACACTGAAACTTAAATCAGTTGACATAAAAATCCAGAATCCCAGTTCCCCTTAAAAAACCCACACCTCCGTGTCTGTGGGCCCCGCATCCACTCGGGCAGCTCTGGGCTGCCTGCGGGGAACGGGCGGGTGCCCTCCAGCTCGCCGCAGTCCCCACCCAGCCCACGAGCTCACCCCTAGCACTGCCTGGCCCCGGTGTGAATCTGCGTGTGAGAATCTTGACATCCTACTCGCTCCCCTCAGGAAACGGACGGGAAGCCTGAAGCCACGGCCGGGCCCCAGCAGCCATGGACCCCCAACGCCCCGCCCAGAGCCCCTCCACCGCCCCTGCTAACTTATCTTGAGGCCACAGGACCACTCGGAAGTCTCGGCTCCAAGCTCGAGGAGGCCGATTCCCTCCCTGGCTCAGTCCGACTGGGTTTGCAAAGGCGGGTGGGACACGGTCCCGGGTGGGGCTGGGCGGTGGCCGGAGCGTGCGGCCGGCCTGGCGTCTCATGTTCTCTCACACTTAACGTGTGACCGGCAGGAAGGCGAGGGGGTCTATCAGACAGTCACACAGGGGAGCGGGGCTGCGGCCGCAAAGCCGATGGAGTGACGGCGGCGGGGCCGGCGCCCCGGAGGAATCAGCGCTGAGTAAGGCTGTCGCGGCGGCTGACAAATGATGATAAAGTGACCGCTGGCGCCGCGCGCAATGGAAATGGACAAGGTGGGCCTCCCGCTAATGAACAGAAGCCACCCTTGCTCCCGTGAAAAGCGCGGCCAGTTCCATCTCAATAAGCATCAAAGGAAACATGCTCCCCCGTCGGGAAGGACGGGGACACGTGGGCAGGGGGCGTGGCCTTCACAGGAGGGACCCCCACGCGTGGGAGGGAGGTGGGGTGGCAGCAAAGGGACGGGCGCCCCCACAGACAGCGCCCCCACTGCACCTGCCGAAAAACACCTCCGTCGTTCCCCTCGATCCCCTCCCCCCGCCACCCCAACCTGCACACCGAGGCTCAGAGGGTTTGCAAAGAGGACGGGACCCTCTGGGAGCTCCGGAAACAATGGCCTCCACGCGGCCTGTCAGACACGCGGGGATAGGATTCTTATGAAGTAACGTCAGTGCGAGAACAATACCCGCCTCTAGACAAGATACTTGGGAGGAGAGGCGGATGGTGCGGGGGTGGGGGGACCCCCCCCCAACATCCACCCTCGGAATACAATGCGCCAGCTGCACGTTAATAAATATGTAATGTTTGATGAGAAATATGGATAGCATCTTCCCTCCCCCAGAGCCGCTCGCCCTCGGGCGGCAGACGGGGATCTGGCCCGCACCGACCGGGGTTCTTTCTTGCTCTGAAAACACAAACGCGAATGTTTTCCTGTCCCAGCTGTTTGCCATTGTGGCTGTTTATCAGCTTGAAGGATGAACAGTGGAATAAAAAAATTAAAAAACCACCCCCCACACACACGCCCGCGTTTCCAATGTGCCCGTCAGCCGGCCATTGTTCGGGAAGAAAGCGCATTGTGGTGCTGGCAAACTTCTTCTTGGGGAATGTCCAGGTTTGAAGAAAAGCTATTCAGCTGTGCAATCTGCTTAATGCATGCATATGAAATCACACTTTTGGGGGGGGATTTTGAAAAGGGGGGAAAGAGGAAGTGGGGGAGAGTAGGAATCAGACATGGAAGGGCTCTCCACCTGGCCTGCCCCGGGCACCGGTGGGCCCTCCCCTGGTGAGGACCGGCTTTCTGTTCGGACTCTCGGGGCGTCCCACGGGGTCCGGCTTGGGCTCGGGCCCGGCTCGCGCACTGTGCCGTCCGCAGCCCATCTCCCTGCCCCGGCACCGACGCCTGTTGGACCAGCTACTTTCCTGATGCGAGAAGTTTGCAGATGCCGCCGGCAATGCCCGCACGGGGCCCACCCGGGCAGCTCACCCTGGAGCCCTCTCCCAGCATAAAGGACGATGGGAACGAGTTGCTATGGATACGGTTACTTATGCCCAAAGCAGACAAGGCCCTGTCACCACAGCTCAGCAAGGTCCCGCCTGGGGGCACATGGGCAGCCCCAGGTGCCCTCCGCAGGCACCTGCCCGGCGGGGGACGGGGGTCTGAGGCTGCCTGTTCGCCCCGGGGAGGAGCCTATGTCTGAACAGAAATGCCATTTCCAAGGCCTGGCCTTCGACCTGGGGTCAACCTGCTTGGACCACCTTCCAAAGGGACCGGCCCAGATGCCACCACGCAGAAGCCGACGCAGGGGCCAGAGAGCGGGGAGCACGCCAGCGGGGAGCCCCCCTGTCCCTCCCACACCGACTGTCTAAGGCCCTGTCCCCGACACGTAGGTGGCTGATGTCAGCCCCCCCGTGAGCGGAGGGAAGAAAAGACGTTGGGCATTCTCCGAACCATGAACCAGGAGGTCAGGGCTCCGTTCCCGGGCAGGGCGCATGCCCGCTTGCGGGCTCTGTCCCCAGGGTGGGGCGGGCAGGAGGCACCTGATCCATGATTCTCACCATTGATGTTTCTCTCTCGCTCCCTCCCTCTCTCTAAAATCAATAAAAAAATATTTTTTTTAAAAAAGAAATTGGACATTTTGTTCAAGAAATTGCACAGAGTTAAGGGGACACCCCGAATTGGGGAGAGGGCCTCACAGCGGGTGGACACGGGCCAATGGGTGAGGGTGACACCATCAGCCACCTCACCCCCCCTTCCCCCTTCCCCCCCGGCCTGAGCAATGCCGCCTGGAGCAGGAAGGAACGCTGCAACCGCGCATATCATCACAACCCAGCTCATTGCAGGCCCCCCCGATTCTCGAATGTGTGATGGAGGAAGGAACGCTGCAACCGCGCATATCATCACAACCCAGCTCATTGCAGGCCCCCCCGATTCTCGAATGTGTCCCCCCACCCCCTGCGGCCGATGA
Organism: Myotis davidii; assembly: GCF_000327345.1. Taxonomy (NCBI): domain Eukaryota; kingdom Metazoa; phylum Chordata; class Mammalia; order Chiroptera; family Vespertilionidae; genus Myotis; species Myotis davidii. Next base: position 682,982 of record NW_006300373.1, on the reverse strand, counting down.
GGCCGTTACCTTCAGACAGGAGAGTGTGGGGCTCAGAGCGAAAACCTTCCGGGTCCCACGGTTTCCGCGAGGTCACATGAGGTCTCGAACCCACAGCTTCCACGAGGTCGCGGGAGGTCTCGAACCCAGACCTGTGAGTCCTGGGCCTCTGGGTCTGCAAGAGAACCGCAATAGGCAGGCTCAGCGGGGCCTGCCCAGTTCTCCAGCGTCCAGACCAGCACCCACCCAGAACGGCCTAGGCCCGGCCAGCGGCCCCCGG
>NW_006300373.1:677363-682713 GCF_000327345.1 Myotis davidii | reverse complement strand
TAGGCCCGGCCAGGGCGGCCCCTGGGGGCTGGGCAGGCAGCTGGCTCAGGGATAGTTTCACACGTCCCCTCTCCAGGACCCGGCTCCTCTCCTCCGCCCTCCCCCTGTCCCCACGATCACGTCACACCCTGCACCCCAGAGAACACAGCTCATGCCCCCCGCCGGCCCTGTGCACACGCCTGCACCTGTGCCTGCCCTCGGCCAGCTGCCTGCCTAACCCAGCCCCACCCCCACCTTCGGGCCAGCCCCTCAGGCTCTCCCAGGGACCACCCTCCCTCAGTTACACCCTCTTCCCTGCACCTTCGACTCTCCCACCCCGCCCCCTCACCCCCGGCTCTGCCGGTCACCCTGGGGACATAACTAAGAAAAACGCACACACAGCACCCCGGGGTCGGGAGGAAACCTCGGCACTCCCCCTCCCCGCCCTCCTGCCCAGCGCCCTGAAGAGAGAAGCCATGTTTAACAGCCCGGCCGGCGGGGCCCAGTGGCTGAGCATCTACCCAGGAACCAGGAGGTCACGGTTCGATTCCCGCTCAGGGCACAGGCCCGGGTTGCGAGCTCCAACCCCAGTGTGGGGCGTGCAGGAGGCAGCTGATCCATGGTTCTCTCTCATCATTGGTGTTTCTCTCTCTCTCTCCCTCTCCCTTCCTCTCTGAAATCAGTAAAAACATACTTTAAAAAATAATAATTAATACATAGAGTTGTGTCAGTATCCCACCCCTCGACTCCCTGGGACCACTCCTGCAACCGAGTCTCCCAGCTCAGGTTCCCGGGAAGCCGGGTCCGAGGCAAGGATTCAGGTGCACACGATCGCCCGCCAGGATTCTCATCGGGAAACGCCTGGAGGGGGATTCAGGGAGACAGGAGAGGAGCGGGGGCCGGGCGAGGAGGGGACCGCAGCCAAGGGCAGGCAGCCTGCGCCACGCGATGGCGGGGAGCTCGGGGTAGGACTCACACCACAGCCGGCCCCTGGACACCAGGGCCCTCTGCACCCCGACCAGCCAGGCCCTGCAGGGCCACCCTTGCTGCGCTGGGCCACGTACCTCCCATCAGCTGAGGGCCCTTCTCCGGAGGAGCCGCAGCTGCGGGTGGTTCCCAGCCTACCCCCGATGCTGGGCCCAGAAAGGGCTCTGGGAGGAGACACCCGCACCCTGAAGACCCATCTCACGCAGAGCTCGCAATACACGGCGAACTGTCCAAGGAGTGGAAACGCTGCCTCCTTGGGAAGCACAACCTGACCACGACAGGGAACCCCGTCCCGCCACGGGCGGCGCTTCTCAGGGGCAGGCGTTAGGGTGGCGGTTTGTTCTTCTTCAAAATAAATGGGTCCCTCCATTCTCCACCCACAGGACTGGTGTTTAGGGGTGTGTGTGTGTGTGTCTGTTTTAAACTCACCCTGTAGCACTACTATCACCCTTGTAACAAATATACCGGGATGATGTGGTTAAAAGACTAACACCTATTTCGAATCATACCATCAGTCCTGGAGTTCCAGCAGAGTAACAAGGAACGCAATAGAAATAAGGAAAAATAAGCCATAAGAACTGTACCTTGGAAAGGGAGAAATAAAACTGTTTTGTCCACAGTTGCCATGATCATCTACGTAAGAAAAAAATCTACTCTAGACACAGAGATTTTTTTTTTTTCTACCACAGAATCTACCAAAAGCAATTAGAACTGATATGTGAGTTTAGCGTAGTCACCGGATGCAAGACCAATACAAAAAAAAAAAAAAATCAGTTCTATTTCTATGTGCTGGAAATAAACAATGACAGCGGTTCTCAACCTGTGGGTCGCGACCCCTTTGGCGGTCGAACGGCCCTTCACAGGGGTCGCCTAAGACCATCCTGCACATCAGATATTTATATGACGATTCCTAACAGTAGCAACATGACAGTGATGAAGTAGCCACGAAAATAATGTTATGGTTGGGTCACAGCATGAGGAACTATATTTAAAGGGCCAGAAGGTTGAGAACTACTGAACAATGGGAATTTGAAATTTTAAAGTTCCATAACCACAGCTCCCAACATGACGAGAGAGTGACGGGTGAATCCAGCGCTCTCCGTGCGGAGTTCACGGGCTGAGAATGATGAAGCGTGTCTGAAAGAAAAAAACGTTAAAGGCCAAAATAAAGGCAGAGACAGACCATGTCCATGGACCCGAAGCCTCGGCGTTGCCCCAGGCCACTGCTCCCCAGACGTCTGCACTCAGTCCACTCCTTTCCGACCACGGCTCCCACAGGCTCCGTGTGGACATGGTCAGGCAGATCCTCAACCAGCTCAACGTGTCTGTGTCGGGGGCAAGTTCCCAGCCAGGGACGCGGCCCCTGTGGGTGCAGGGGACTGGGAGACACGCGGGTGACAGCAGGCATGACGGACAGAGCAGCCGGACCCCGGCCGGTCGGGGGCCCTTACATACACGCTCCAATGAGGCCTCTCACCAATGAGGGCGCCCGTTCTGCATTAACGTCAGCAGCCTGCGCAGCTCCCATACGGCTACTGCTGAGTCACTGCCCTCCCGCTCGCGTAGGGCAAAGGGGCCTTTAACATAGTCCTACCGCCGTGCCCTCGCCTGCACGCGTGGGTCTGGCGAGAATGGGCCTGGAACCTCTGGCGTGCCCCGGTCAGGGCCCCCACAGGAGGGAAAATGAAGGACCTAGAGGAGCCGAAACAGTTTTGAAAAACAAGAGCAAATCATGCAGGAATCATACTAACTTCACCCGTCCTATGAAGCTGTCTCCTGTAACCATGGAGGGGTGGTATTTGCATAATGAGAGTCAGATCAATGGATCGAAGAGTTCAGAAATAGACCCGCACATAATGGGCATTTTGTTTTTGCCGAGGTGCCCAGGTCATTGAACGGGGAAATAATACCATTTGCAATGAGGCACTAGAAAGGGCATTTCCTTTACAAAGAGAAGGGACCCCCACCCTTACTTTGGACGGTATGCAAAAATTAACTTGAAACGGATCATAAGCCTGAGAGATAAAAGAAATCTGAACAGATACTACACCAAGAAAGATAAACGTTGGCAAAGAAGTCCACGAGAAAATGCTCATCGTGATGGGTCCTTAAAGAACTGCCGACAGGCCCTAGCTGGTGTGGCCCAGTGGGTAGAGCGCCGGCCTGTGGACTGAAGGGTCCTGGGCTCTATTCCGGGTTGCAGGCTCGATCCCCAGTGGGAGGCGGTGATGCTCTCTCATCACTGATGTTTCTCTCTCTCACTCCCTCTCCCTTCCTCTCTGAAATCAATAACAGTATTGGGGTGGGGGGGGCGAGCAGCTGCAGCGCAGGAGACTGGCGGCCCCGCGGCGGTGGGCACGTCGCGGCCTTTGATAAAGCTCTACAGACACTTACCTATGACTCAGCCACCCCACGGCGAGGCAGTTCCCCAAGAGAAACGGAAACACGGCCACAGAAGGCCCTCTGTTCACAGGCCTGTGGCTGCGCTATTGACATTGGCCTGGACTAGAACAACCCCAAGCTCTGTTAGCCAGTGCGCGGCCAGACGGAAGGCTGCTGAGTGGTGGAAAGGACGACCCCTCGCCGGGTGCGACCACGGGGCGATGACGGCACATGAGGCGCCCGGGAAGGGAAGGCGCCGGCCCATCCGTGTGTCCTTTCTCTGCTGTTCGAGAGAAGGCAACGCTGTGCGAACAGACACATAACCAGCTGTTGCCCGAGACAGGGACTGGGCGTGCAGTGAGTGCGGAAACATGTGAGGGAATTGGTTTTGGGGGGAAATGTTCTATATCCCCCTCCCATTGTGCCTGTCACGTGACTGTATTGTCAAAACTCGATGAACTGTACACTTTTTTGTTGCTGTTAATCCTCATCTGAGGGTATTTTTCCATTGATTTTTTCTAGGGGGAGGGCGAGACAGAGAGAGAAACATCGATGTGAGAGAGACGTATGGACTGGGTGCCTCCACAAGTACTCGGGGGCCGAGGATCGGGCCTGCAACCAAGGCACCTGCCGTAAAACAAATGAAACATTCTTCAGCCCATGCCACGTGCACGGGGAAAAGCAGTTTGCCAGGCACTTGGACGTATCTAATGTAACACGCCACCTGGTAATGTGCCTGGAATGAACCTTATTGTGGAAGTGGGCGTGGGCAGGGCAAGAAGAAATTGGGAGAGAATACAGAATCGGGGTGTGTGTTCGGGCTGCGTGACGGCATCTTGACGTTCTCACTGCCCCAAACTAAATACTAAATAGGAAGTCCTCCCTGTCCCTTTGGGAGACCGACCACACCCTCCCGAGTTGTAACCTTGGGAGGATGCGCCCTCCCAGCTCTTCCCAGAGGGTTTCCTAGAGAAATGCCAGGGTGTGTGGCTGGCCCACGGGAGCTGTTCGTAGGCGGGTGCCAAGGGCTCCTGCCCCCCCAGCCCCCACGCCCCAGACCTAAGTAAAGCAACAGGGCTGCTCCCACAGAGCCGGCAACCTGGTGCAGGAGCCGGACGGCCACCCGCTAGTCACACTCATGTCATGTGACAGCTGGGGCAGGTACCTGGGCTGTCCAGAGAACCCATGCTCAGGGGACTTGATGGAGCCTGGGGGCATCAGGGAAGGCCTCCTGGAGGCGGTGACGCCCTAGCAAAGCCCAGGGGGTGGTGGGAGGAGTAGGTGTGGACCAAGCCAAGGGGTAGCATCGCAGCTCCTGGAGCAGGGAGAGGGAGGGGTGGGGCTGGAGCCGCCCTGGGCCAGGTGAGCTCTGGGGAATATGGGAATGAGATGCAGGGAGCCCTGTGCAGGGGTTGGGGGAAGGTACAGCCATCGGGAGGTGAGAGGCCGGGTCTGGAACCTTCTACCCCCACCCACCCCAGCGGCCATAAGGGAGTCCCCATGCTCCCCATTCATTACCTGACATAACTAATTGCCTGGTGACATTTCCCATATTATAGACAAACGTGAAGTATGGGCCCAGCTGTTCCCCTTCTCGTCACCAGGAATCGGTTGATAAATATGTTTATTTGAGGTCAGCCCGGCCTCATCCATTAGAAATATTGTTTTTCTAAACATTACATTGATTTAATTTAACTCTAATCAATTTAAAATGGTTCTGACAATTAACAAAAGCTTCAAATATGACCTTAAAGTAATAGGATTCATTAGCTATGTTGAGGATTAAACTTACCCTAATAGGGCAATTTTTCTTCCGAGGGTATTCGGGAAGCGACGAGTGGTCAGTCAAAACGAGATCAATTATTATAAATTATACAGTTAGAGTTGATTATGTATCCCCTGCTAATTTGTCTAAAGAGGGGTCTCCGACGATGGGAGTAATTTATGAATAACTAGCTCTCCCCCTGCCCGGGCCCCGCTTCCTGCAGCAGCCCGGGGCCTC
>NW_006300373.1:675946-677327 GCF_000327345.1 Myotis davidii | reverse complement strand
CTTCCAGGGCCGCCCCGACGTGCGCTCCTTAAACCCGTCATTAATCGGGGCAGTTACAGCTAAAGGCCCCACGCCGGGGCCTTCGCCCTGTCGTTCCTGACAGTGGACTCACTCAAAGGGCGTCTGATCAGAACTTCATAGGGGAGCCCGGGCGCCCCAGGGCCAGGCTCAGACGACAAAGGTGCCTGGAGGGGCGGCTGGTGGCTGGGGAGGGAGCGGTTCTGAGTTTCCCTCCAGCGGCCCAGGCCCCAGGCGGGAGGAACACAGGCAGCCCGTCGGGGATAAGCCAGGAACAGACAAACGGAACTCAATTTTTGTTGCCAGAATCGTGCACATTCGGAGAGCTCACGTCTCCTGAAAATTTCTGGCTGAGGAATCAGGGCCCACGGGGCTGCCTCTCCCACTCCCTGCCCCGCACCACACCAACCCTTCCTCTCTCGTCCCTTGCCACCTGGCCCTCCAGCCACATGACCTTGGGGACCGGGGGCTGGGACACGCAGAGAAACAAGGCCCCGAGAGAGACAGTCTCACCAGGAGCCCCGACGGCCAGGGTCCACTGGCCCAGGCGGGGCTGGTGTCACGGAGGATGTAGGTGGGCTGGGGGGCCGAGGGGAGGTGGCCTGCCCATGAGTGGACACTTCCCCTCCTGGACGGCGGGGGCCTGAGAGAGGAGACCGTGGGTGGCCCCGCGCTCCAGGCTCTGGGCTCCTGAGCGGCTGGGTGAGGTGGGCCCCGACCCCTGGGCTGCATGTCCGCGCTGGGTCACTGGGTCAGCAGGTGAGTCTCAACATACCTTTCTTAATCCTCAACACTCCATCTTCTTTCACTCCACAGGCTGGTGGCTGGGGAGGGAGCGGTTCTGAGTTTCCCTCCAGCGGCCCAGGCCCCAGGCGGGAGGAACACAGGCAGCCCGTCGGGGATAAGCCAGGAACAGACAAACGGAACTCAATTTTTGTTGCCAGAATCGTGCACATTCGGAGAGCTCACGTCTCCTGAAAATTTCTGGCTGAGGAATCAGGGCCCACGGGGCTGCCTCTCCCACTCCCTGCCCCGCACTGCACCAACCCTTCCTCTCTCGTCCCTTGCCACCTGGCCCTCCAGCCACATGACCTTGGGGACCGGGGGCTGGGACACGCAGAGAAACAAGGCCCCGAGAGAGACAGTCTCACCAGGAGCCCCGACGCCCAGGGTCCACTGGCCCAGGCGGGGCTGGTGTCACGGAGGATGTAGGTGGGCTGGGGGGCCGAGGGGAGGTGGCCTGCCCATGAGTGGACACTTCCCCTCCTGGACGGCGGGGGCCTGAGAGAGGAGACCGTGGGTGGCCCCGCGCTCCAGGCTCTGGGCTCCTGAGCGGCTGGGTGAGGTGGGCCCCGACCCCTGG
>NW_006300373.1:674063-675653 GCF_000327345.1 Myotis davidii | reverse complement strand
ATTTTATTTACTTATTTATTTTTAGTTAATCCTCACCAGAGAATATTTTTCCATTGATTTTTAGAGAGAGTGGAAGGGAGAGGCAGAGACACAGAGAGAGAGAGAGACATTGATGTGAGAGACACTGCAATTGGTTGCTTCCCTCAAAGGCTGGGAATCGAACCTGCAACCCAGGTACATGGCCTTGACCAGGAATCGAATCCAGACTCTTGGGTGCATGGGCCGCTGCTCTAACCTGAGCAGCACTGGCCAGGCCGGCAGAGGGCCCCTGCATGTCCGAGCTGGCTGGGACACCCCGTTTGTATCAGGGATGGAGGAACTGAGGCTCAGAGAGAGGCCGCTCAGGCAGGAAGGCAGTGGCCTCCGGTTCTGGAACCTTCTCAGTGCAGGTTGTGGCTGAGCCTCGGGATGGGAGGGGACTGCCCCCCCCCCGACCTAGGAGCCGGGGTGCAGGGAGTGGGAGCGCTGGGGAGACGGGGTGACCACAGCCGCCCACCGTGTGAGCACCTGTGGTGTGGGCTGTGGGTCGGTCATCACTGAATCCACACGGCGCGGCAGCGAAGGTGGGAGCCAGGACTTGGGCGCTGTTCCCGCTCCGGCTCGCACACACGGCGGCTTGTGCCAGCCTTACCCGAAGGCCCGCGCTCCCTGGGCTTTGCTGGAAGAGAGGAGTCTTTCCCACCGAGGGGGGGGCTCCGGGACGCGGTGTGCACCAGAGCCAGTGGGGAGGTGAGAATGCAGTGCCGGGGCCTGTGAGGGGGGTCCTGTACTCGGGGAGGCTCTGGGCCGGCATTTCCGAGGGGAAACTGAGGAGAGGGGGGCCGGTGTGCATCCTCAGGCCCCGCCGGCTCCCCGCAGAGGCTAGCACCGTGGGAGGCTCACAGGAGAGGTGGGTTCCCGTCCCCTGGTCCTGCTCTGTGCCTGCTTGCCTCCCTCATCGAGCTGTGGGCTTGTCCTTCCTTCCTCCGCACATGCTGAACGCACCGCACACCGAGCCGAGGGCCTGCGCCCAGCAGATGGCACTGCCTCGTCTGAAACTGTTTGTGGAGGGAGCTACACGCTCAAGGTGGAGGGAGATGGAGGAAAGGCCACACAGGCAGGGGGCCGACACCCCCTCCCCACCCCCCGCACCCCCGCTGCCCTGAAGTCACTCAGAGGAAGCGTGGAGCCTCCTGCATGCACTTTAAAACCTGCCGCGCGGCCCGACTTGTCGCTGCATTTGCTTTCAAACATCACCTGCTGCTTCTGGAACCTGGGAGCCCGTGGTGGCTGGTTGCAGCCAGAGCCAAGATCTATGACGTGGCCATAGCCTGTTACGGCCACACGATGGCGATGCTGCGCCAGAGGATGGGAGGCCTTTAAAAAAAATCCGAAAGAAGGCGATCTAAAGACTTGAGTGTGACCAGAAGGTCAGGTCCTGGGAGGAGACACGGTTACACTTGCACCTCGCAAACCGTGCACATGCAAACCATGTACACGCAAACCATGCACACGCAAACCGTGCACATGCAAACCATGTACACGCAAACCATGCACACGCAAACCGTGCACACGCAAACCATGTACACGCAAACCATGCACACGCACACA
>NW_006300373.1:671888-673625 GCF_000327345.1 Myotis davidii | reverse complement strand
GCACACGCAAACCACGCACACGCAAACCACGCACATGCAAACCGTGCACACGCAAACCACGCACACGCAAACCACGCACGCGCAAACCACGCACGCGCAAACCGTGCACACGCAAACACGGTTTCCAGCTCTAAATCCTGATGAGCAAGAGCTGCAATGTCTCCACTTCTGAGAGGAACCGGGGGACCCAGCGGCTGGGACCTCGGACAGGATGTGGGGCCGGAAGTCACTCTGGCCACACCCACAGCAGTGAGCGGCCGGGCTCTATGCATAAGAGGCGGAAAGTTGCTCGGCCGGCGGGCTTCATGGTGGAGCGCCGACCCATGGACCAGGAGGTCACAGTTCAATTCCAGGTCAGGGCACTTGCCCAGGTGCTTCTCTCTCACCATTGATGTCTCTCTCTTTCTCTTTTTTTCTCTCTCTCTCTCCCACCCTCCACTATGAAATCAATAAAAATACTTTCCTTAAAGGCTGGAAGTTCCTTCTCTGACTCAGCAAATATTTGAGCACACACATGCCACGGCACACGCCACAGCACAGACACCCACGAGCCACGGGCTAGTCCACAACACCCACTGTTGTCTAGACACACACCATGCATATTGGCTACGAAAACACCATTTTCTGCTCCTTTAATCGGGAGGATAAAGCTGCTGCTACCGTGTAAATAAAACTGTCGTCACTTCAACTGAGATCAGCTGAACGTGGTGAGGGGCAGGCTGCCCGGTGATCAGACCCGAGCGCTGGGCAGTCTGACTCACGTGGCAGAGGTTGGGTACCTCAGGCATCTCTCCAGGGCGTGTCACTGAGCCACGCCTTAGGCCAAGTTCATCTCCTATGGCCACGGATCTGTGCAGGGTGACACCTGTCACTCCAGGCTTTGAATAACCCGTGCCCCACGCCATGAAACAGCCTCAGGACGAGCGCTGCCGGCAGCCAGTCATCACGCTGAGGAGCGCCGACGGCTGTACATGCTAGTCCCCCATGAACGTCACTCAAAAATGGACGCTTTGTGGCAGAACCACTCGTTATGTCACCCCCAGAACAAACGGGACCGCCCCACCTGGGGAGGTGGCACTGTTCCGACCCCTTCAGCAGCACGGGACGCCGACGGGACGCTGACGGGACGCTGATGGGGACGCCGAGGCGACGGGCCAATCGATCAGCCCGAAAGAAAACGCACGCGTCAACTCAACACAACTTTAATAGCCGATGGAAAGCCGTCTCTTAACAACACCAAACATTTCTTCCTCACGGCAACCGTTAGCTACAAAGGACAGCGATTTCATATCCTTGGTCCGCAGAGAAGACACGTTTATTTACATTCTCGGGGGCCGAGGAGAGGTCTGAAACGGGCACAAGTAGGACCATGTGCTTCCAAAGAGATCACGTGATCACCGCCCTGGACTTAAAGCTTCCGCTTTAATAACTTCATTTAGATCTTAAACGCCAGAGTGCACACGCTCCTCATTAGAGACTCCAGTAACACAGCAGCTCTTCTCTGACGGGTCCTCCCACGGCGACCCCCCTGCCGCCAGGGACGCAGCGGAGCCCCGGGCACACGCAGACCGTCGGGGCGGCTCTGCACCGGCCGCTACTTGTACAGGCTCATGGTGGGGCTCTGGTACATGCACATGTAGGCGTCGCACAGCAGCCTGCGTGCACAGCCCTGGATGCGCCGCGTGTCCAGGGAGTGCAGGTCCTCCGGCGACATCTTCAGGTACTCCCGGACCTCGG
>NW_006300373.1:670425-671794 GCF_000327345.1 Myotis davidii | reverse complement strand
GTTCTCCATGTGCTGCCGCCGCCGGCCTGCGCCATCTCACACCTGCAGCCCAGGGTGGGGGAACTGCCAGTTTCTGGACTGATTTTACTTCTGATTCCTAGAAGTTAAAGCCTTTTTTGCTCTCAACGGTGTTATCATTTTGTTTTATTTCTGAGGGGATTCTGGGGCCAAGAGTGAAGAAAACTGGCGAGAGGTCACAGCCTGAGCAAAGCCCACACCGCCTCCCCGCGCCCCCGTGCTCAGTGGGCGATAATGATAGACAGACGCACAGCGCCAGCTACCCGACACGCACGCCCCTCGCCATGACCCTGCAGGGGGCGGGGGGCGATCTAGTGGAATGAGCACTCTCTCTCCTTCCACGTAACTGCTCCCGCACCCCCATATCCTTCCCGCAGAGCCTGGCCCTCAACACCCGGCGACCAGGCTCATGCAGAAATGAGGAGCTGGGCCCCGAGAGGACGAAGCTGTGAAGGAAGCCCCTCGGCTGACAGACGCTCAGGGTCTTCCGTCAGGGGCGCCCCTGCCTGGGGGGCAGCACAGCATCACCCTTTAGCAGCAGGGCCGCCAGTGCAGCCCAGGCCTCAGACCCTCACACGCTGTCCCTGGGGCCTCCCCACATTGTCCCCGCGGACGGGACGCGGCCCCACGGGAGCTCAGTGGTTACTGTCCCGGTCGGCCATGCTGTCACCCGCTGTCCCTGGGGCCTCCCCACACTGTCCCCACGGATGGGACGCAGCCCCACAGGAGCTGAGTGAGTGGTTACCGTCCCAGTCGGCCATGCTGTCACCCGCTGTCCCTGGGGCCTCCCCACACTGTCCCCACGGACGCGGCCCCACGGGAGCTGAGTGAGCGATTACCGTCCCGGTCGGCCATGCTGTCGAAGAAGAGCCAGGCGGAGTCGTCCCGGCCGTACTTGACGAAGGCCACGTAGTGGCTGGTCTCGATGCAGAGCACGGCGAACAGCTCCATCTTCTGGCAGGGGACGCAGCTGTGCCTCCACTCCCGGTCGGGCAGGTCTTTGGGCAGGGACACCGGGTTGTACTTGTGGCTCAGCCTCTTGGGGTGGAGGTGGACCTACACGGAGCAGCACGAGCCAGGCTCAGGGAGGCTGGTGATGGGCTCCACTCCCTCGCCCTGACTCCTCCCGGGCCCACAACCCAGTCCTCACGGCAGTCTGTCAGGTGCACATGGGCAGGCACCGTGCCCCCTGACCATGAACTTGCGGGCGTTCGTGATGAGTCCAGAACTCCTCCGAGCCCGCCACCTGCGGAGTGCGCGCGTGGCCGCGGGGGCTCACCTGGGTGTTGCAGTCCTTGCAGAACTGCTTGATGGTCCCGGCCGCGATGTCGGGGTCCTCGTAGCACTCGCG
>NW_006300373.1:665967-670185 GCF_000327345.1 Myotis davidii | reverse complement strand
ACGTGTACACTGCTGTGTGTGTGTGTGTTTGTGTGTGCTCACAGATCCTTTCTCCGGCCTTTATATCTGCACGTGTACACTGCTGTGTGTGTGTGTGTTTGTGTGTGCTCACAGCTCCTTTCTCCAGCCTTTATATCTAAACGTGTACACTGCTGTGTGTGTGTGTGTTTGTGTGTGCTCACAGATCCTTTCTCCGGCCTTTATATCTGCACGTGTACACTGCTGTGTGTGTGTGTGTTTGTGTGTGCTCACAGCTCCTTTCTCCAGCCTTTATATCTAAACGTGTACACTGCTGTGTGTGTGTGTGTTTGTGTGTGCTCACAACTCCTTTCTCTAGCCTTTATATCTAAACGTGTACACTGCTGTGTGTGTGTGTGTTTGTGTGTGCTCACAACTCCTTTCTCCGGCCTTTATATCTAAACTTGTACACTGCTGTGTGTGTGTGTGTGTGTTTATAGCTCCTCTTGTACAAAATATTGCCATGACCTTTTACATCATCACTTTCACACTACGGGTCTTCTAACACAGGACGGATACACCGTAATTCATTTAACAGCTCGCCCCTTGGTCACATACAAATTGCTTCTAACTTACTCAGGCACCAGTGAACCTGTGCGCGTGTAAAATACACACGGCATCTCTGACAATGTTCTCAGAATGCACTCTCGCCGCGCGCTCCTGGCGGCGCAGACACGGATGCCTGCGGAAGGCCCTCGCAGCGGAGGGGAGCCCTGCGGACCCTCTGAGGAACCAGCAGCAAACAGCGCTCCTACTCACTGTCTTCCAGCAGGTCTGTGATGTTCAGCTCCAGGGACGGGAAGATCTTCTTAAACAGCTTAAAGTCCTTCCCAAACCGAGGCGTCTGGATGATCAGGCATGACGGGGCCTGGAAAGGGGAGTGTTTTAGGATCAAAGCGCTGGGAACCTTTCCCTGCGGGCCCGGCCGGCGTGGCTCAGCGGCTGAGCGTCGGCCTGTGAACCAGGTCAGGGTGTGACTCCCGGCCAGAACGTCCAGATAAAACACAAGCACGACCACTGACCTCTGCAAACTTCAGGTCGCTGTTGATAAAAGACCATTCCAGCAGCTGCTGGATTGTAGGAACTCCAACTTTCTCATTTTTCTCCATAAAAATTTGATAGAAGTAACAATCTTGTACTTTTTGACCCGCTGACCTGAAAGAAAACCCAGAGTTTCCTTGTGAAATGCTTACATCACAACGTGAATGGCTCCAATAGTGTCGGAGGACAGAAAACTACGCATTTGATGGTGCAACTTCTGACATCAGACCAACGGGGCAAAGGCAATAATTTAGATAAAATAACTAAATGTCTCTCTCCCCAGCCATCCATCAGTCCAGGTCTCGGGGTTCTGTTTTTATTCAGTGCGTCCCTGAGTGAGTAAGTTAGTGCTGTGGAGAAGACGATGGTGGGGATTAATGTGCCTGTGGGACAGAGCCCGGGGAGACCCTAACACACGGATGTGATGTAACCCGAGGGCCTCGTCGCCAGCCGAGGGCGGAGGGGACAAGATGTTTCTTTTCCAGGGCGTCTATAAAAATGTGAACGTTACCTTATTTTTAACAATGGTTCCACCCTTAAAATATGATGAAACAAGATATTCAAGAATTCTTCAGGATCTAGGAGAAAATAAAAAATCAAATAAGTCCCTGCCAAACTTTTAAATCATTCTATTTTTCAGAACAGCCATCTACCTACACTGAATCCTGTTTCATAGTCAATCTTATTTCAATTAAAAGCACAGTTCTCATGTTTTTCTAACTAAAAATACAAAGGATATGATAAAATATGAAGCTCTAACTTTGTTGTGATATTATTGCATTTGAAAAGGTATCATCATTCACGCATGATGACATAATTTTAGTTTCTTTTGAGGGGTTTAAGATCAGTGGAATGAAGCCTGAAGTACAACCCTGTATTTTCCTGACACTTAAATAATTACCAGGCCTCTAAGCATTACCGCTAGTTCCAACGCGCTGCTAGCACGTTCAGAGTCAGAGCTGCATCTCGGAGGAAAGCCAGCAGCCATGAACAGACAAAACGCTGACTCTGACCGTGACGTCACCCTGTGCGGCAGGAGGCTCCGGGGGACGGTGTGGCTGAGCCGACCACCCTCCCGCGGAGAGGGGTCCAATGGGCCACTGGATGGGAACACTGGGGAGGAACACTCCCGGATACCCACCGCCTGCCTACAGCCCGCCCGCTGCTCACAGAGCCCTCTCGTCCATACTGCCACTCCCTTTAGAAGAGAGACAGCATTTTAAAAGGGGGAGCAGTCCGGCTGGCAGGGCTCAGTGGTTGAGCGTCAACCTACAAACCAGGAGGTCAAGGTTCAATTCCTGGTCAGGGCACATGCTGGGTTGCAGGCTTGATCCCCAGTGTGGGGCGTGCAGGAGGCAGCCGATCAACGATTCTCTCTCATCATTGGTGTTTTTATCTCCCTCTCCTCTCCCTTCCTCTCTGAAATCAATAAAAGTATATATTAAAAAAATAATAAAAATTAAAAATAAAAGGGGAGAAAATTGTACACCGCACGGACGTGTCTGTTTAAAACCTCCTCCCCGCGCTGCACGGGCGGTCAGGGCAGGGCGCCTGGTCATCTTAGGGCGGGTCCTGGGAGGGAAGACACTCACCTTTCTCTTCAGAGGTAAATCCGGACGCAGCGCCAACTTTTTCAAGTATTTTCCTCAGTTTCATAATCTTTGTGGCACACACATATCCATATCTATGTTAGTAAAAATATGAATTAATACTGACACACACATTCAATTCACAGAACATGTTTTGATAATCACAAATTCCTTATATAACTTCAGCATGTCATAAATCAATAGGCTAGACAATTATTTTGAAAAACACACTTAAAGGCTTCTTTTTTTTCTTTTTATTGCTTTACGGGGGTGAGTTTGAAAAGTTAAGAATCTGGAATGGGAATTATCCCAGACACTATTATACCCTAAAAATAACTACCACACACTAATACAAGAAAAAATACTTTGATTTTATGATGACTGGTTAAGGCTATTTGCTTAAGAAATCAGAGCTAACTTTATAGAACTGAATATGTAACTTTGAGAGAGAGAGAGAGAGAGAGAGAGAGAGAGAGAGAGAGAGAGTCCTTTTAGCATTAAAGCATGAGACAGCCACCAGGAGGCAGGGCAAAGGGTGGTGCTAAGACACTGAAAATCTAAAATGTGCTCTAAAACCCGCCATCGTCATGTGACACTTCCGCTCGTGTCTGTCTGAGCACAGGGCACATCCCACACCCTCCATCGCGACAAACTCTCACTCCAGCGGCTGCAGAAGAGACGCGAGAGGCCGCTGTGGGCTGCCCAAGGGCCACTCAGAACTGGCTGTTTTTAAATTTTTTATGTTAAGTGCTGGGTGTTCACTATATGTTGGCTGCAGAGATGAAGAATGCACGAACACTCACTACCCAACCAATAAACTCTCCTTCGCTCCTTTTCTCCCAGATGAAGTCAGGCTTAAGCAGCCAGGTATCATTTGGACTAAGAGGCACAGTGACTGCGGGGCTGGACTCGGCTCTTTGAGGAGAGAGGGGCCCGCCGGCTCGGCTCTCCCGCCTCCTGCATTGCCACCCTGTGGCGCCGTCCACCACTGGGCCCACCGCTCCGTGACACACACTGCATGCTACACCTCGGGCAGATTCAAAATTAAATGAGTAGAGGCAGTACCAGGACCAAAGGCCAAACACATCATTAAAACTCCATCAAGAAAATAAATCCCACCCATTTCGTGTGAAATAAAAACCAGGCGGAAACTAATCACTTTACCAAGAAACAGCAGCTAGGACGCCGCGCTCAGGCAGCAACAACCGCCCCCACTCACATCCGCAGCGGGTTGACGATCTCCGTGCGCAGCAGCTCCTGCGTCTCACTGTAGTACTCCACGTCGTCCTTGTCTTTGGGCCTAAGCAACACGGTGTCCAGAACGGAACTGAAGGCAAACAAGCTGCAAAACAGACAGATCTGTCCTCGCGCCGTAACCCGTTACCATTGCGAGAAACACACACTGAGGAGGACGTGCAGAACAAGCCGTCGCGTCCGGGAACAAACAAGAGAAATCCGTGCTTTTCATCATACGGGGTCCCCAGGGCCGGCTCCCAAGGCGTATAGGCCGCACACAGTGAAATGCAAGCCTCCCTCCGTCTCAGGTGCAGACACCCTGTCGCTCTACTCA
>NW_006300373.1:637997-665926 GCF_000327345.1 Myotis davidii | reverse complement strand
GGGGGGTTGATCCCCAAATGGAGTGCAGGCAATAGGCAGCCTATTGATATTTCATTCTCTCTCTCTCTCTCTCTCTCTCTCTCTCTCCCTCCCTCTCTCTCACACACACACTCACTGCCCAGGGCGCTCTAATCCTCCGGGGTTAACTGCAAACTTACCAGAATAAGGTCGAGTCCAAGTAACAAGAATTGTAGTGGCCCTGGATGCCTTTCTTCTTCCCAATCATGATCTCCAGACCTTCCTTTTCCATTCTCGGTGGAGTATTTTCTTCCACGACTTCACTCAAGTAGCCTCCAAAGGCTGAAAAGAAGAAAATAGAGGTGGAAACGGTCATTCTTTTAAACTATGACCACAGGCATCCCTGTATATGTCTTCACTTAAAATACTCCTTTGTATTTTGAGGCAAAATTTGTTTCTCAACTCAAAGCAAAGGTAAGGGTAGGTTGGGGTTACGGTTACTGTGCATTTCCAGCCTCGCTGCCTCCACAGTTAGAAATCGCTGCAGAGTACGAAGGAATTAATGTGAAAAAGCACCTGCCACGTGAGGTATTTTGTTCCCCAAAGACTTCACTATTTGTCTGAAGAAGTGTCCTTTTCAAGTTGGAAAAGAAAACAAAAATTCCAAGGTACTCTTTCAACCGCATGAGAAATGTCTTCCTAGGAGGGTTTTCCTACTCGGCCAGCCTGACCCTGGAATGCTCCCCACGGTCACCGGGGGGGTGGGGGGCGGCCCGGGAGCCACCGCCGCCACGGGGACGCGCTCCGCCCTGCGTGGAGCCCGCTGAGCTGCTGTGAGCGCTGCCTGCGTGCCAGGCGCGGACGCATGCACTTGGCCCGTGGGGGCGGCACTGCTGACAGCACGCACTCACCGACGCCCAGAACGAGGCTGAGCAGGGAGTCGGGCCCCAAACGCACACGTCTACCTCCCGGGCTGCTGAAAACCACATGCCTGTCGTCCGCAGGAAGACAAAAATAAACCCCACGATTTTCACTTCCTGAGTCTCCAACACATTTGTCTGGCGTCTCCTTTCCTTAAACGTCTCCGCTTAGGATAACTGTAGCTTCCTTACACACCAGGCAACAACTCTGACCACCTCAGAGGCCTGATGAAGGCTGGAAGACACACATCTGTCACGGCCCCACCGCCTGCCACAGCCCCGCTGCCTCCTGCCCGCGGCTGAGGTCAGACCAGCCCTGCAGACGCAGGGAGGGCAGGTACCTAGAGAGTTGCAGCGCTCGATCTGGTTGGACACCGGCTGCAGGGACGCGAACCTCGAGTCGGGCCGGCAGCTCTTCAGCTTGACGAACAGGGCCTTCTTCAGGGCGCAGGTGAAGTAGCGGGTGCCCCGGAAGGTGCCGTCTGTGCAGCCTGTGCACTCGTCCTCCTGAGGGAGAGATGGGCCCGTGCCTCACTGCCTCGTGCAGGGGTAGCGTGCCAAGAACTAAGGCTTGTGTGCCTGCACCCTCTCCCGGAACCCCGCACCCCACCTGGACTGAGGGCCCCTTCGGAAAAGGTTGGCTCATCAGCATTGCGGCCCACAGCTAAGGATTTCAGAAATTCGCTCCTTAATCTGGCACGAAGCCCTCAGTGGTCCCCTCAGAATCCATGTGGAACCTTCCCCGGCTAACTGACCTTCCTGCACCTTTTCCAAAAATATCAAAACTCCGCGTGTGGTGGGGGGAGGGGGAAAGGGGGAGAGGCTGTTCATTTTACCAACTCCCCCCCAAAGCAGCATGCAGATACCACAGACCCCATCTAAATAAAGCTAAACGCGCTCAATTCTCCTCTCCCGATTATGAAATGTCAAGCGATACTTTCCGAATCTCAAAAGGGAAAACCTCTCCTTCTGGAGAAGACCCCAAAAGCTTCTTAAAATGGGGATGAATCTACAGCCAGTGATGCGGAAATTAGCACTGACTGGGGAGGGAGGCCGGGAAGGAAGACGGGCTGATCAGGGGCTGCTTCCCTCGCGTCCTGTTTCACACAATGAGCCTAAACATGAACTCCCGGCCGTTGATCGGCTGTCACTTCGGAACAGGTGACCGGAGGTCACTGGGTGGCAGGGGAAGTCAGGCGACACGGGAGTAAAACTGCTCTCAAGTGACTGAACATACAACATGTCAGCAGAGCACGGAGCAGGGGAGATCCGCCCCGTCCCGCTAGCAGAGGAGGGCGCTTCTGGGCGGAGGACGTTACCAGCTCCAGCCCGGCGAGGACTTCGCTGAGGCCCGGCGGCTGCCCGATCCAGCGGATCACCCCGTAGAAAGGCGGGTTCTCCTTGACTTCCGCCAGCGAGCCCACCTCCAGCCCGTGGGAGCTCCCGGGCGACGCGGCCACGGGCGGGCTGTCCGGGACGGGCGTGGTGTTCAGCTCGCCCATCACCGACTGGACGGACAGGGAGAGCGGGCTGTGGCCGATGGTGCCGTTGGCATTGGGCATCTTGGTCAGGCTGAAGGGTAAGGAGTGGAATCGGTTCTCGCTGGACAGCGAGTTCATGGTCGGGGGCTGCAGAGGGGGCGACGCCTGTCCCAGCTCTGGAGGCAGCTCGGTGAGCGACTTGGCAGAGTCCTCGGCAACTAGAGAGAGTCGTTCTCGGTTAGAGGGACGCATTGCAGGGTGGTAGGCAGGCCCCACCGCCCCGCAGGTGCCCGCCCGCCCCCTGGCGGGACGTCACCGCACACAGCCTCGATGTCTCCTCACCACGTCTTCAGCCTCCGCCCACCTCCACGTTTCCACCTCAGTAAACGCCACCCCGCTGTCCAATCCGTAAACATCTAGTACTGATTGGGGTTAGACGGGTTCTCTTCCTTGTCCATGGCACAGTGAGGTTAGAAACCACCACAAAAGACGCCACGACATTTAAGAAAGATGCTTCTCCATAACAAATGGACCAAAGAAAAACTGGTGTAAGTGTTTAAAGTAAAGAAAAAAGACAGAGAGAAAGCCAACATCCGTGGAGCATGTCTGAAGTCATACCTTCCAAGGAAATGTACAGACTTAATCGTTTATTTTAGAAAAAAGAAAGATGATATTAATGACCTCAGCACACAACTGAAGAAGCTAGAAGAACCAAAAAGTAGTCAAAAGGAAATTCTGAATAAAAACAGAAATGAATGAGGGAGAAAACACAGGAGAGAGAACCGAAGCCGAAAGCTCTTTCGCTGAGTGACTAGCACAGCTGCCGGCAGCACTGCGGCCGGTGCGGAAGGAGGAGCGTCCACCAGTCATCCACGCTCCACCCTAAGTCACTCCCAGAGGCTCAGAAACGTGAACGGCAAGCCTGTGACTTTGGGGAGACAGCAGAGGGGAGTGTTCTTTACGACGGTAGGTTGGAGAGAAAGGTCTTAAATGTGAGTATACACCAGTGATGGCGAACCTATGACACGCGTGTCAGAGGTGACACGCGAACCCATTTTTCTGGTTGATTTTTCTTTGTTAAATGGCATTTAAATACATAAAATAAATATCAAAAATATAAGTCTTTGTTTGACTATGGTTGCAAATATCAAAAAATTTCTATATGTGACACGGCACCAGAGTTAAGTTAGGGTTTTTCAAAATGCTGACACGCCGAGCTCAAAAGGTTCGCCATCACTGGTCTACACACAGCAACGGAAAAAACAGACAAACATGGTCACGTGAAAATGAAGAGCTGCTTGTTCAGTAAGAGGCACCACAGTAAGACTGAAAATATGGGCCCAAACAAGGAGAAATTACTTCCATCCTTGTATCTGACGAAGGATTGGAATTTAGAAAAGGTCTATAAATCAGTTTTTTTAAAAAAAAGGCAAAAAGAAGAATAAACCTAATGGAACGGAATACTATGCAGCAATGAAAAATTATACTCATCACTACAACTGGGATGAATCTTAGGGACCTAATGCTGAGTGGGGAAACTACACAGATACATACAGTCTAATTCCTTGTATATAAAGCTCAAAATATGCAGAACTAAGAGTCTACATATGCAAACTTACAGAACTCTAATTTTAAAAAAGAACAGAAGAGAACGATTAAATTAAAGATGCTGGAGGCTCAGAGGCGAGAGTGGAGAGAATGATACCTCCGAGCCATTAAGTTCCTTGAGGCTCGGCCTCCCTCCATCCATTCTCTCCTCACGACACTATTCTGGGACTTTGATCACCACATGCATGAAGGCAGCCTACAGCTCCATTTCTCCAACTCTTCCCTCTCTTCAAAGCCCCAGATCTGTATCTCCAACTGCCTGTGTGACAAGTCACCCCGGGAGTCTAAAAGGCCCTCCAACCCTCATAGTCAAAAGCAACCCCTCGCCTTCCTCCACAATCACCCAAGTGTGCAAACCAGAAACCACGGAGTCGGCACAGACATCTCTCCTCCTCAGCTCTCACGCCCAGACTCTTCGGGAGTCCTGTCATTCCCTCCCACGTGGCTCAGCCACCCGCTCCCAGCTCTTCCCCAGCAGCCCGTCCCCGCTCCCAACACCCAGGACGGAGCCCCAGCAGGCATCCCGGGCCCAGGCATTCACACACGCCTGCTCCGACGCCTGCCCACGCTGCAGCAAGGGCGAGCCTTTCAAAAAGGAAGCTTGGTCGGGTCACGCCTCGCTGCAAGCCCTTCCACTAGGGCCAGGCCTCACATGCCCTGGGCCTGGTGCCTTCCCAGGAGTTAGGCCCCTCTGTTCTAGCTGCTCTGGCTCTTTTGCCCTTGAACCCCAGGCTCCATTGCCCACAAGGCTTCCCATACGCTGTTCCCTCCGCCTGCAAGGCCCTCCTGACCCCTCCCTTCACCCACCGCACTGCTCCGGTGAATCTAGCACCTGTCACTTCCTGGGGAAACAGCCTGAGCCCCCAAGTAAAGTCAGGCCTCACGCACGGCCACGCACGGCCACACACCTCCCCCGTCCCCACTGCTGCAACTCTGTGTCTGATCGCTGACCACCCTGAACAACCTGATCGCACACACAGCCAGGGCGAGGGCCAAGCCTATTTTCTCACATGTAACCCCGGCGTCAAGAAGAATGCCTGGCACATAGTAAGCACCAAACACACGTGCTGAACAGACGAAGAAGAAAAGGAGGAACCAGGAGAACACGATGGCCCAGAACCACGGGAAGGAAGGGTTTTCGAGGGGCGGGCGTTAAAGAGACCCCGACGGAGAGGTCTTTCAATGATTCACTGATTCTACAGACCTTCTACCCCAGGTCCGCTGGGCCAAGAGAACAGCTGCTAATACATTTTCTAGAAGTTTCACCAATCTCAGCCGTGCAGCTCAAGCTGTGCACAATGTTTCAGGTCAGCAATATCACTCATTCCATTCCCTGAACTGCAGCTCTGGGTGGCGACGCCACTCCTCTCTGCTGAGTAAGGCTGGGATTACCTTCATCGATGTACCACGTGTTTTTTGACTTGGGTGGCAGCTGTGAGTCCACAGAAGACCCATTTAAGGTATAAAATAATTCCGATCGGTTTCTACTTCCAGGGTCTGAGGTAGAGCCTACGGAACAAGAAAAGCTCCTTTTAAACACAAAGGCAATCTGGTGTGGAAGCGTTTCCATCGCTGAAATAAACACGCACGTGGTGTTAACTCTGCACACAGCCCCTCGATGCCCACGGCACTGCCTCATCAGCGCCGGCGGCTTTTCAAACTCTGGTAACTGTGAAGGACTGAGAACCATTTTGGAAGAACCTGAAAGATTCTTCCAACCAAGACTCAACAAAGGAGGGGAAACAAGTAAGTTTAAAGAAAACCATATACATTTTTAAACAAACTGCTTTTAGAAAATGTTTTTTTAATCATTTCATTACTGGCTTATATCCGAATGTCAACATCACCATTCCCCTATTTCATGTGACAAACCCGTGGGCTCACAGATTTAGCCTCTACTATTTAGAAGAGTTGCTCTCAGAAGGAGGGAACCTTTGAACGTTGAACAAATTCAGTTTTAAAAACTCAAGGTTTAAGCATTTGGAACCGTTGGGCATCGGATTCCTGGCTGAATGTCTTTGGTTCTGGAGAGAGTGAAGCTGTGCTGTTTCCTGCATCGTAGATTCACTCACCGTAAGAAAGAGTCGGTGTTGCTATGCCTCAGACATTTAAGACAGGACCCGCCCCAGCACCGAGAGGGCTGCTGCAGATGCTAGCAACCAGACAAAACCTGGCTTTCCCTCCAGTCAAAGCAGCCAGCTCCGTGCTGTCTGCCTACAACCAGGTCTGCTGCAACATAAGCAACACACGTCTTACGAGAATACTTAGGCTATTTATGTAAGTGAGGGCTGCGTGTTTGAGCCACCCTATCTAGAACTAAAGGTTAGCACAAAGAATACTATCACCTATACAGTCTGTTTCATTCTAAGTGTCCCAGGGTCCAACGTCAGATAAAATATTTCTCAAGCACAATTTCCTTTCAAATGAGCCAAAATAGTTTTGTTCACTAGGTGACCGAGGAGAAAATATTCTTCCCCTAACCCACTTCTGAGTTAGCAATAGTTCTTACAGCTTTTTAAATGAGCTCTTCGGCTTATATAACTCCCATCCATACATCTATGAAATATGTGGCAGCTGACAGAAAGAGCTAAGAGCTCCGCATCTATTTTGGGGGAGCTTCTGGTGGAGGGACAAACTGTTTGCTTAGCAGTTTGGAATTTCATTTGTGCACATCCAGTTAGTGAGAGCCACACAGTCAGCCTCTAGTGTACTTATCCCATGTAGCATCTTAGCCACATGCAGGTCACCGTGGTTCAGGTGACAAATTATGCCATCATTAGTCAACAATAACAGAAGAATAAACTGTGTTTCACGCGCTCACAACTACAAAACTACGTTTGCCCGCCCTGAATGGCTCATCTGTACAGCTGCACCTCTAAACAAGGTACAAATGTCGCGAGCAGGGAGGTCCAGAAGCCAGCGGATACGGACCAGCGAGACACAGGTCCTCGCCGGAAACGCTTCTCCAACCAAAACAGGTTGGAGCCCTTGGCTTGGTCAACACCATCCATTAAAAATGTCAGGAAATGACTAAAGCCAGCTGAACGGAGCAAGTCTCCCCGCCTGGCCGGCTAACACCTGAGCCTCCTCTCAAGGCCACGGGCAGGCGGCCGCCCAGTGACAGCTGAGCACTGCGCTCTGGTCATCCTTACCTGTCACCTTTGGTTTGTTGTGACTGGAGGAACCTTTGTCCCCAGCGCCTCTTGATGCAAAGGCCAGCTTGGGAGGCCTCCTCTCCGAGGTCACGCTATCTGAAACGGGAAAACACCATCTTTAACGGTAAAAGCAAATCCTCACCGAAGAAAAACAACCGGCAAATAATGACACAGCAACAAAAGGCTCTTCCCAACAAAGAGGCAGTATTTGCACAATAGTTTTACAAATGATTCAAGGCCATCAAGAGTACCAGAATCAGTGCTGTATTCTGAAGCGGAATTACTACCCGATAATACACCCCAAGTACAACTCAGCTAAATGCTCCAGCTTCTAGAAAATGTGCTCGCCTTCCGTCCCTCCGCCCAGGCCCAGCACTGCCTTCCCCTCAGCTCGCTTCCCACTCTCCACCGCGCACATCTAACTGGCCCTGTGTCTACCGCGTCCCGTCCGTCCATCCGCACTCGGGGGATGAGAGCTCCGTGTGGGCAGCTTAACCCCCGCCAGAAGCCTCAGTGCGGGCGGACTGTGTTTGAATGAACGAATGAATGGCCTTTTACAAAACTGCCTTCTGAACATAAGCGTGTATCGCGCCATTAAAAAGCACTGCGATTTATCAGATCATAAATTATGTTCTTTCCATAAACAGGTTTGAAAAGGTCAATTAAATATTCGTGGGTACAATCTGACCACATGTATGCTCGCCTATGAACACAACCCAGGCTCCAAAGAGAAGTGGGGAAATCGCTAGAAAGCCCGTTTACAGGAAAGTAAGAACTGATTTCAAAGAATCAAGGTCACAGCATGTCAGACTTTCCAAAGTAAAACGGAGATGCAGCTATCACTTCAACGCCTCCAAGTAAGTCAGTGTGCTCTCGCCGTAAAGCTACAGTCCAACATAGAAAGTGCTTCCTCACGGCGCCAAACAAGCATTTCACATCGTCAGCCAACAGGAGAGGGAGGCCGGACCGTGCAGGCAGAAGGACCCTCAGGACCATCCAGTGCCGGCGCCTCCGTGTTTACAGAAGAGACCGAGGCCTGAGATGACCAGGGGGACGCGCCATGTTCTCTGTCAGAATTAGCAGAGATGGAAAAGCAGTGGGAGCAAACAAACTGCTTGTTCACTTGTCATCCTTGTTCCAGGAAAATTTAGCTTCCATAGAATTAGAGACAAAATGCATCTCCATGGAAACAGCATCTCGAGCACACGAGCGAGGCCGCGAAGTATATTTTCCCAGGCTGGTCTCCACGGCCCACGTGTACACACAGGATGGGGTGAGGCGGCCACTTGAATGGAGCTTTTGGATCTGACTGGTCTGGACTTCACCCAGGTCAACTGTGGTCCCCTCAGGCCCGATCTAAGCCCCCGCGTTTTTTATCAGCAAAACGGGGACAATTCAGACCTACCTGGTAAGTCTGTCAAGAATGCAAAAGAGTCTAAGTCATCTAATTCGGGGTTCGGGCACTTGTGGCTGCTGCACGCAGCCTCCTGGCATTTTATCCCGATGGCATAACGCTCAGTAAGCCTCCCGCCCAGCCCCCTGTCAGTGTACAGTGAGCATCTGACCGAGGGGCTGGCGATGCCTGGAGACCTACCAGGAGCAGGACGGTGCTGCGGGGCAGCCGCCAGGAGGGATGTACCCAACAGCTGACAGCAACCATCAGGTTCGACTTGTTTGGGCGAAATAAAGGGTTGTTGGGATTTTTTAAAGACGTAAAGCTGAGTGAGCCGTTGCCGACTGCAGGGCAGGAAGCCTGACCAATCACAGCGTCTCAAACCGACAGGGCCCGCCTGGGCCTCCCGCCTTGCCCCTGCCCATTAGACTAGATTAAATGACCAACTTCTGCTTAGGTTTCTAGTTTCACCCAGGCTCTCCCTCAAGCAGGTAGCACTTCATCACATTTCTGACTCCTCTGGTATCAGAAACCCGCCCACACCCCCGTCCCCCGCCACACACACACACACACACACACACGCACACACACACACACGCAGAATGGACAGGTGAGGAAGAGCGAATGGCACCCGCGCTCACATATCCTCGGAGAGAAAACGCCGTCCGTCTTGTTTTCACGCGGGGTAAGAAAGCACAGTCTATGGAATAGCAATTCCCAATTCTATAAAAGCTCCAACAATGCACCTCGGAGCTTGCACTTGCACCCTCATAACAAAGCGCCTCCTCCCAACGCCACCCACTCCCCGAGCGGAAGGCACAGACCTGGGATGATGTCGTTGATGTGCAGGAGGAGCGTGCTCTCCACGCTCGCAAAGCTGCAGAGCGGCACGCCGTCAAACCGGCCGTCCCAGTTGCCGATGGGGTTGTCCTGGAAGCGAAGGGACAGAACCAACTTCAAGATCACAGCCTGCAGGTTCCACAAAAGATCCCCCAGCCCGCGCACACGGGGCGCACACGGTCACGGTTAACTGTTCCTGTGGGCCAGCCAGAGAACCACGCTGAGCACCCGTGTGTACGACACGCTACATGTCACCGGGACAGGGGGATGGGGCGGCGCGGGAGGGTCTAACCATTAGGCAGCCTGCCCCAGTGAACCAGGTGAGGCCCAGACTGCCAGCTAAGGAGGGCAAGGCCTCCCTGGCTTTTGCCAAGTTTGAGGCCCCAATGACCTGAAGCAAAGGGAGACTAACCC
Source organism: Myotis davidii (assembly GCF_000327345.1). Taxonomy (NCBI): domain Eukaryota; kingdom Metazoa; phylum Chordata; class Mammalia; order Chiroptera; family Vespertilionidae; genus Myotis; species Myotis davidii. Next base: position 656,157 of record NW_006300373.1, on the reverse strand, counting down.
ACTGACCAGCTGCCCTTCTCCAACCTCCCTGCACCCAGCTCACGGTCTTTCCTCTAAATTAATATTCAGTATGTAAAGAACAATGGTTTGGCCCGGCTGATGTGGCTCAGTGGTTGAGTGTGGACCAGGAACCAAGAGGTCACCGGGTCGATTCCCGGTCAGGGCACATGCAGGGGTTGCAGGCTCGATACCCAGTAGGGGGCGAGCAGGAGGCAGGTGATCAATGAGTCTTTCTCATCATTGATGTTTCTATCTCTCTATCCCTCTCCCTTCCTCTCTCTCTGAAATCAATAAAAATGTATTTTTTAAAAAAAAGAAGAATGGTGTGAAGGCGTGCTTAGCTGTTAGCTCTCCCGAGGGACCCACGGGTTTGATCTGGCTCTAACTGTTCATGTTAAATATCCACTAAACGTTGGTATAAACAGCACAGTCATGTTTGTCTAACCAAGGGCTGTGGAGGGGAATTTCCTAGAATTTCCCAGCACAGGATAGGAGAAACTTAGGCCCCAACATTCATACCCCACCAACACGCACACCTGAATAGGGAGGAGTAATCGCCGCGAGCATCGTGAGTACAGAGTCTGTCTCTCACATCCGCTGCTCACTCAGGCTAGTGTGTCAGAACTCCGTATGAATTTCTTCCTTTATTTCTAACAAATTCCTGCCCATATTTTCAATCTGTGACACAAATGTTCTCAGCCTTTTCTCCTCCTCCTCCTCCTCCTCCACTCAATCCCACAGGTCTCATTCAGCTCACTGAATTGGAATGTGCCATTACTAACAAACAGCGGTGTAGGGGGCATGACAAATGAGTGAGACAAACAAAAAACAAACACTGTGTGAGGCACTTCTATGAGGTACCTAGAATCGGCAAATTTCCAGAGACAGGAAGTAGAATAGAGGTTACCAAGGGAACGCCAGCTGCGGGGAGTGAGTGTGGGGAGTTAGTGTTTAAGGCGGATGGAGTTCCAGTTTGGGATGATGAGAAAGTTCTGGAGATGGATAGGGCGATGTATGCACAATGTGGATGTACTTACTGCCACTGACCTGGACACATGAAAATGGTTAAGATGGTAAATGGTATGTCATGTGTATTTTGTCAAGAGAAAAAATTTTTAACTTTTTTTTGAGTGAGTTATATCGTCAGAAAATACTCTAATTGTCTCTTCCTCTAGAGCAAGAGCTATTCCTCTAGCCAGGTATTTTCCATGGGTGATTTTTACACTAATTAAAATCAGGCCAGTCGATACAATTTTGCAAAATATTAAAGAGAAATAGAACCCCCCCCCCAAAAAAAAACCCACCTTTTCAAAATAAAGAAAAATACTGTATTATGTAATATATTTTGGTGTGTTTTTCTGTCTACTGGTCAGCTATCATACAGCAAATTTAAAGACGGGAAATGTCATTTCAGTTTATTCAAACTGATAGAGGACATGCAATTCTCTATCTAGTCTCCTGTCCCGTATCAATGCTCCTTTACCAGCGATCAATTAGAACCTGCTCTTTACATTACTCCAAATTAGTCCATTTGAAACCCGGTATTCAAAGCATCTAATCGGTACCTAAACGGGTCACAGAACTAATCGCCATACCCAGGGAGAGCATGTAACCCAAAAGCTTCTTACCATGTCCACACCAACAAAATACCCTAAGTTTTCTTTGCCCGGCAAAGTGCCACAGAAGATAACCGTGCCAGACTCCAAGCCTTCTCCGATTTTCAGAGAAACCCTCGAGTTTATTTCCAGAGGAGGGAGTTCCATCTGCGCTGCGTCCCCTGGACCTGCGTAGTCACTTTCCAATCCGTTGTCATCCTCGTCTATGAGTTCTAGCTTGTCCAGTGCAACAAACACGCCACAGTCTTCATCACACTGGAAGAGCTGCTTCCCTTGGTAGACCCCGTCCGTGAAGCCTTGGCCACGACCTTCTTCCTAGTTTTTTGTGGTTGTTTTTAAAAGAAAAAAGATAGATCGATAGACAAACAGATGGACAGAGACAACCCGTAAGAAAAAAATATCCACTCTGGGGAGTTCCGGGAAATCACTGAAAAATTTCTAAATGACACATATAAGGAATAGAATTATTAGCAGTTGCTACTGGATTGAGGGTGTTTTTAAGAAAATAAGGAAGAAGCTGTATCGGATGCTGAAATAAAACTACTTCATTTCAAATTGTAATTCTACTATGAGAGAGCAGGATTGAATTCTACATTGTCATTTGAACAATAATATTGTCATAGAAAGAAAATTTGACTTTAAAATAACGGTAACGCAAGCTCCATTTATTGAGCACATACTATGTGCCAGCTGCATGCTACGTCCTGAACTGATGTATCACTAAAACCCCGTAAGTCGGGTGCTATTTGATAGGCGAGGAAGCCGACTGAGAGAAGTAGCTTGGTTAGTAACCTGGTAACCCAGCCAGTAACCGGCACAGCGGGGATTCAGATCTCCCACTGTTTCACCCCCACTGCTTCAGACCATTAAATCAAGGAGAAACAAGGCCTGAAATTCTATCTGTAAGACTGTCAAAAATGTACCGACATTTAAGTTCTCAAGAATTGATACTCATTTTGAAAACCTATCACGAGTTCTTGGTTCTCTTTTCAGTAGAAAGAAGTTCCAAGATGACTTTCACATAACCAACAGGAACAGCGATCAGCAAGTTTACGTTGCCACCATGTATTCAGAAAAAAATCTTTTCTCCAAATTGCATCACTTACTAACACACAGTAAGAAAAGCTGAGAAAGCTACAGATGGTAATGTCACAAGATAACTAACCATTTTCTGATGTGATTAATTAGTGTACAACCAGTAGAGTTCCTTTTCAACACAGACAGTATTAAAATTTCTGCCTCACTGGTATAGCTCAGTGGTTGAACGTCAACCCATGAACCAGGAGGTCACGATTCACTTCCCTGTTTAGGACACATGCCCAAGGTTATAGGCTCAATGCCCAGGAGGCAGCCGATCCATGATTCTCTCTCATCATTGATGTTTCTCTCTCTCTCCCTTTCCCTTCCTCTCTGAAATCAATACTAACTTTTTTTTTAATTCTGAGATATGCAAGTCTTCAACAATTGCATCATCTGTTTGCATTTCCTACTGCAGGAGGAAGTTTTTAAAGCTCCCAACACATCAGTTGTGGCATCATCTCAATTTATCACCAGGAAGTAAATTCTCAGGATTATAAACAGTAAAAATTCTGGAAAATTCCTGGGCAGACATTTGGTATTTAAAGGGGGAAAATGCATGCATGCATACAGATACATACACACACACACACACACACACAGCCCACGGACATGGGCTCTCACACTCACCAGTAACTCTACCCCGAAGAATATTCCGGACACGGTCCTCTCCGCTAGCAGGGGGCCCCGGAAGCGCACGACTCCGGGGAACTTTTCCTCCCCGGGCCTCAGCTGCACCCTCACGTGGCTGCCCACGTCGACGTGGAGGCCCTTGCTCAGCCGGGTTTTGCTGTCCAGCAGGACGAGCCTCTCCTCGCAATTGGTGATGGCCAGGAGCAGCTCCGTGTACTTCTCATTGATCTCCACCACATCCTTTTCGTCCACGAAGAGCACTGCGTGCGGCTGCTCCAGGATTTTCAAGCCGATCTGATTCTTCTTGCCTTTGGCCGAGGGGGCCCTGGAGTGGCCCACAGCGCGGTCTTGGACGTACTGCCCGATCGCCCCCTTGGGGACTTTGAGGACCTTCTGGGTCTGCTTGTCGGGCACGCTGTATTCCTGGACGAGCAGGTAGAAAATCCGCTCTTACCAGTAGGGTGAAGTAACTTTTTCTTGGCTCCATAAGCCTGAACTCATCGTGACATCAACTCCAAAATATTAACTCAAGAAAAGGGGAACTACGATGTTTGTGGCGAAACCGCAAAACATGAATTCACTGGCCGTCCGCAGGCATGGTGTGAGCAACGCGGGGTCCATGCTGCAGAATGACAGGAAAGCACAAGGCCTGGAGGAGAACAGAGAGGAGCTCTTCGCTCTGCATGCGCCGGAACTAAGGTTACAGGCTTTCAAACCTCACTCAGCCAGGAAAACACACACAAAAACATTCCTCCCAAAATATCTAAAAAGGTTAAAAGACATATTATTTGTATGTACGGTAATTTTACATATTTCACTAAAGAGATCCGATTGTAAAGTATCTTCAAAGACAATTTAATAATGTTTGTTTTCAAACATTCTTGATGTTTGTGAAAGCAAATTCTAAGTAAAAGATGACCCTATAGGCATATCCTTACATTTCTAAACTTTAAAAAGTAGCACTTTTAATAGAAACTGCCTAACGTAAATGGATAGCTGCTGTATTTGGACAAAAATAACATAAATCAAAAAAACTATTATTTCTGTATGTATACCTAGTTTATGTAAAAAGTTATCCATCATAACTATTATGTTCAACATCTTTCCTCAATCAAGTATCATAAAATCACATCCTGAGCCACAATTCACTTATCTATGTGCCATATTTTGATAACGGAACATTTTATCTCTGACTGTTTCATTTCCTTATCTTGTACATTCGATAGGCAAATGTTAATCATATTAATCATAGCTATCATTTAATTTCTCACAATCAAAATCATCAGATACAGTAACTCTGATTATATTAAAGATATCTGAAAAAAATCAGTTCTGCAGACATCAAAACTTGGACTACATACCAAGGAAATACCGCCGTATAGTAGCAAATATACATGTGTTTATACCTAACTATGTATACTAGAAAGGAATACACAAAAGATGATTTTCAGTTTCCAATTTTCATTTTAAATGTTTCAAGCATACAAATCTTTTGAAATTAAAATAGCTTACTCAACTCTAATTGATGATTGAAAACTATACAATTTCATTAATTCAAATTAGGACTTTAATCCATCATTTTAATTCATTGTCTTACTGCCAACAATAGTTCCTATCGATTCCCTGTCACATGAATGGGCTCTGTGGCGTCTACATACGGTATTTATTCCCTCCCCTCTGACAGGCATCCATATCCATTGTCCCAGGTAACAGTGGCAGCTGATAGCACTATCATATTCACCATTTTGTTCTTGGAATTAAAACGCAAACCCTCCTAAAACTAAAGAACCGGATTTTAGGTTTCATCACTTAATGATTAAGGAACCTGGCACATCTAGGTACAGGTCAGCATTTCCTTTAGGATGCGCTGCAGGGTGCTGAGGCATCTATAACGATAAGTATTCAAAAGCCCGCCCCTCTGCCAGCCAGACGAGGCGGGGCGTCCGCACCCTCAGCAACAGCACTGAGCTGCCTGCGCAACAAGGTGAGGGCCGGGCAGGCAGGGGAGCACCGGCTGCTCTGCTTCTCTCCCTTTTCCTTTTCTTTTTTGATCATGTATTTGTCTTCATTCCACTTGAGGGCACTGTCTACTGCAGCAGGAAAGCGTCCATTTATATCTGCCACTTACATAAGACACCTGTGGCCACCGGATCTTGGCACGAAATAAACAAAACCCCTGGGGGCGACCCCAACAGCCACCCAAAGCCTTCATTCAACAAGGAAATAGCACTATTTTCCTTGCCCATCGAACTACCCGTATGAGCACAAAGGGTTATCTGAGACGCTCAAAGGGCAGAGGTGTCTGCTGCTTCGGAGAAGGCCCTATTCAGGCCGTGAGCCTGAGTCCTGTGTCTGCTTCTACAGACGGACAGACGGCCGCTGTCCCTTGCCCTCAGCCATCTCCCGTGGCCTCCTGCAGCGTGCACAGGCCTCCTTCCAAGGCCTTGCTGCTTCCGGTCACTTCTCGGAAGCCAGGGGGTGGGTTATTAACCTGCATGGGCACTGGGTGGCTCCCAGGGGCTGAGATGGTCAAACGGCAAGCTCTGTAATGGGAACACTTCTCCTGTTCTCTGTGACAGCGATCCAAATATTTTGGCACCCTCCTCCCCCAACACACAAAAATTTTTTAAGTGTGGCAATTCTATTTTGAAAAGAAATTTTTTAATTTCTAAAAATTATACCTTCAAATAGTAAAATGAAGGACTTCTTGAGTCTTAATAAATACTATATGCCAACAGCACCTACTCTATTGGCTCCCTAGCTTAACAATTCATGTCCCAATTTAAAATAAAACCATAAGTGCCAATGAACTAAGACTGAACTAAACTGCTATGTGACTGCATTAGGATACTATATTTTAAGTGAATTTTATTTAAAGTGTTTTCTACAAATCATCTAAGACACAGTCCCTGGTAAAATTGGACATAATGCTTTGGTTTAAAAAGGCTGAGGACAATTTAACAAGAGTTACCACGAACCATGTTTCACAGAGAACTCCAGAAGGGGCAGTACCTCCTTTCTAACTTTCGTTAGCACCAGCATGTTGGCTGAGACTCCATTAAAGAACGGGCCATGTTAGAGGATGAGAGCAGCCAAAGCAAAAGTTATAAAATATTTAAGAAGCATCCTCCAAAACCACAAAGCATGTGGTCTTTCTTCTTTCAGAGAGAATACATTAAGGAAGAATAGGTTAGGAACTATCGTATTAAAAATTGATTCTCTTCATTGCAACTGATCATCAGAGAGAGTTGAATGGGGAACTTTAGCTGTGGTCTAGAGTTATACACGCTGATGTGCTTTGTGATCTTGAACAGCTCAGTATAACGGCATTACTGCAGAAATCTGTCAATAAAGAGACTTGCTGTCTCTTCAGAAAGAATATAATGCCAACATTCTCCTTTCACTGGTGTATGTAGAACAGCAATCAAGTCTTAAGACACCCCAGCAGGAAAAACTGACTGGAGATGATGTGGGAAAGATTTACGTCATATCGTCAATGAGTTCTTTATCGCTGAAGGAGGCCTGTTCATTTGTTTAGTATTTTTAGTGTTTTAGTATTTTCAGTGTTGGACCCTGAAAAATACAGACTTTGTAAGCTAGGGTGGCCGCCTCCACTTGTGTTCTCTTCCTGCCTTTCAGGTCTCATTGCTTACCTGCCTCTAATAGGACACTTCACTTTGAGGGTTAATAGGCCACAACTGGTTCATCTAAATACCATCGCACTGATTTCAGGCTGAAGAACTGAGGGACTGCAAGCAGCCTGATAATTACTGTAGGCACTAAATGAAGATCACAAAGGAACTGGAATACAAAATGTAGTTAACCTCAAAACCATATTGCACAGAAGGCCTTGCTTTTGACAACATTCGAGATGAGAAACAGCTCAAGGTCACAAAGATTGGAAACTATATCTAGTTATCTGAGCTTGCTGACAGTCTGAGTCCTGAGTAAAGGAGAACTTAATTATATTAAAACAAAGTCATTAAACTGAGATGAGGGTTGGGAGACGCAAATATTTACCAGTCTCCTATCAGTGCAATAAAAAGGTGATCAAGAAGTTTTCTACACAAATATTACAGGTCAGAAGTACCTTGTTCTAAAGATAATCCTAGTACAACTGAACCGCCTCAGCAACAAAACACTGATCGTGGTTAACTCCCCAGAACATACTGCGCTACTCTGATTCTCAGCTTATCGGGGTATAACTGTTCCGAGAGCTTCACTAAGGAAAGCAAAGACAGGTCTCACTCAAGACCAGTCTGCATCTCCTGAGCCATCGGGACTTGCTCTAAAAGGACAGGAGGCTCCCTAAGCCAGAATAAAAATGGCCACGCTGAAATACTGCCCCTAACGTACAAGGCCGAGGGAAGGAGGTCAGGGTGAAGACCAAAGAAAGAAAAGACCATGGCAGGCATTGAGGGCGTGCAAAATGAATGAATGACTTGGTTAACTCAAATGATAACGGTGAAAACCAAAATTCCATTCCCTCCTTTCACTACTGTTCCAGGTTAAAAGAAAGAAAGAAAAAGATTCTGGAGCTGGGAGTATTTTAATGATTTTTACCTAATTCTCTGGAAAATAGCTCTAATTCATAATGAAGTCATGGCCAATGTTTACACCTCCTCCTTGTTAGTTATATTATTTAAAAAAAAAAAATAAGGACTATTTCGCAATTATGAAAACCACTTGTTTGGGGTCCTTTGAAACTGGCTTCCTAGATTCTCGCGCCATGACTGGTGCCTATGGATTCCGTGTAACTATTGAAAAGACCTCGACAGGCTGAAAACCGTGGTGTTACAGTCAGGAACAAACATTACAGTTTGATGAGTAAGATAATTACTCCTTTCTCTCGTCTTGCACGGAAGACTTCCTCAAATCAAACAAAATCACAACCCAGGCAGGACGCAGCCACACGCAACCACTGCAGCTGAGCGGCTGATGGTGTATACGACCAGGGCCCTGGTCTCCGCGGCTCTTCACAAGAGTCGCCGCCCGGATGAGGCTCCTTCGCCAGAACTCCGTGAAAATCTGTCGCCGAACGTCAGAGAACGTTCTGGGTGTAGTCGACGTTCACAGTGCCTGAACTTCCGCCGGGATTTCCAGCCAACCATCTTGTCCCAATACTAATATTCTAGTTCCAATCCACCCACTACCCAGTGGGAACTTGGCAGCTGCATTCTTAGGGCCATGCAGTCTCCTTGGGACATGAGGGGGTGGATGGAAAAACCAAGACGTGAATGAACACCCACCCTCTCTCGAGGCCTGGGGTTTTCTCCGGGAGCCGAGGGCTGCAAAAGGGACAACCTTCTGAAGGTCCCCATTAGCCCGGACTGGACAGCAAGGTGGGGGGATGCGCCTCAGCTAGGTCCGCTGGGGGGCAGGGATGATGGGGACCGGGAGGCTGTGAGGCTTGGTGGCTGGAAGGTGACAACCGCTCTAAAACATGCCAGGGCCACGGGGTGGGACAGAAAAGATGCCAAGGACGTGAATAACCGGGCAGCTGACCCAGCTCAGCAGATGATTAAAAAAAAACGATAGTAAACAGGAAGGAAAAGGAAAGTGTACCTTGCTTCATTCAATGGGGTGCACCTGTCAGCCGAGGAACCCGGGGCTGGGCAGAGACCATCCTCTCCCTGGGAACGGGGAAACTGAAAGGAAAAGCAGAACACGCCATCAGCGAGGCCCAAACCCCGGCTGCTCTTCCTGGACGGAAGCCACAGACACCCCCACACACAGGTTCTTTGTTACTAATGTTGTGGCCCCACCCCATAATGAAGAAACAGAATTTCCGGGGGATGAGGCCCAGAAATCAGGATTTTAAAAAGATTCCCAGGTGATTCTAATGTGCAGCCTAGGCTGAGAACCACTGATCTAGTAGAACCACATTCACTGAACAATTCTAGAACAAAACAACACAAAATAAAGCATTTGAAATTGGAGTGCTGTTATGTAAAAGAGGAGAGAGATTAATATTAGATAGAATTATTGGCTATGATTTTCAGTGAAAACTACAATAACTGTGTATTTTATGTTATTTTTCGAACCTGCTACCTGGGCCCGCCCCCACCTGCCCCGCCTCCGAAGCACTGGAGGGGGCGGGAGCGAGCGTGGGCGGAGGACGCAACCACCGCGCTGACCAATCATAGCCCGAGGTGCGGACTTGCGCACGCTCTGATTGGGTCTCCCTGTGACAGACCTTCCTCCAATGGCTGCAGACCCGGAGCGGTCTGTCGGGACTTTCCGCTCCGTCAAGCTCGGTGGAGCCAAAGGGAAAGTGGAGGGGAGGGGCGGGGCCACGGAGGATGAGGGCGGGGATTGGACGGAAGACTCTGGGTTTCGCGTTCCCATTGGCTGACACCTGAGCGGGGGCGGGGCGTCGTGCTTCCCTGGCTCCACCTCCCATGCTCGGGTTCTGGCAGTAGGCTTAGCTGTCAAAACACTTGCAGGCTGAGTTTGGGGCTGTGGGTAGAGAGCAGTCCAGAGGAGGGCTGCGAATAGCATCTCAGGGTTCCGGGGAAAAGCAAAGCTTCGGAATCAAACCGAAGTGTGAATCCTTTGTGCCTTCACTAAGGAGACGCGTGGCAGGGGGAACTCACAACCACGCTGAGCCTCCATGTCCGCATCTGTAAAGTGGATCATCGTAACACCTGTCTTGTAAGGAGCGTTGTGAAATGCACAGCAGGCGCTCAGTCATGTCAGACCTCTTCCTGGGACCTGTGCCGTTTCTGAACCCGGTAGCCACCTCTCCCGGTTAAAAGTGTCTGACATTTCTGTAGTTAAGCCTGACCTGGAAAGAGTTCTCCCTGAGGTGCTGAGGCCGGGGTATCCGCACTCCGCCTCTCGCAGCTCTGCACCCTCTGGCCACCAGCCAGGACTTGGGGTGTAGTTAAGGATCTCTCAATTACCAGGGAGGTTTGTGATTCCCAAAAGCGCTCAAAATATTTAAGGAAGTGCTTTTTATAATCAGTCCCAGGGCCTTGCAGCATGCTTTGCGGCACTGGATACTCCTGTTAATTAATTCCTTCTCCTTTGACATTCTAAGTACCAATTATAGGAGAAGGTGATTAATAGTGAGGGAGGAAGAGGGGAGTGTGTGTGTGAGTGTGTGTGTGTGTGTGTGTGTTTAATTGTGAGAGGGGAAATTTCCCCCGTGGAAAGAGATCTCTCTGAAGATCGAGGGGATTGAAACCAGTGAGTACCTAAAAGAAGTCACACGAGTGATTACTCACAGTCCCAGTACACAGGCCTCCCATGTCCCTTGACATAAGCACCTAGAATGAAATGGACGTCTCTCGAAAACTTAAGCCTCAATCCATGCTCGTGCCTCCCTAGTCCGCCCTTATCCTGTTTCCCAAGCTTCATGACCACACTGCGTAGAAAACCATGAAATGGGAAGCCACAGTCCTGCTTGCAGTGTGGCCTTAGGTGACACCATTCTCCTTCTAGGTCCAGATTCTCCCATAGAGTCGGAGGGGTCAGAGGTCACAGTCTGGCTGTCTACGAGAGAAGTTCTGCTCGGCCCGGCCGGTGTTGCTCAGTGGTTGAGCGTCAACCTATGAACCGGGAGGTTGCCCTTCGATTCCCATCAGGGCACATGCCTGGGTTTCGGGCTCGATCCTAGGGTTGGGGATGTGCAGGAGGCAGCCCATCCATGATTCTCTCTCGTCATTGATGTTTCTCTCTCTCTCCCTCTCCCTTCCTCCCTGACATCAATAAAGATTTTAAAAAAGAAAAGGAAAATTCTGCCTGAAGACCTTTATTGCCTGACCCACACAGTGGGGCCAAAGAGGACGTGGAGTGGGAGCGAAAGGTGTTAAGTCCCTTTAGACAGGGCGACACTCCCCCTTCCTCCCTTTGCCACACTCCTCACCACTCCCTATTGCTCCCCCTGGCACACTTCTGTCACTGACATTAACTACTGGCTCTGAGGCACTTGGGTTGGCCACGCCTGGACGAGGGCATCTTGGCATCTTCGGTGATGGTGGTGTTTGGAGCCACTGGGCATTCTTCCTACCAACAGGGGGTCCGTCCTCCTGTCACACGTCCCCTGAATCACAGGGTATCCGGTGTTGGCTTCATCAGAGAGATATTCTTCCCAGCCAGGCCGATAGCCAGGGCTTATCTTAATCACCATCTCCTCCCCACTGGTAATGGCTGCCTGGACACGTGAGGAGACCAATGCAGCCATGGGGTCAAGGGACCCCCTCCCCAAGGAGCTCCTTGTTTCCTAGGGGTGGGGGAGATCGGTTGAAAGAAGGGAGGGTGTGACGCTGAAAATGTCAAGAAAGAAGTTGTTCCAAGTTTTTAAAAAAAGGTGGGGGGGGGTGGAGCTCTTGTCAGAAGGATTTTCAGGGTGGCTGATGGGGGAGCAGCAATGCTTAGGGGATAGGATTTGTGGGTTGTTCTGGAAATGATGATAGAGGGGATTAAACTGAGAGCCAAAAAGGGGGAAGCCAAAGATCTCGGGTTGCCAGTCTGCACAGCGGTAGGCCCGCCCCCACGTAATTCTCCAGGGGAAACTGCCCAGGCCGGTCCCCAATGGCGTTGGTGACCTTGCCCTTCCCCTGGGACCTGCCAGCCGGGGCCTGAGGCCCTGCGTTCCCTTGCCAGGTGCGTGCCCGATGGCCGTGCCCCGATGGCTGTGCGCTTCGCCCACTGGGCTGCAGCATCCCACGTGGGGAGGGAGGCTCCCGCAGACGTGTTGGTGCAATAGTGAAATGACGCTGTGGTCTCAGCTCAGCCCACTTGGAACCCGAGGCTACCGCCCACTCTTCTGGGGGTGTATTCATTGCGGCATCTGTTTTTGGTGCTGGGGGGGCGGGAGGAGAAGACACTCAGATTCACTTCTTTTTTTTCCGCTCTAGGATGATGGTGAATATGATGAAAGTCTAAAGCTCTTTTAAAACATTCTCCATCTTGGCCGGTGTGGCTCAGTGGTTGAGCATCAACCTATGACCCAGGAGCCCAGGAGGTCCTGGTTGGATTCAGGGTCAGGGCACATGCCCAGTGGTGGGCTGGATCCCCAGTGGGGGGCGTGCAGGAGGCAGTGGATCCATGATTCTCTCTCATCGTTGATGTGTCTGTCTCTCTCTCCTGCTCCCTTCCTCTCTGAAATCAATGAAAATATATATTTTTAAAATATACATTAAAAAAATTCTCCTGTCTGCCACCTCGTTTTCTACACGTAAGAATCATGTTTCCTTAGCCACCAGGAGGCCTCTGCCTGCCCCTCGGTAAGCCACTGGCCCCCGGCACCCGCCCTTCAGGTGACCTCCCCATCCGAGAACTCTAAGACGAGGAGTCCTCCCTCATGAGCTACCTGCACGGGCCCAGAACGCTGTGCGTGGACCTGCTGGGTTTTTCAAAGTTAGGAACCTTCTACTCGGAGCCCTGACAGCAATCGCACACCCGGTTCTCAGGACCCGTCTTCCCTGAGCCCTCTCCGGCTCCTCTTTCTCCACAGTCTCCACCTGGGTCACGCCCTCCAGGCACAAGGACCCCTCGCCCCTCTTGATGCTGAGGACGCCCCGCTGTCCTATGTGGCCGTGACCTCTCCCACAGGGTCCAGACCTGCACGTGACCTGAGGTCGTCACCTGACCGCTCCCCTCGGGTGTCTCAGACTTGACATTTCCAAGCGCAAGTCCCGCCTACTTCCATGTTTGAGACCTGTGGCCTCCCGTCTCCCAATCCAAAATCTAGGAGTCATCCTGGATTCCTCCCTTCCCCTCCTCCTCCTCATCCAGTCCATTTGCAAACCCTTGGCCATCTACCTCTGAAATCCATCTCCTCTCCATCCCCACGGAGGCCACCTCCGGCGGGCCCACCACCGCTTACCTGCAATAGCTCCCAGGCGGTCTCCCCACTTCCTCTCCCCCTCGCTCCCAGCCCCTTCTCCACCCAGGGGCAACGGAGGTCTTCTTTAAATATCACTGGGTCGCTTCTCCCCTGCTTAGAACTCTCCAGTGGCCTGCCGTTATTCTAAGATCAAGCCCCAGCTCCTGACATTGGGCAGCGTGGTCCTTCGCGACTGGTCCTACCTACCTCTTCAATCCCATCTGGCTACACTCCACCTTCAGCGCGTCTCAGACACACGGTGTGAGTTTCCCGTGGCTGCTGCAGCAGATTGCCATGAACTCAGTGGCTTACCATGGCACGGATTTATTCTCTTGCAGTCCTGGGGCCACAGTCCCAAAAGGGTGGCAAGGCTGGACGTGCCCAGCGATTCCAGGGACAAGTGTGTCCTGGCCTTTTCCGGCCTCTAGAGCTGCATCCCTCGGCCCAGGGTCCCTTCCTCCACCTTCAAGGCCAGCCGGGGAGCATCTTACGTCAGCGGCCACACTGCCTTGTTCTCGTGGGTCAGACTCCCTCGGCCTCTCTCTCTGGCTGCGTTTGCGGGTCTGTCCAGATCATCCAAGAGGCTCTCCTCATCGCAAGACCCCTAACTTCATCGCATCGTTACAGTCCCGTTCGCCATCTAAGCAACATTCACGTGTCCCGGGATTAGGACCTTCAGGGGCCATTACTCAGCCAACCACACAGACCAAGCTCTTCCCATGACTCTGTGCGCCCTTCGGGAAACCCGGGTCTCTGTACTGCTTGTCGCCTGGTCACCTGTTCCTGCCTCTCCCTCCCCTTCCCTCCTCCTCCCTACAACCGCCTGGGAGGCGGGAACCGTGTCTCTTTTGTCCACCCACCGGTCTTCCCAACATGCTTGGTTGATATGATTGCAAAGTGAAATGAGGGAAGATGCATTTGGCCCTGCTCTCCCTATCTGGGAGGGAGTGGGGAGGGAGAGACACTCGGATTCACTGGTGTTGCTCAGTGGTTAGAGCATCAACTCACACCCCAAAAGGTCACGGGCTCAATTCCAGGTCAAGGGCCTATACCTTCATCCCAGGCCCCCGTTGGAGTGTGTGCAGGAGGCAACCAATCGATGTGTCTCTCTCACATGGATGTTTCTCTCTTCCTCCCGCCCTCCCGCCCTCCCTCCCTCTCTAAGAAAAATCCGTGGAAAAAATATCCTCGGGTGAGGATTAAGAACAAAAGAAAAACAGGAAGATGCATTCCCAATCCAAGATGCGTGAAGAGGCCGCTGTGTGCGCTGGTCGAGAGAAAGCAGCCCCACCTTCTCTCCCTCCTGGTCTCCTCTGTCAGCAACCACGGTCCGGACAGAGCCACGGCCACCCGCCGAGAGAACCGCAGACACGCTCACACACGGGAGCCCGCGGGATGCCGCCCGGCTAACGAGCCAGGCACACGGGACCTTTCAAAGGAGCAGGTTTCTCGAAGGTGAGCAGCCACCTGCGACCCTGCTCATTAACCGCAGCTCAGAATTCTTCCCCCTCGGCCCACCCGGCGGAGGCTGGCAGGGGACCGCTGTGCCCAGTCGTCTCCCTCCTTCTCCGGTTAAAAGGTGCCCGAAGCCACGTGGAGGGCACGGAGGGGGGCCCGGGGGCCTTTCGCGGCGGCCCCGGAGGGTCCGGCACGGCTCAGCCCGTCACGCCGGGTTAGGCTCGGCCAGGCCGGAGCCCAGCCTGCTTGGACGGCGAGGCTGTCTCTAAGACTGGCTTTCGCCTGCAGCAATAACTTACCCGGTCGGAAACAGAGCGTTGCTTTAATCCTTGACAAGCTGCAGGGACAGGACAAAAAACACGTTTGGTCGAGATGAAGACAGCTTGGGGGAAACCAGAGTTTTCTCACGCGTCTTTTTTTTAATAAAAATATAAACTTGGGAGAATAAAAAAAAGAGGTGTATAAATAGTAACCAGTTTCCACGAGCAACGCTGTTGAGCAGAATCACGCGTGCACGGCACCTGCCGGCTCACAAAGGCTCTGTGCGCCCTTCGGGAAACCCCGGGCAGCGGAGAGCGTCGGCTTGGTGAGGAGGGGCTCCAATTTGCTTCTGTAAACTTTTCATCCGTGACTTTACATCCGGAACATCTGGCAAAAACCAATTGCCTCGCCCAGCCGGTGTGGCTCAGTGGTTGAGCGCTGACCCAGGAACCAAGAGGTCAGCAGTTGCAGTCCCAGCCAGGCACATGTCCGGTTGCGCTGTGCCCCCCAGTAGGGGGCGTGCAAGAGGCAGCCGATGAATGATTCTCATCATCAATGTTTCTCTCTCTCTCCCTCTTCCTTCCTCTCTGAAATCAATTATTTTAAAAATCATTCGTCTCTTAGGAGGATAGTTGGGAGTCTGCTGTCCGAGTCCAGCTCACAGGCAGCCCCCGGAGGGAGACCTGGGGAGGGGGTTCCAAGTCCTGGCGCGGACGGATTCTTTCAAAGCTGCCTCCGGATGGCGAGGTGATGCCACCGGCTTCCCTGGAGGAACGGACGTCACAGGAAATGAAAGTCCGCGTGTGGCACCAGCTGCCGTGTGGTCACATTCTTCTCGCAGATCTAGACGGTCCCGGGGACTCAATAGCTGTCGTGTGTCCCCTCCATTAACGTCTTAAGGACCGGAAAGGAGCGCAGGGCGATTGGCAGCCCCTCCCATGGTGGGGCCGGGAGGTGAGGATAGCAAAGGGGAGGACACTGATCCCGCAGTCTTCAGCCCCAGAGGAAATGCCACGTGCGCGTCCAGAGAGGGTGGAGGGACCGGATGGGGGAGCAGCCTGGGTGGTTGACCCCAGCAGAAAGTTCCTTCCTGCCTGGCCCTCATGGCTCAGTGGTTGAGCGTCGACCTATGAACCAGGAGGTCACGGTTTGATTCCCGTTCAGGGCACAGGCCCAGGTTGTGGGCTCGATCCCCAGTGTGGGGCGTGCAGGAAGCACCCGGTCCATGATTCTCTCTGATCATTGATGTTTCTCTCTCCCTCTCCCTTCCTCTCTCTGAAATCAACAACAACATATACCAAAAAAAGAGGGTTTCTCCCTGAACACCCCCGGCCCCCATTGCGAGAGGCGTGGGAAGGGGCTCCTCAGGGGGATCCAGGTCCCCACCAATAGGCTCTCGGTAGCCTTCGTGGGCCTCCTGATGCGCTGCATCCGCCGGAGGCCGCCCCACCACACGTAGGGGCTGCTCCTCTCTGCAGCCGTGAAGCGTGGGAAGAACTCGGTGGCCCACGGGGACCGTGGAGATGTCCACTCCGAGGGCACGGGCGCCCCTTCTGTGCCAGAACAAAGGTCACTGCTGAGCTGGCCTGGGCAGGACAGGGCTCCGTCCGGGCGGGTCACTCTAGACCAGTTGCAGGTGTCATCCAGCCCCTGGGGCCCGGCCTGGCTGCTCTCACACACACCGAGGGGATCCTCGGGTCGGAGACATCACAGCAGGAGCCTGGCGTCTCTGAGTCCCAGCGTCTCCATTTCCTCCTGAGAGAAGGCGTTTCCCCGGAGCCTTCGGGGGACAAAGCAAGAGAGGGCGGAGTGAGGATGGAACCCGGCATCGCTTTCCTACAATGGAAGCGGAACCCCTAAAGCCATGGCCTGCCCCCGCGGCCCCACAGCCTCTGAGCGGGCACCCTCTCCCCACTGCCCAGCATGCCTCGAGGGCGTCATGCCACAGCCCCTGGCCCCGGAGAAGATCCCATTCAAAGTGCGGCTTCCCCTGAACGCGTCACTTCTGCACCGTCGTGAAGTCGAAAAATCATGTTGAGCCGTTGTAAGGTAGAGCCGTTTGTATTTTACAACTAGGAGATGCCCCCCTAAAAGTCTATACTTCAGGGTTTTTAAATAAAATACACTTTTTTAAAAGCTGGTAACGCTGGCTCCCAGGGAGGGAAGTCTGCTGGTTTTGCCCCGCGTCCCTGGGGGTGATGGCACAGCGCTCGGGGGCGGCTCAGAGTCCCCACTGGCCTGGCCCGCCCACCCCGGCCCGCCCACCGCTCTCCGTAAGGGTCAGGCGGCAGCAGAGCAGTCCAGGTGCAGGGAGCACGTCCCCGGCTGCAGCAGCAGGAAGCAAATCGCATCAGAGCCCTTAAAATACCCGCCTGACGCGGCCTGCTCGCCCGGACACAAGCGTGACACTCCCGCGGGTTGTGCAGTGACTTCAGAACAAAAACAATGCCCACCCCTCCTTGCGAGCGCCCGGGCCCTGCGGACCTCACGGGCCGGGGATGACCCGCTCGGACAGAGACATGCTCTCCGTCACAGGCCGCTTTGAGGATCGTTATTTTTAACTTCGCCATTTGACACCTGCCGTGGGTTTCGAGGGAGGGGAGAGTCTGCCCCTTGAGAGCAGGGCCCCCAGCCCCCGGGAGGAGGGTGAGGGACCGCAGGCCAGGGCCTGGTGCGGGCAGCGGGCGTGGCGGGCGTGAGTCAGCAGAGCCGGCGGAGTCGGGTCTGTCCTTCCCCTACTCAGTTTCATTCCTGGCACTTTCACTGGGGGTTCAGAGGTACTGACCAGCTTCTTCTTTTTTTTCCTTTTATTTTTTTTAGAGAAAACCCTGAAGTATAGATATGTTTGTTTTGTTCACCCTCATCTGAGGGTATTTTTTCTATTGACTTTTAGAGAGAGTGGAAGAGAGGGGGAGAGACAGAGAGAGAAACATCGATGTGAGAGACACACATTGATTGGTTGCCTCCCACACACCCCCAACCGGTGCTGGGGATCGAGGTACGGGGCCTTAACCAGAATCGAACCCAGAACCTTTCAGTCCTCGGGCTGACACTCCAACCACAGAGTCAGACCAGCTACGGCTGAAGTATAGGTTTTTATGAGGGAATCTCCTAGTTGTAAAATACAGACGGGCCCCACCTTACAACGGCTCGACATGATTTTTTGACTTCACGACGGTGCAAACGCGACAGGCGTTCAGGGGAAGCCGCACTCTGAATGCGATCTTCTCCCGGGCCGGCGGCTGGGGCGCGGCGCCCTCGGGGGGTGGTGCAGCGGGAA
>NW_006300373.1:630926-637966 GCF_000327345.1 Myotis davidii | reverse complement strand
AGAGCGTGCCCGCCTGGAGGCTAGTGTACGCGTCCTAAGCATGTTTAAGGCAGACTGCGCTAAGCTGTCATGGTCAGTGTATCCCATGCACTTTTTAAAAAATATGTTTTTATTGATTTCAGAGAGGAAGAGAGAAGGAGAGAGAGATAGAAACATAAGTGATGAGAGAGGATCATTGATCAGTTGCCTCCCTCATGCTCCCTACAGGGGACTGAGGCTGCAACCCAGGCATGGGACCCAGCCGGGAATTGAACCCTGACCTCCCGGTTCCTAGGTCGATGCTCAACCACTGAGCCACACCGGCCTGACTCCTCTGTTACTCTTCCCATACTCCTGCTTACAACATAGCTGTTCCAAATAAATACTCATGGTTTTAAAATAAAAAAATGGGTCTCTCCTCAGAGGCGTCTCTCCCAGACAAAGGACGACATCCACCACGTGCAGAAAGCCACCGAATGTGAGAACTTAGAAAGTCTCAAGCTCCCCTCTCCCCTCGCCCCATTACACAGATTGGAAAACCAAGGCTCAGAGAGGGAGAGAGGCCTGCCCAGGGCCCTTACCAGACTTCCCGGACGGTGTCATTCCTTTCCAGGGCCTGCAGGAGGGCTTCCGCGCCTCGGTAGGTGACGCGGTTGTTGGACAGCCTGCGGAGGAAGAGGCACCGGTGAGCTTCCCAGATGCTCCGTTGTCCCCGTGGGCCTGTCCTGTCGAAGGAGGCGTTAGGAGTTGGCCGGACTGATAAAGCCGCCCGCCACCCCTCCTCACGCCCCTCTCCTGCTGAGATGCCCAGTGAGCTCCCCATAGAGGCGTGGGGCTTACGGTGAGACGGCGGCTCTCTCCCCCACACGCCAGGTTCGTTGATCTGACTCAGGCTGCACCCTCGGGAAGGTGCTAAGCATGGTGGCTAGTACAAGCGTCTCAGTGCCAGACTTCCTGGGTCCCGGTCCAACTTCCTTTCTGATCTCAAGCACCTGAGTCCCACCGTCCTCCCCTCTGACATGGACCTAAAGGAGTGTCCACCCCACAAAGGATCAGAATTGAAGGACGGTTTGTTCTGAACCGCGTGGCACTGAACTTAACGGGTGGAAAGGAATCAATGGCCCCAGCCAGTTTGGCTCAGGGGATAGAGCATCGGCCTGCGGACCCAAGGGTCCTGGGTTCGATTCCCATCAAGAGCATATACCTTGGTTGCAAGCTCCTTCCAGGACCGGGCCCTGGTCCTGGTTGGGGCTCATGCAGGAGGCAACCAATCGATGTGTCTCTCTCACATCGATATTTCTCCCTGTCTCTCCCTCTCTCTTCCACTCTCTCTAAAAATCAATGGGAAAACATCCTCGGGGGAGAATTCATAAAAAAAGGATCAATGAACAGGGAGACAGGTTGGGGGTGGGGAAGGGAGGTGTCAGGCTGTCAGGGCCGGAGGGGAAGTGGGGGGGAAGAGGCACAGGTTCCCCATCCTGTCCTTCTCATAACCCTGCCCTTCTCATAGCTCAGCTAGTCAGATCACCTCCCCCCCTGCCTCCACGCCCTCCACCACGGCAGCGACTTCTCAGAAACGGACGCCGAGGCCATGCCATGAGTAATAACAGCCCACCAAGTGGAGTCCTACTGTGTGCTTACTGTTACCTCCACCCTCTCCCGCTCAGACCCCGAGTGTGGGCCCGATGGTCATCCCCGTTCACCCCTGCGTGGCCGGGCCCTCGTCCAAGGGGCAGCAGCCGGGGCTGGTGGGGCGGGTCCAAACCCAGGCATTGGTCCACTGCCCACACTCAACCAACGCTTGGCAGTTTGGTTACAAGATGTAGGCGTCTTTCTATGGGGAACCGAGAGGGGGGATCGCTTAGAGACGCTGAATGATAAGCCACGCCAAGGCAGGGTGGGACGGCCCCTGGTGCACGGCCTGGCCTCCCTTGGGGCCGACTGGGCAAGTCCGTGGCCATGAGAGAGCACAGTGTCCCCTCCCCCACACCGGGTCCGGGGTGGAGCGGGCAAGGCCACCGGTCTCCCTGTCCGCGAGGCCAGGTGACCCGCTCAGGCACATCCCGCTGCACCGGGCTCCCAGCCACTTCGCCCGTAATGAGCGGAAGCGATTTCCCCAAATATTTGGCAACTGCCCGGCCCCTCAAAGCGGCACACACAGCGTCCCCAGAGCGGCGGGCATGTGGGCAAGCAGCGCTCTCCCAGAGGCCGCGTCTGCTTCCCTCGGCCGCGCTCGCCAGGGAACGCGCCCCTCCTCCAGCGAAAGGAGCCATCGCGATGCCCTCTGTGCCTCAGCGAGCGCCCAGCACCGGGGGTGGGGGGTGGGGGCATTCTCGTGTCCACACAGGCACGGACACACGCGCCCACCATAGAGCAAGCGTGCCTGCCCGCCTCACACGAGTGACACCCTGGAGGTGACATCATGAGACGCCTCTCGCCTGGGCCAGAGAGGCCTGGAGATGGGGGGCCGTGGCACCTGCTGCCGGCAACCAGCCCTGTCCCCTTAGCTCCCACCTCTGGCTCCTGCTCGCTGGGAAGGGCCTGTCCCCGCCCAAGGCCTTACTGCCGACCCCGGGCTGTAGGGTGCTGCCCATCCATCTCACGTCAACATGAGGCGGACGGGCAGCACCCCACAGCCCGGCACCAGCGGATGGAGCCCCAGACGCCCCGGGGATACCAGACGTGGGGACACGCCATCACCGTTATCTTCCCTTCCCTTCCCCGCCTCCCTCCATGGCTCTGTCACCAGGGTTTGCTGGGCCCGCCTGGCCTTGCAATCCCTGCCTGCATTTTGGGGGACCCCCTCCCCCCAGCAATACCAGCCGGTTCCGCCAGGCCGCCTGCTGGGAGGTAGCCAGGCCTCTGCCCGGGTTCCCCACCTCCCTCCACGGCTCTGTCACCAGGGTTTGCTGGGCCCGCCTGACCTTGCATCCCTGCCTGCGCTTTGGGGGACCCCCCAAAACCAATACCAGCTGGTTCCATCAGACTGCCTGCTGGGAGGTAGCCAGGCGGGGCCCCTGCCCGGGGTGTCCCCTCAGCTCCCACCTCCCCGCTCCGACGGCTGCTCGCTGGGAAGGCCCCGTCCCCGCCCGAGGCCTTGCTGCCAACCGACCGCGGAAGATGCTCACGTCAACATGAGGTGGACGGGCAGCACCCCACAGCCCGGCACCAGCGGATGGAGCCCCAGACGCCTCGGTGATCCCAGACTTGGGGACAGGCCGTCACCGTTATCTTCCCTTCCCTAAGAGGAGAGAGGGCTCTGTGGGGGCGGGAACAGTCGTCATGGAAGGGGAGGTCGCTGGAGAGGAGCCGGGTCCCCCCACTTAGCAAGGCCAACACTCCCAATCCACACTTGGGGGTTCCATCCCAGGGACATTTTGGGGAGAGAACATCCCCAAATTCTCCAGGACATAAGAGGTCCCCTCATGTCCCAGGGACTCAATATCCATTTCCGGAGCCGGGTCCCCCCACTTAGCAAGGCCAACACCCCCAATCCACACTTGCAAATAAAGTAAGAGCAGAGAAGGCAGGTGTGGGGGGCTCTGTCCCAGGGACATTTTGGGGAAAGAATGTCCCCAAATTCTTCAGGACGTAAGAGGTTCCCTCATGTCCCAGGGACTTAATATCCATTTCCTCTTTCTTTTTTCTTTTTCTTTTTTTAAATATATTTTTATTGGTTTCAGAGAGGAAGGGAGAGGGAGAGCGAGAGAAACATCGACAATGAGAGAGAATCATGGATCGGCTGCCTCCTGCACGCCCCACACTGGGGATCAAGCTGGAAGACCGGGCCTGTGCCCTGACCGGGAATCAAACCCTGACTTCCTGGTTCATAGGTCGATGCTCAACCACTGAGCCATACCAGCTGGGCTTCTCTTTCTTTCTTATGAATGGAAGCCTCATTTCGTTTGGGGCAGCCATGTGGTTGGTCAAACAAACAACAACAAAACCCCCAATTTCCCACTCTGCATTGCAGCCAGGGCCGGCCAAGAGACCTCCCCGTGGCCATGGCAAATGGGCCCCTGGGAACGCTCTCAAAAGGGGAGAGACCCCGCCGGCCCGTGCCTTGGCCCTCCCTGGAAAAGGAGACTGCATCCTGGAATGCACACGGAATGTTGGAGGTGCTGCAGCCCTCTTATGGTCATGAGGCAACCGCCCGTGAGGGTGAAGCCACGGACGGAGGATGTGATGGGACAGAGAGTCCAGAGCCCCGCTGGCCTGTGGCCACCCACCGTCCCTGCACTGCACCGCCTGCCTCCGGGACACCTGTAGGCGGAAAACGGAGTCCTCTCCTAGTTGAAGCCACCGTAGGGGAGGCTCTCCCTCACCCCCAGCCCACGGAAGTCAGAACTGACGCACTGGCAGCGAGGCACCCCTCTCCCAAGAAGTTCCAGGTGGCCAAACCCCGGCAGGACAGAATCCCTGGTCCGTGGGCGGAGCCAGCGAGCCCTACCGACAGCCAAGGCCCACCCCACCTCCACTCTGTGGCGCTGCCTGAGGTCCCGGTCCCTTCTGCTTCCTGGATGAATCAGGGACTCATCTGCCTGAGGGAACGTGGGACCGCCCAGGATGCGTCATAAGGAGGCTAAGCTGGTGGCAACTGACGGACGGAAAACCTGGAGTCCGCTTCAGATGGGCCCTGCCTGTGTGATTCATGGTCCATCTTTCACTCCACCCCCGCCCCCCACCTAACAGGGCGGCCTGGCCACACTGACATGATGGGCGGCTGTCAGTAGTGACGTCACAGGTGGCTACAGCGGGTGCAGCGGCCACACCGGCTGTGACCGGGGAACACGTGTGAAGCACTTACTAAGCTCATCCCGGGCATCGCCTTGTTTAATTTTTACAAACGTGTTTCTAGTTGGAGAAAATGAACTAGACTCGGAGACTGCACTGAACTGGCCTCTGACCACAGCCGGCCTTGCAGCTCAGCCCCTGGATTCCGGAATCCGTGCTCTCACCCGGGAGGCTGCCTGGAGGCAGTACACACACCAAGGAACCCACAGTGCAGCTCAGTAAGAAGAGCGAGCACCTCCCCGGCCTGTGTGGCTCAGTGGTTGAGCATCGACCTATGAACCAGGAGGTCACAGTTCAATTCCCGGGTTGTGGGCTCCATCCCCAGTAGGGGGGTGAGTGGGAGGCAGCTGATTGATGATTCTCTCTCATCGTTGATGCTTCTATCTCTTTCTCTCCCCCTCCATCTCTGACATCAATAAAAATATATTTAATTTTTTTTTTAAGAAAAGGGGGGGACGAGCACCTCTATGCCGACTCGGTAAGCTTCGTTCGCCAGGACACTGAGAGATGAGTGCAATCAAGCAATCACTCCATCATAGACCTTTGTCTCGTCCGCACTGCTGCTTCCCCAGCGAGGCCAGGGAATGAAGAGAGGCTGGCCTCTGCCCCCGAGAGGAGGGACCCCCCCAAACTCACCAGAGTTCCTCCAGTGCCATGTTCTTCTCCAGCATCGAGGCTAAGGCTCGGGCACCCACACTGCCAATGCGGTTCCCCACCAGGCTGGATGCCATCAGGGAACAAGAACGGGTCAGAGCGGGGAGGGGCCTGGGAGATAAGCTAAGCCGGGATGCATGACACACACACACACCCCACACACATACACACACATACACACACACACACACACACACACACACACGGCCCCACTTCCCGCTCTGCTCCATTCCAGAAATCAATTAATAATTGATTATCGCATTATTTTCTACCAAGCCCAGGCAACCAATCAATGTGTCTCTCATGTCAATGTTTCTCTCTCTCTCTCTCTTCTTCCTTCCTCCCTCCCACTCTCTCTCCAGAAATCAATTGAAAAAATATCCTCTGGTGAGAATTTTTTTTAATATTTGATCCATCCCAAGACCTTCAACTTACAGACAGGGAAGCAAGGCCCTTGAGAGGAGAAGGGGCCGCTCCCAAGTCACCCCGAAAGACTCCAGTGTCCAGACCCCAAACCCTCTGGCCTCTCCCTCTCATCCCTCTGCCCCGCACGGGGGCGGGGGTGGGGGTAAAAATAAAGGTCCGAGACCTTTAGAACTGGCCCGGCTCCCCCCTCCTCATGCCGGCTCCCCAGCAGGACGGCGGGACAGACACGGAAGCTTACCTGAGCCATCTCAAGCTCTGGTGGTCGCTCAGGGCTTCCGCCAAGGCCTGCGCCCCCTTGTCCCCCACCTCGTTGCCCCAGAACCTGAAAAAGCCAGCAGAGTCAGCAGTGTCAGGGCGGACGCGCCGTGTGCTCCAGCCAGGCTGTGTGTGCTCCAGTGGTTCCTCCCTCTCCGCGGCCCGCCCGGGGGCAGCACCGGCCCCCCAATCCCAGAAGGGTCTCAGGGGAGCTCCCGGCTCCCAGCCAGGCGGGCCTGCCTCCGTTGTTCCCGAGGGATGGCCAAACTTTTCCCTCTGAAAAAGTTTCCAGGGACGGGGAACTCACTCCCCACGGCAAGCCCCATGGTTGGCATTTAGGTCGGATCAGCTTCCTGGGAGCTGTGCCCACAAGTGCCTGGACCTGCCTGGAGGGGTGTGTGGCCCCGTCCCGCACACAGGAGGCTCCACTCCGGGGCCGGGGCCTGTGGAGCTGTGCACCCCCAGCCTGTCAGACACCCCGCCCCTCGCCGCAGGCCTGGCGAGCCTCCCGCCAGCAGGAGCTCCGAAGGGCCTGGTCCAGCCACCAGCCTCCCCCGTGTCCTTCTCTCTCCTCCATCAGCACCTCCTCTGGGAGCTTTCGAACCTGACTGATTCCTGACTGACTCGGGGCCCTGCCCTTAGGGGGATCCCTTAACTGGTCTGCGGAGGGGCCCTGGCCAGGGCTGCTTCAAAGCCCCGCTGGCTCCCAGGCACAGACAGAGGTGAGAAGCAAGGACCCAAGCTTCCTGCCACCTCGCGGGCACTGCCCTCCCCCACCCTGCCACCCTCAGCTTCCTGTTTACTGGGGGAAAGCAAGTGCCAGGCAGCCAAGGAGGCTACTGGCTCCCCACCTGGCCCCCCACCAGAGCCCGGGCTGCCCATGGCCCTTCAGGCTCAGGAGCTTCCCCGGCCCCACACCCCTCCACAGGCCC
>NW_006300373.1:627173-630457 GCF_000327345.1 Myotis davidii | reverse complement strand
GTTGGCCCTGAGCCCCCGGGCCAGCACCTGGGCCCCCGCCTCGGTGATGTGGTTGTTCCCCAGCCTGGAGAGAAGGGGCGGAGGCTGGGAGAGCGCGGCATGGGGCGGCAGGTCTGCTGGGGACAGTGCAGCCTGGACAGACACCTTGGGCTCCTGCCTGCAGGATGCGTGTGTGCTAACCGTGTGGGGGCCTGCCCTGCCTGCAGGATGCGTGTGTGCTATCCGTGTGGGAGCTGCCCTGCCTGCAGGATGCGTGTGTGCTAACCATGTGGGGGCCTGACCTGCCTGCAGGATGCGTGTATGCTATCCATGTGGGAGCTGCCCTGCCTACAGGATGCGTGTGTGCTACCTGTGCAGGGGGCCTGCCTATGGCTTCTGAGACTCCATTCTCCACCAGCACAGGGACAGGAGGGGCAGAGCAGGTGGGGGGGTGGGCATGGGCAGGAGCCACAGGAGGCAGAGGTCCCAGCAGGTGGTTTCCCAGGGAGCGAGGTGACTCACTGTCATACTTTCCTCCCAGGTCAGCCCTCAGCCGAGCAGGCGCAGGGTTTGCTGGGAGGTCACAGCATCAGCAAAACCCTGCTCCCTCCCTCTGTCTTCGGCAGGAGTCACGCACCCAGCAGGGGCCGAGCCCGGGGCGGACAGAGCTGTGGGGGAGCCAGGCTCACCTCAGTGCCAGGAAGTTCTGCCGGCACTCCAGGAGCCGCGCCAGGGCCTGGGCACAGCCGTCCGTCAGCTTGTTGTTGAATAAACTGGAAAGTTCAAAAGAGAGACTTGGAGACCAGACACGCGGACAGTGACCCCCCCAAACCCAGGGCAGCCCATTCCTCCAGGATGGGAGGCACCTGCACCCTTCAGCCACGCAACGCCCGCCCAGCCCGCCCCAGCTCATAGCCGCTCCCAGGACCTGGCCCAGCCCGACTCACGCGAGCTTCTGCAGCTCCTCACAGCGCAGGGCGTGCTCGGCGAGCGTGCACATGCCGCGGTCCGAGATGTTATTATCTCTCAGGCTGCAAAACACCAAGCAAATCAGCTGGAAAAGGGAGCTCAGGAAAAGGGAGAGAAACAAATCAGACCTCAAAAGGGACGTTCGCTTATCCCCAAAGCGCCAGCATCTGTGCTTCGGGAAACGCTGCCAAGATGGAGCCCCCCAGGAGGCCAGACTCCCCCATCCCTGGCCAGCTGCCCACGTCATGCACGGTGTGGGGGATGGCTCAGGAACGGGGGACCCAGCGCTCCTGCTAAAGAACACTGGGCTCCTTGGGGAGTCACGGACCTTGGGGAAGGGAAATGGCCATCAGAGAGGCCTCCTAGAAGGTTCGGAGGTGGAAAAATAATAATAATCCTATCTAATAATAGACAAAGATTGAAATTAACCATACCTTCATTACGCCTCCCATTGGCTAATCAGCAAGATATGCAAAATTTGCATACATAGGCGCAAAGTGGCGGAGCGAAAACTGAAGGCGGCTCCCACCAGAGTGAAGGCCTGGGTCCCGGGTGCCGGAGGAAAACCGGTGCCAGCAGCCAGGGAAAGGGGAGGCCTATTGCGTGAATCTTTTCATGCAACAGACCTCTAGTCTGTATATGTAAAAGGCTAAGTGACCGACCGTCCGACCAACCGGCCAGTACATATGACATGCACTGGCAATTTAAAAATCAACATTGACTTGCGCAAGTGTAATCATGACACATTAACTCTGTGTGACCTATGTATGTTATTAGATCCCATTTCTAAACTGAGGCTCACGGACCCTACCTAAGGAATGAAGGTCACCGCTCAGAGATCTGTGTGTTTGGTCCACAAAGAAAATAACTCCTGCCCAACCAGCGTGGCTCAGGGATTGGGTGTTGACCTATGTATCATGAAGTCCCAGTTCGATTCCCAGTCAGGGCACATGCGGGGTTGCAGGCTCAATCCCAGTGTGGGGCGAGCAGGAGGCAGCCGGTCCATGATTCTCTCTCATCATTGATGTTTCTCTCTCTCTCTCTCTCCGTCTCCCTTCTTCTCTGAATCAATAAAAATATATTTAATTAAAAAAGAAAGAAAGAGAAAGACGTCTCCTGCTTCGGCTGAGAAGGTATGGCGGCCTCATGGGTTCCAGGAGAGGTTGGTCCCTGGATGAGGGCCCCATGAAGCCACCTGGGAGGCTGTGATGGACATCGGCGTTAAGACCCAACTTCTGCTTTCTGAGAGGCTAGAATAGGGGCAGGACATCCCCTCCCGAGGCAGAGAGGGAAGCTGGGGAGTCTGCATCACGCTGGCTGTCAGACAGGGGCACACCCTCTGTGCTCATCCGGCCCACGACGGGGAGAGAGGCCCACGGGGCCAGGGTAGTGACCTTCCAAAGGGGAACTCACCCTCAGATGGTACTGGAGGCGGCGAGGGTGACGCCAAAGCCTCGTCCAGAGCCAGGGCTACATGAGGAACGAAAGCTCAGGCGGCCCGGCCGGCGGGGCTCAGTGGTTGAGCATTGACCTTTGAATCAGGAGGTCACCGTCCGATTCCCGGTCAGGGCACAGGCCTGGGCTGCGGGCTCGATCGCCAATGTGGGGCGTGCAGGAGGCAGCTGATCCATGATTCTCTCTCATCATCAGTGTTCCTATCTCTCTCCCCCTCTCCCTTCCTCTCTGAAATCAATTAAATATATAGGTAGATAGATACATATACAGATATAGAAAAAGCGGAATTCCACAATCAGGTCCCTCTGGGGCCCCAGAATTCCCGTCTGGTCAGGATGTTAAAGTCTCTGATGGGGCACAAGTCACCCGTGATCTGGAGCAGTTGCTGACACAGGCATCTACGGTGAACGATGTTGCAAGTGGCATCCAGGTGGTCAGGGGCCCTCTGGAGCCGTCCACTGACAGGCTGCCAGGAGGGAACGGGAACTCAGAACCACGGGGTGGGGCTTGTGTCTCCCGGCTCTGCCACTTCCCACGCGAGCCTGAACAAGTCACGTCACGTCTCTGAGCCTCAGGTGTAGGCTGATGGGGAGAAGAACGTCCCTGCGTCAGCCGGGGTGGCTGTGCGGCTCAGAGGTTGCTCTGGGGAGTGTGTGGCACAGTGCCCATCACCAGGCTGCCCTATGAGTGGGGTGGGCAAACTTTTTGACTCAAGGGCCACAATGGGTTCTTAAACTGGACTCAGAAGAAGGAGCTGCGGCGTGTTTCCCGACGTTGCCATGTTAACACTGCTGCTGGGGAAGGAGCGGAGGGGAGAGCAACAGAACCCTCCGCTCTTTCGGCTCCGCGGGCGGATAGAACAGCCGAACAGCCGGATCCGG
>NW_006300373.1:626607-627156 GCF_000327345.1 Myotis davidii | reverse complement strand
AATTATATGTAATACATGCAAATTGTATGTAAATAGTGTGATATATGTAAATTATATGAGTGTTTTACCACGATGCTGTGCACCTGAAATAAATACAAAAAATAAAATAGCCCGGCCGGCGTGGCTCAGTGGTTGAGCATCGACCTATGAACCAGGAGTCGCGGTTCCAGTCCCGGTCAGGGCACAGGCCCGGGGTTGCAGGCTCGATCCCCAGTGAGGAGCGTGCAATCAGTGATTCTCTCTCATCATTGATGTTTCCATCTCTCTCCCCCTCTCCCTTCCTCTCTGAAATCAATTTTTAAAAAAAAACATTTTAAAATAATAACATAAACAAAGGCCCAGACTGGGGGAAGGACCCGGCCGGGGCTGTACAGAGAGGCTGCAGGCTGGGCCTGACCACCGGGATCCCCACAGGGGCCCCCACACCTGCACCTGCATGGTGACGCCATCCTCACCTCACCCACCAGCATCGCCCAGGACACTCACTACAGAGCCTTGCAGATGCCCAGGCAGGGCAGCAGCTGCTCCACGCCGACGTCGCCCACGGCG
>NW_006300373.1:625171-625564 GCF_000327345.1 Myotis davidii | reverse complement strand
GATGCCGTCCTCCGAGAAGCCCCTGAGGTGGAGCTCGGCCCGCACGTAGCGGCGGAGGCCAGCGGACACGGCGTCCGGGCGGCTGGTCAGCAGCTTGCGGGCGTTCTTGAGCAGGTTGCCCTGCAGGAGGTTGAAGAGCAGGTTCTGCACCGACGTGGGCTCGGTCGGGGAGCAGTGCCGCTCGCCGTCCGTGAACCTGAACCGGAACTCGTCAAAGCCATCGAAGGTGAGGAGGACGCGCTCGGGGTGGGCGAGGAGGAACTGGTAGACTTCCTCCTGGCCGAGGTCGGGCCAGCAGCAGTGCTCGAAGAGCAGGGCGCGGACGGACAGGGGCTTGGCCAGGCGCTGCAGCTGCCGGCAGCTGAAGGGGAAGACGAAGAGGAAGTCCTGGAA
>NW_006300373.1:621253-625013 GCF_000327345.1 Myotis davidii | reverse complement strand
GGCACCTGAGCGGAGGGGGGGCTGCGTGGGGCGGGGCGGCCTGACAGGTGGCCTCACACGTGGGAGACAAGAGCCAGCGGGCTCTTCAGCCACAAGCCGTGGGCTTGGAGGACGGTCACCCCACCTTCCTCGCCCGCGGTTTACCCCCCTGGGAAGTGGGAGAGGCGGCCATGGTCCCTGCCTCCGAGGGTTTTTATGTGGATCCGTGAAGATACTTCAGGTCAAGACCTTCAGGCAGCGCTGGACACAAAACAAGTGCTTGAAAGACCCCCCGTCAGTGCCCTCATTACCAATGACATCGGGGAGAGCGGCCGAGGAGGAGTGCTCGGCTGGGTCAGAAGGCCCGCGTCGTGCCCTGGCCGGTGTGGCTCAAGGGTTAGAGCGCCGGCCCAAGCACCGAGAGGTCATGGGTTCAATTCCTGGTCAAGGGCATGTACCTGGGTTGCCAGTTAGATCCCTGCCTGGGGTCAGGCAGGAGGCAGTCAATCGATGTGTCTCTCTCACATCAATGTTTCTCTCTTTCTCTCCCCCTCCCTCCTCCCCTCCCTTCCTCTCTCTCTAAAAAGTAATGGGGAAAATATTCTGGAGTGAGGATTAAAAAGAGGAGGAAGTGGAGGAGGAGGATGGGGGTAAGGGGGGCCTGCATTCGAACCCCAAGCAGACTAGGGGAGTCGCTGCACCACCCAGCCCAGCTGGATCACTCGGCTCAGCGGGGTCTTTCTAAGGGGAAGCAGAAGGTGTGAGGGCTGAGCAGCCTGATTTCTGAAGTCAGACACACCTGAGCTTGAGACCTGGAAGCCTGGGTCCCCAACCCCCACCCCGAGCTTGGGCGAGCCACTTTTGTGGCCTCGGTCGTCTCATCTGTGAACATGGGAACAATCCCCATCTTCAAAGATCGTTTCAGGAGGAAACGAGATCAAATGGAGTTCAGAAGAATGCCTGACCCATGGCCAAACTTCCAAAACGAGACCCACACCGACGAAAGCCAGACCCACCCTCGCCCGCCCGCTCTGCACCGCCGCCCCAGGCTCCACATCTGCACAGCAGAGAAGCCACACGGAGACCGTGAACACAGCACCGGGCAGGGTGCCTGCGGGGCCGTGGCCTGTGCCCTGAGAGCTGCCATCTTATCTAAATCCATTTGTTCTCAGGTTTTGAGGGTGAGTGGCTGCCTCACAGAGATCAAGAGGTTCCAGCCCCACGTAAGGGCTGGGGACGTCTGATCACTGCAGGGCACACCTGAAACTCAGGCACCACTGTCTGTCAACGGGGATTGAAAAGCAAATTTAAAACTCTAGGAGAGACCAGCCCTGTGCCAACGTGTGCCCGTATCTCCTTGGCGCCCCTCATGAGGGCTCGGCTGGTGAGGGGCGTGGGTAGTCAGCCCCCCACACACAGCAGCTCCCCTGGCCATTCCGGAAATGATAAGCGCTAATACGATAACAGTGATATCGCCCGCATCGATCCTGCTCATCCCCCAAGAGCCCGATGACACGGGGGCGGAGTCACCCTCAGGATGAGGAAGGACACTGCGTCTTAGGGAGCCCCCCAGCCAGGAGGTGGGGTTCTGACGGACGTCCCGCACGCTGCAGCCTCTGCTCTTACCCACGCAGTGCACAGCGCTGTCCTCCCTGGCAGGTGGACTAAGAGAAACAGGGATGTACCTTCGAGAGAGAGGGCCAGCGGGTCCGGCAGCTCCCGCACGTGCTGTAGGAGGAAGGCGGCCAGCCCGTTGGCCTTCACCGCGGCCAGGTCCAGCAGCCTCCGCGCCTGCGGGGGAAGCAGATGTCATTCCTTCTCCGGGAGGCGGTGGAGGGGTGTGGGGAGGGCAGAGGCATCTCCTCCCGCACCGCACAGCCAGGAGAGCAGCCAATCGGCAGCGCGGGTTTAAAGATGCTCCCACCACGGCCCTGGCCGGTGTGGCTCGGTGGATAGAGCGTCGGCCTGCAGACTGAAGGGTCCCAGGTTCGATTCCGGCCAAGGGCATGTACCTTGGTTGCAGGCACATCCCCAGTAGGGGGCGTGCAGGAGGCAGCTGATCGATGTTTCTCTCTCATCATTGATGTTTCTAACTCTCGATCCCTCTCCCTTCCTCTCTGTAAAAAATCAATAAAATATATTTAATAAATCAATAAATAAAGACGTGCCCACCACCATCGGGCGGCGAGATGCACACACCCACTCGGGTCCCCTCTCCAATAATGGATTGCTCATTGCAGACAGGCAGCCACTAAAAGAGTGGATAACTTTAAAATAAGATAAACGGACAAACAAAACAGGTCACAAAAAACAAAGTAGGTCCAACCCTGGCCGGTGTGCTTAGTGGTTAGAGCGCTGGCCCGCTCACCAAAGGGTTGCGGGTTCGATTCCCAGCTCCAGTCAGGACACATGTGGGAGGGAACCAATCAATGCGTCTCTCTCGCATTGATGTTTCTCTCTCTCTCTCTCTCTCTCTCTCTCTCAATCAACGGAAAAAATATCCTCAGATGAGGATTAACCCCCCAAAAATAGGTCCAGAGACAGAAGCATGGAACAGATGGACAGATCTCAGACGAAAGCGGGTGGGAGAGGTTAACCAGAGAACTTACATGCACACACACACAGCCCATGGACACAGGCGATAGTGCGGTAAAGGCCAGGGTGGGGCAGGAGCCAGTGGAGGGGGACAAAGTGGGGGGCAATGGGGGGCATCTGTAATTCTCTCAACAAGAACAATATTTTTTTTTAAAAAAAAAGGACATCCGGCCCCTGACTCACACGGCCCCCCAGCACAGGGAACCCTGGATGTCCAGGGCTCACTAATGACCTGGCCCCCCAGAATCCCAGAAGGGCCCTTATGGCTCCCAGAGAAGGTGAAGCCAGACCTTGTCCCCGAGACCCTGAGCTCCCCCCAACCCCCGCTCCTGGGAGTCTTCATCCCCAAAGGAAAGGCAGCACTGCCCTTCCCTCCCACAACTGTATGTGTGCTCGCGACTCCGTTTTTCAAAACGAAAGGATAGGGCCGTGGTCGGCAAACTGCGGCTCACGAGCCACATGCGGCTCTTTGGCCCCTTGAGTGTGGCTCTTCCACAAAATACCACGTGCGGGCGCACGTACAGTGCGATTGAAACTTCGTGGCCCATGCGCCAAAGTCGGCCTGGGCGAGTCTATTTTGAAGAAGTACTGTTGGTATTTGGCTCTGTTGACTCATGAGTTTGCCGACCACTGGGCTAGGGTGTCGGGGCCTGGCTTTGTCAGGCACTAAAAGCAAAGCAATGACTCACACAGAGTCCGGCCTGCGGTTGCCGCCAGCAGCTGTCACTGAGGACGGGCACAGGTCCTCGTAACACCCTGCTTCTGCCCCGGGGTGAAGGGAACACCTATGTTCATACCGTCACATATGAAATCATGCGGCACAATCCCATATCAGAAACCCTAGGTGGCATTTCATCCATATCAGGACTTAGTGTGCTTATCTGCATCATTAAATACAGATTTAATTTAACGAATTGTTATAATCTGTTGAGCTGTTCACTGAAAACAGACAGCCATAGCCCAGCCGGCGTGGCTCAGTGGTTGAGCATCAACCTACGAACCAAGAGGTCACAGTTCAATTGCCCTTCAGGGCACATGCCCAGGTGGAGGGTATAATTTTAAAGCAACAACTTCTCCCCGCCTGGCCCCCTCCCCAGGGGACCCCCTGGCCCACGTCTCCCCCCGGGACTGGCCGCACGGAGACCAGCGAGTCTGGGGACGGAGCAGCCCCTGTCCCTGAGAGTGC
>NW_006300373.1:617711-621052 GCF_000327345.1 Myotis davidii | reverse complement strand
GGTGGGAGGAGTGGGGGTCCCAGTGGCCTTGCAGCGCGGGGGACCGGCCATCGGCCTGCGCCTCCTGCACCGCCGCCAGGAGCTGCTCGCAGCCCCAAGCACCCTTATTCCACACAGTGTCCAGGAGGCACCTGGCCAAGTGGGAGAGGGGCTGGCCCAGGACGTGCAGGCCTT
This sequence comes from Myotis davidii, assembly GCF_000327345.1. NCBI lineage: Eukaryota > Metazoa > Chordata > Mammalia > Chiroptera > Vespertilionidae > Myotis > Myotis davidii. The sequence continues at coordinate 620,878 of NW_006300373.1, read as the reverse complement.
CATATTCCTCCCAGGACAGCACGTCCCAGGAGAGCAGCCAGTCCAGGACGCTCTCGAAGGCCTCCAGGGACCCCGAGCCCAGCAGCCCCACCAGCCGGCTCCTCTGGGCTTGGAAAGCTTCCTGCGTGCACATGTCATGGCCTGTGGAGGAGAGGCGGTCAGCAGGCAGGCGTGCGGGGCAGGGGCAGGGGAGGGGCCGGCCAGCCCACCCGAGGCCAAGCCTGCCATGGTTCTGCCCTCAGACATTCCCCAATCCGGTTCCCCATTGCACAGATGCACAAACTGAGGCCCAGCGAAGGCAAGAAAGGACCCGCAGAGGATTTGAAGTGGGTGGGAGTTCAGTCAAGCTCCCCTATCCATGCTTCATCTGAGCCAATAGGAAGAGCAATGGCCCCCAAGGGATCCAGAAATTAATTCTCTCTGAGGCGGCGACAGAGGGCTCCTCCATGCCGGCTGGGTTCTGGCCACAGCAGCTCCCCCTTCAATAACGGTTGACGTTCATTAAGCACCTACTATGCACCAGGAACCATTGTAGGTAGTTTCCTGCGGGAATTCATTTACCCCTTCCGTCCGCTCTGAAGTCGATGCTGTGGTCAGCCCCATTTGACAGATGGCAAAACTAAGGCACAGAGAGGCTGGGTGGCCTGCCCAAGAGTTCCAGAAGCATGCCTTTAATTCCCTTAGAGTTGGGGTCCCCCCGACCACCCCACACCTGTGCAGAGAACCCTCTGCTCCCCCAAGAGGCAGAGCCAGAACACTGCTGTAAAGAGCCAAAACTCAGCGAAGCAAAAGTCACGGTGCAGACTAAGTGGTGTCAAAGCTCATGGGTGCACTGATCCCTCCCCACCTGCCCCGGGGCCTCGCCGCCCTCAGCACCGAGCATTGTGTGCCCGTCACCTCTCTGTCCACGGCTTGCTCTGGGCTCAGAGCAAGATGGTCATGAATCAAAATCCCACACAGGGAGAGGCAAACCTGGGACCGTCTGTGCCCGCCGGCACACGCCCGCCACGGTGAGGGGACGGAGCAGCCTCCAACCAGAAGCCTGTGCCCGCGGGGTGAGGAGACGCAGGCACATGAGAGAGGCAACTGATCCATGTGTCTCTCACATTGCTGTCTCTCTTTCTCTCCCTCTGACCCCATCCCTTTCACTCTCTAAAAAAGTCAATGGAAAAATATTTTAAAAAAGCTGAACAGGTGTGGGCAGAGGCAGGGCCCAGCAGCTCAGGCCGGCCGCGAGCAGGAACAGCCCAGCCAGGTGACACAGGACCGGCAGGTCTCGAGCGGCCGGGGGAAACCCCAAACGGATGGGCCGGAAGCCAGTGTCGGCCAGCCAGTTGGCCAGAACGAGGTGGTGCTGGGCAGTCCTGGCAGAAAGCCTTGTGCAGCCACGTGACCCGCACCAACAAACCCCAGGGCACCCGAGACACACCCACGGGCGTGCTCACCCGCCAGGGGACAGACAGGCAGGGCCCTTCCTGAACACAGAGTCTGGGGCAGCTGATGGATGCCCGAGCCACACGCGCCCAACTAGCGATGCCAGGGCCCTGTGCATACGAGGGGGGGTGGGCGGGCAAGGCCATCGCATTTGTCACTCTGCCCTCCTACCAGCCGCTGGGAAGTCCCATCTCCGCCCAGGCCCTGTTCCAGAAACATCCGAGCAGGGAGATTCCCCAAGGACCAATTTGTCCAGTGCCCCGTCTGCAAGCAGGCACTGCTGTTTCGTCTCAAACATCCAGGAGGGAGGACCTGGCCTTGTTACTGTCCTCACTGAGCAGCTCAGAAAGTTCCTTGTTATGTCTAGCTTAAGCTTCTCCTGCTCCACTGTCATTTGGGAGACAATAATAAAACACACACACACACACACACCAGATCTCCACTCATCACCTATTTGATAAAAACTGTCCCTAAAATCCTGCCTCCTGCCTTTTTATCACCTGCTCAGGCTTCCCCTCTTCAGGCTAAATACAGCTGTGCGTCACCATTGCCTTTTCTTCTCCGATTCAGTTCCTACCCCTTTGGAGTTGTCATAGTTTTTCCTCGAGGAAGGTGAGGCCCATCCATCCAGAGAAAAGGGGCAGGCCCTCCCTAGTCCCCAAACCCAGGCCCAGGCCCTGCGTCTCCCTCCTTCCTGAGACCAGAGCCAGCCTGGGTCCCCGGGGCCTCGGGCAGCTGATCTGCTTCAGTGATGAAATCCCAGCCGCTGGGCCCTCAGGAACAGGAGAGGGCGGCTGTCCTGGACCTCAGCTGGGGCCCCGCCTCCCTCCCTCCTGCAGCCACCTCCCCGCCTGGTCCCCTTCACCCCCTTCTCTCTTTTGGGTCCAGTCCTATCTCTCGGGCCCTTTCACAGCAGGACCCCTTGTCTGCTGTCCTGACTGACCACTCCAGCCCTTTCAATCGGGTCTCCCCTACCCCCCAAAATGCTTTTGTCCTGGCCACCCCTGATCTCAGAGTGAGCCCCGCGTTGCTTGGTCCTCAGCCCTCACTCATCCCGCTCAATCGGCCAAAGGTATGTGTCCTCATGGCTTCCCCCCTCCCCCTGGAAGCCCATGCCTCATGGCCTCCACAGCGCCCCAACGCTCTGAATTTCCTCCCTGGACGCTCTTTCTGCCTCCTTGGCCGGGTCCTATGCGGGGAGCCCCCGAGCTCCCTGGTGGGACCTCTTCCCCTCCTCCCCACCCCCCCACCCCCATCACTCTCTCCCTAAGGGGCCTCCACTGCTCTCGCTGCTTTAAACGCCAGCAGCAGCGAGGATCGTCTGGGCACTCACCACTCACAGGCAGGCGTGGAACAGACGGGAAAACTGCAAGGAGCCCCCGCTGGGACCTGAAGCCTGGCCTCCTCATGCCCAGGGCGCCGGAGCTTCAGGACTTCGCATCTCAGGGGCTCCCCGCAGCCCACACACACACACAGACCCCGCCCCCAGATCACCGCCTCTCTCTGGATCTCAAAGGCTCTCAGGGCCCAGAAGTTCCACCCGTGTCCCCAAGCCCCCTCTTCTCATGGAGTCACAGCCTGCCAGGGGGCTCCCCAACCTCCAGATGCCCCCTTTCCAGCTACCTACCTTCCATTCAGATCCCGGGACCCCCCCAGGGAAATCGAGGCAGCCCTTCCTCAGCCCCGCGGCGGCCAGAAGGGCTCAGGAGCCGGTGTCTGAGTCCTGCGGGCGA
>NW_006300373.1:614431-617526 GCF_000327345.1 Myotis davidii | reverse complement strand
TCACGCCCCTCCTGCGCGCTGACCACGCCCCTTCCCGCGCAGACCACGCCCCTCCTGTCCAGCGCCTCCACCCCCGCTGCGCCCGCCTCCCCAGCTCTGTTGAGTCTTGCCCGCTGCCTGCAGGGCTGGGCCACCTGGCTGCGTGGGCCTGGCCCTGTGTGTGTCCCCCTTTCTGGGCCACCTTTCAACTGGAGGGAACCAGAGCGTCTCCCAGGACAAGCCCCCCTCCCCCCCCACCTCTCACACACACACATACACACACACACACACACCCCTCTGAAACAGAAGCCAGGAAAGCTGAGGGCGACAGGATACAGCGCCCTCGGAGGGGTCAGCCAGCCTTGGTATTGTGAAGGCCGGGAACAGCGCTTTGGGGAGTGCGGTGGGTTCCATGGCAGCTGCGCCCTCTTTTCTCGTGTTTCTTTCTGTCCCGCTGTGTGCGTGGAGGCGAGGGTCCCCGGGCGGTACCGACAGGGCTCGCACACCTGACACTGCCCAGGATGTCCCACTGTCCCGAACCAGCGCCACCGGTTCTCCAGTCCAGGCGTGAATATAAGCGTTCCTGTTAAAATACTTGTGTTTGGAGACGTTAAAATCTAAAGTCAATTGAAAGGAAAAGAACTGACATTCACATAGTTATTATGGGCCGGGCTTCACATACACCAACTCAGTTAATCCCATCTCCAGGGCATTGGCTATCATTACCCCTAACTTATCGATGAAGAAACAGAGGCCCAGAAAAATGAATTAACCTACCCAAATGAATTAACCTACCCTGTCACTACAGCAGAGTCGGGATTCGCACCCAGGCACCTGGCGCCAAAGTTCAGGCTCTAATCACCACACACACACACACACACACACACACACACACTGCCTCCAGGTGAATTCCTCTCAGGTAGCACTCAGTAGGTTGGGGTTGGAAAATGCTGCATTAGAAGGACAGAAACTACCCCAGCGACAAGCTAGAAGCCTCCTAAATGCCCCACAATAGGAAATCACTTAAGAAAACTGACAGGGGCCTGGCCAGCGTGGCTCAGTGGTTGAGCATCAACCTATGAACCAGGAGGTCCTGGTTCAATTCCCCGGAAGGACACATGCCAGGGTTGCCGGCTCCATCCCCAGTAGGGGGCGTGCAGGAGGCAGCCAATGCATGATTCTCTCATCCCTGATGTTTCTCTCTCTCCCTCTCCCTTCCTCTCTGAAATCAATAAAAATATAATGGGGGGTGGGGGGTTGAGAGAGCAACTGGAAAACTTTGCCAACTCATCTTGCATCCCCCACAGCCCACCTGGGAGGAAGTTTTCCACCTTGACCTGCAAAATACACCCAGAACGCAGCCGCTTCTTGCCAGACCTCCATGCCCACCGGGGTCCCAAGCCCTGGCATCTCTGACCTGGGCGACAGCAGGAGGTCCTAGCCATTGGCCAGGCTTCCAACAGCAGCAATGCGAACCTATTTAAAAGTAAAAGTCTGGGTGTGCGTCGCGCCTCTGCGTCAATCCCTCCAGGGTCTCCCCTTTCAGAGCAAGAGCCAAGGAGGGGCTTTAGGATGGCTGCTTGCACCCCGCGCCCTCGGGGAGCCCCCTCCTCACGCTCACCCTCATTCACTCTGTGCCGCCACCCTGGCCGCCTGCTGCTCCTGGGCTGTGCCAGATGCGCCACCACCGCTGGGCCTTTGCATCCGCTGTTCTCTGCCCGGAATGCTCTTCCTCTAGACACCTACATGGCTCCCTCTCTCCCCGGCTGACTTTGTGTTTTTCTCCATAGCGGTTATCTGCTCACTGCGCGATATGGACTTTCCTTATTTGCTGTCTTGGGTGTCAGTCTCTCACCCATATAGGCATGGCATCCTTTTGAGTTCGTGTTTTCATTTTCTTTGGACAAATATCTGGGTGGGGAACTGCTGGGTCAGATGGTGGAAAAACCACTAGGATTTTTCAAAGGCTTGGGTGTGCATACCCAGGGAGGAGACATAAAGCTGGCATGACTACCCACACCTCGCTGGCTTGGGTTTTCGATGCCAGGCCTGTGGAGGCGCAGCTGTCAGTGATCAATTCTTGTTGCATTTACCCCCCAAAAAAGTGTGTGAGTGTTGGGGTTCCCAGCTGTGGGATGCCTGGGAGGTAGGGAGCGGCAGGGTACCGTTTCCCGTTGCTTGCTCAATGGCGCGAGGAGGAGCCTCAATTACCTCATGTTGCAATTCCGGAAGCTGACACGGGGAGAGGGGCGGCGGCTCCCCCCGGGCACCCAGTGAGTCAGGGCTGAGCTGGAGCCCAGCCCCGATCGCCACCCTCTGCGTCACCCACCCATGCATTCATGCATTCATTCATTCATTCATTTGCGCAAGTTCTCATTCCTTCATGCACACAGCACCATGGCAGGTACTGCTGTAGGGACAGACCGCCAACACGGAGCCCTGCCTTCCGGGTGTGGGAGACCAGCAATGGAAAAGCAAACACATAGGCAAACAATGCAGGTCTGGACAGAGGGGCCAGGGAGGCCGCCAAGGGCGAGACAACCATGCTGAAAATGAGAGCAAGGCGCGGAGGAAGCAAGAGAGGGCATCGCGGCTGCAGGAGGTGCCAGGGCCGGGCTGGGCATGTGTGAGGCCAGAAGGCAGTGCCCACACTGCTGAGTGTAAGTGATGCTCACAGGGGGACCACACGCAGTGTGGGGGTGGGGGGGGGAGCCAGGCACAGGAGGGGTCTGGATTACCCCGAATGCCGGGAGAAGCCGCGAGGGCCCAGGCAGTTTGAATTCTAGAAGAGCCGCCTAGACTCCGAGATGCCGGCCTTCCGTTCCCTGACGCCCCGGGACCCCTCGGTGCCCCTCCTCACCACCTGGCCCCAGCACTCCAGGGGGGCCCACCCAGTCCTTCTCCCCTCAGGACAATGGGGCCTGCCTGCCTAGACAAGTGGAGCTCCTCACCCCCATCCGGGCTGCCACGAAGCCAGCTCCTGGCGGTCATCTGGGCCAGCTGGGCTCCTCCTGCCCGGCCAGACCCCTGTGTCCGGGGTTCCACAGAGCACCTCCTGCCCCCACAGAGGAAGCAGTGACTTCCATGCTCTGCAGGGGCTGCTGGCTGTGGGTGCA
>NW_006300373.1:608342-614380 GCF_000327345.1 Myotis davidii | reverse complement strand
CAGGTGGGGGGTGGGTGGGGGACTGGGGAGCTGCGGGGCAGGGCCAAGGAGGGAGGGGAGAGTGAGCCCGGGCCGCCCCCCACCAGCTCAGCAGACCATCTGCGGGCAAGATAGAGTTGAATGAGGTGCGGCCCCGCACTCAAGGGCTCACCCGCTAGCAGGTCAAGCCTCAGAATGCAGGAAACGCCCCTTGAACAAAGCAGACCAGAAAGAAAAATCATCCAATCAAAAGGTGAGCCGTGGCTCTGGCCAGTGTGGGTAAGTGGTTAGAGCACTGGCCCTGGCCCCAAAGGGTCGCGGGTTCAATTCCCGGTCAAGGGCACGAACCTGGGTTGCAGGTTGAATCCCTGGCCCTGGACGGGGCACCTGCAGGAGGCAACGGATTGATGTGGCTCTCTCACATCGATGTTTCTCTCCCCCCCCCTCCCCTTCTACTCTCTCTAAAAATAAATGAAAAAAAGTATCCTCGGGTGAGGATTAACAAACATAGTGAGCCATGGACATGAACGGACACCTCACCAAAGAGAATAGGAAGATGGCAACAGCCCGGGAAAAGGTGCTCAGCATCACTGGTCAGGAGAGGATGCAACGGAAACCACGGCGAGGTGCCACCGCCTCCCCGCCACTCCCACCCCACCCCGCAGCCAGGAGAACGGCTAAATGAGAGGCCGAGCACAGCAAGTGCCGGCGAGGACGTGGGGCGCCCGGACGCCCATGCACCGCTCGGGTTGGACACAGTCCAGTCGAGCTGCAGCTACTCATCCCGTGAGACCCCGTCATCTCACCCCGAACAAACACGGGCTCTCGCGTGCATGTGGCAGAATGGTCCCAGCAGCACCGAACGTGACGAGACAACCCAAATGGGCAGCCACAGGCCAAAACGAGGCCAAAGGAGGAGGCATTGAAATGATGGGGCAGATAAACCTCACAGAGCCCCAGCGACACACCGACACTCAGGACTCCCCATCACATACATGTCTAGTGGAAGAAATAAGACGCAAAGCATACAGATCGTGGGCGTGGCTCAATGTATAGAAAGCCCCAAATGTGAGTAAAATGCAGCAATTGTTCGGGGTCTGTCCACAGGTGGTTCCCGGACTAAGAAGAGCAAGCGGGGGGCCCCCGTGGGATTCAGGGTGACGGCTGCCTCGGACGGGGAGGGACGGAGTCCCGGGAGGCACAGAGTGGACTCCCTGGTTGTAGTCTGCGTCTTGCCCCCACCTCCCGCCCTCGAGGCCGCAATACCGGTGGCCAGGAACCACCTCACTCCCCAGAGTTCCGGCCTCCCTGGTGCTTTCTGTCCGGAGTGTGGGCTGCAGCGTGGCCCAGAGAAACGGGCCACGAGGGACTGTGATCCGCCCCACCTCCTTCCACACCCCACACTGACTCTGGTCCCACCAGCTCTGTGCTCCTAGCCTCCGTTTCCCATCTGTCAAAGCCTAGCTCATAGGATAGGACAGCGAACACGGAGGTTTGGGAGCCCTGGCCGGTTTGGCTCAGTGGATAGAGCGTCGGCCTGAGGACCAAAGGGACCCGGGTTTGATTTGGTTCCGGTCAAGGGTATGTACCTCTCACAGCCGGGTCCCGGTCAGGGCTGGTGCAGGAGGCAACCAATAGATGTATCTCTCTCACATCGATGTTTCTCTCTGTCTCTCCCCCTCCCTTCCACTCTCCCTAAGAATCAGTGGAAAAATATCCACGGGTGAGGATTTAAAAATAAAAGAGCTTTGGGAGCTAAGGTTCGAAGGCCAGTGGTTGTGGGGGGCTCGGAAGGACAGCCAGGCCACTGCAAGGCTGTGGGCAGTGAGGCCCCCTCGAACCCGCAGGGGTTTCTGCTCCCCTGCCCGGGCGCCCCACTAGCCCCTCCTCCGCAGCCAATGGGCTGGGGCGCCCGGAGGAGGCCACACAGCCTACTTCCTGTTTTCAAACGGGGAACTTAGCAAAGTCACGGCCCGGAGCCCAAATGCAGAGCTGAAGGGGGCCCCATGACACCCCTCCCGGACCCCTGGACACTCACGGGGCCAGAAGCCGCAGGTCAGAGGTCAGTGTCGGATCCCACACTTAGTGTCCCTCTGGCCCCCGGGGCTCTGAGCCAGGCAGCCCAGGACCCACCCTCAGTACCTGTAGGGGGAAGGGTGGGCCCGAGACGGGTGGGTGGCAGCCTCGGTGCACCTTGGGGCAGCCCAGGGAGCCGCTCCTCAACCCTCCGCGGCCTCAGTTCCTTCGGAAGTGCCAGGCGCTTCTGCAGCCCCTCTTGGACCTGGGGAATATGTGTTTCTCAAACGGTGGTGCCAGGGAACCCCTGCACCAGCCTCATCCTGGGCGACTTGGGGAGTCCAGGGCCCACCCCCAGGCCTGTCAGACTGGACTCTGGTGCTGGGAGCCAGGGAGTCTGCTTTCTCCAAGCCCCCAGCACCCCTCCCCCGAGGAGGCTGTGATGGCAGCGGGGACAGTTCCAGCAGCGTGGCCCCCCCTCTGTCCAGGCCGCAGGAGCACAGGGTGCAGACCAGGCCTGGAGTCGGACAGGCCAGAGCTCAAGCCCAGCCCCACCCCAGGACCCACCCGCAGACCCAGGCCACCTGCACCCTTCGTGTTTTGAATCCCTTCTAATGTGTTCATTGTCCCTTTTTCTAATCTGCCTTAGATGTTTACAATGCTGCTCCAACTTCTACCTTGATTAAGAGTCATTTATTTCTCAATTAGTTCTCGAAGCACCTATTGCCTGTCAGATAATGAGAGGGACTGTTAGACAATGCGGGGGGTGGAGGGGGCAGGGGGGCCTGAGCGGATGCTGCCCGTGGACACCAGCCTCAGGGAGTGGGTTCTGTTTGTACAAAAGAAACTGAGGCAGAGAAGGTAAGGAACATGCCAGGCACCGGTCATGTCATCCACAGGGGTTACTGCATAAACCAGCGGTTCTCAACCTGTGGGTTGCGACCCTTTTGGGGGTCGAAAAACCCTTTCACAGGGGTCACCTAAGACCATTGGAAAACACATCTATCATTACATAATGTTTTTGTGATGAATCACTATGCTTTCATTATGTTCAATTTGTAACCATGAAAATACATCCTGCATATCAGATATTTACGTGACGATTCATCACAGTAGCAACATGACAGTGATGAAGCAGCAACGAAAATAATTTTATGGTTGGGGGTCACCACAACATGAGGAGCTGTATGAAAGGGTCGCGGTGTTAGGAAGGTTGAGAACCACTGGCATAAACCAAACCCGGGCACCCCGCTGCCTCCCCTCCCCCGCCCCCCCCCAGCCGGTGGAGGGGACCCTGAAGGAGGCAGGCTACCTTCTGTCCCACCTCAGGCCCTGCCCACCACCGACCGCTCTGAAGTCTCGGTTCCTTCACCATAAAGCGGAGGTCCCACGCTCCTCCGCCCCAGATTCCCGCGGAGGGGGGGAGCGGGCGCTGCGGCCAGAGGCTCTGCCAGGGCCTCACACACTCCCCAGCCGTGGGACCTTGGGCCAGCCCTCCTCTGCTCCTGGGAGTCCCGACAGGTTTGGGGGGCAGTGAATAAGACAGTGGGTGTGAGAACCTGGGGGACTAGGAAGTGGGGGAAGAAGTGGTCGGTGGCTCTGGCCGGTGTGGCTCAGTTGGTTGGAGTGTCGTCCTGGGCATCCAAGGGTTGCAGGTTCGATTCCCGGTCAGGGCACATGCCCGGGTTGCGGGCTCCATCCCCAGTAGGGGGCGTGCAGGAGGCAGCCGATCAGTGATTCTCTTTCACCATTGATGGTTCTCTCTCTCCCTCTCCCTTCCTCTCTGAAATCAATAAAAATATATTGAAAAAATAAATAAAATAAAATAAAAAATTCAGAGGAACGGGTAAGATGAGGACCCTAACAAGAAGGAATGACAGCTCGGCCTTGGGCCCTGGTTTGGCATCCGGCAGTGGCCAGACAGCTGGATGGGCAGCGGAGGCCCAGCCGTGGGGACCATGAGACGGGCCTAGGCCTCCCAGGGCCCACCAAGGGCCCCACCCCGAGTGGCTCTCACTGTTCTCTCTTGTCCCCCTGGCAGCCCCGAAGAATGGCAAGTGCCCCGCACCCCGGGAGCCCCGGATGGGCAGGACTCATGGAAGCGCCCGCCGCCAGCCCTGGCCTCCCGCCTCCAGGACCTGAAGGGGACTCGGGTGAGCGGAGGCCTGGGGCGTGGTCGGGGGAACGGAGGTGGGAAGATGTTGAAACACACATGTGGGCACCTCAGCAGAAGCCAGGAGACAGCAGGGCACCTCCCTTCGCTCGGCTCATCCCGCAGGGGACACGGAGCCGGGCCACAGGGGCCCGCCTGCAGGCCAGAAGTGGAGCCTGCGACACACGTTGCATTTTGCAACCAGAGCCACCTGGGGAGGAGGGGCCACTTCAGGTCGTCCGTCCCGTCCGGGGCAGGATGGGTTCAGCCAGGTGGGGCCCAGGGTCGGGCTGGTGCCCGGCTCGCCCTGTTCTTGGTCAGATGGGGACGGGGGGAGTCACAGCTCTTCTGGGAACCCCATGTCCCATCCAGCCAGACCCAGGCAGACCCAGGCACCCCTCCCCCAAGCCTGGCCCCCACGTGCACGGGCCTGGTACAAGGCCTCGGGGTGCTGTTCTTGCAGACGCGGCTGGCAGCCCGAGCGCCCACTCCAGCATGACCACGCGGGAGCTGCAGGAGTACTGGCGGGGCGAGAAGGGCAGCTGGAAGCCCGTGAGGCTGCTCTTCGAGATCGCCTCGGCCCGCATCGAGCAGGAGAGGCTGTCCAGGTTTGTGGTAAGCACCGGGGCGGGGCTGCGGGCCGCGGCTCCCCAGCCTGGACGGGCTCACACACACGCACCCGCGGTTCTGCCGGGGAGATGCTGGGGAGCAGGGCCAAAGGGCAAGACGGCGTGCTGGGCAAGTGACCGCTGCCATGAGGCCCGGAGGCCTGTGAGCCACGGCCCCCGATCCCCACAAGGAGTGAGCCCTTTGTCCCACGTGACCTGGGCTTGGGCATCTGGGTCCCCGCGCCGCGTTGCCACATGCCTGTATCAGTGACACTGTCACTTACCTAGGAGTTTCCTTTAAAATGGGTCACTTCTTGGAAGACACTACATAGATGCTTCTCTAGGAAAAAGCCTCCAACAGGAAAGCCAGGCCCTGCGGTAAAGAGAAGGCGGTCGTGGTGCCCAGGCCGGTGTGGCTCAGCGGGCGGAGCATCGGCCTGAGCACTGGAAGGTCTCGGGTTTGATTCCCAGTCAAAGGCACGTGCGTGGGTTGCAAGTCCGATCAGGGCACAGACAGGAGGCAACCAGCTGATGTCTCTCCCTCACATCGATGTTTCTCTCTCCCTCCTTCCCACTCTCTCTAAAAATCAATGGGGAAAAATATCCTCCAGTGAGGATTAAAAAAAAAAGTTCCTGATGGGACAGCTCTGGCGGGGGGAGCTGAGGTCACAGTAGGACGTCAGCCTGTGTTGGGGGAGACCTTCCTGACCCCAGAAGGGCCTCACCTTTGGGGCAGCTCCTCCGAGCACGCGCGAAGGCACCCAATGGACATGGATGTTTCTGTCTTTATCTCTCTTCCACTCTCTAAAACAGTGGTTCTCAACCTTCCTAATGCCGCGGCCCTTTCATACAGTTCCTCATGTTGTGGTGACCCCCCCACCATCAAATTATTTTTGTGGCTACTTCACTACTGTCATGTTGCTACTGTTATGAATCGTCACGTGAATATCTGATAGGCAGGATGTATTTTCATTGTTACAAACTGAACATAATGAAAGCATAGTGATTAATCACAAAAACAATACGTAATTATATATGCGTTTTCCGGTGGTCTTAGGCGACCCCTGTGAAAGGGTCGTTTGACCCGCAAAGGGGTCGCGACCCACAGGTTGAGAACCGCTGCTCGGGTTGAAGATGAACATATTACAAAAAAAAAAAAGCGCATTTTCAGGGTGTGCTTTAAATCCCCATCATCATTCTTCCCGTCGCCAGGCTCGCTCTGGCAGTGCAAACCCTCCTTGGGATGCGCTCCGAGGCCACCTCTCTCTCTCTCTCTCTCTCTC
>NW_006300373.1:603998-607917 GCF_000327345.1 Myotis davidii | reverse complement strand
CCAGCCAGCAGCGCAGGCCCGGCCCGCGGGGCCTCACCCTCAAGGAGCTGGTGGTCCGCGAGTATCTGGGCTGAGCCGCGAGCTGCCATGGCTCTGCGGGCTGCGGGGGCGCCTCTTGGATGGAATGGCCAGGTGGGGCCACTTGTCGTCCTCCACTTCCCCAGCGGTGTCCAGCTGAGCCCCCCTCCCCCCTCCGGATTCCTTGGAGCCTGTGCTGTGTCCTGTGTCCCTTCGATGCCAGGCTCACTTGATCTCAAAACCACAAACCCAGCCCCGACGGCGGCGTGGCTCAGTGATGGAGCATCAACCTGTGAACCCGGGAGGTGAGGGTTCGATTCCCAATCAGGGCCCAGGCCCGGGTTGCAAGCTCGATCGATCCCCAGGAGGGGGCGTGCAGGAGGCAGCCGACCCATGATTCTCTCTCATCATGGATGTTTCTGTCTCTCCCTCTCCCTTCCTCTCTGTAATCAATAAAAATATATTTTTTAAAAAGAAAGAAAGCCCCACAGGGGTTGGGGAGAGGGTGGGGTTAGAAGATTCGGGCAGCCAGCTGGGCGAGCTAAGCGTTGGCCCGGGATGTCAGGGTCCAGGTGGCATCAGCCCGCTGGGTGCAGAGGGACAACGAGGGGCACGTGAGTCTAATGGGACACCGGTGGGGGTGGGGAATCTTCTAGAATCTGCACTGCGGGTTTGGGGTCTGGATACACACCCCGTGGCCGAAGTTCTTCCACAAGGAGGCCTTGGCAAAGGGGGGCGCGGGGGGCTGGGGCCAGGCACCTGGCACCGTGAGAGCCAGCTCTCTCCCAAGGAAGTCAGCCTCGGACCAGGCCAGTGGAGGGGGGGAAGCCGGATGCGGGGGGCGTGTCCGCCTCAACATCACACATATTCGGTGCATGCGCGCAGTAGAGAGAGGTTTTTAAAAAACCTAATAACAGGTGGAGGGGACCTACAAAAGCATGTCAGGGAGCTCCCCATCAGGACCCCTAAGGCGGGGCGCAGGGAATGGACGCACCCAGGTTTCCTCTCCTGGTGGCACTCGGCGCCGCCCTCCCAGGTGTTTGGCAGCGGTGGCCCGTCGGTCTCCGGGGCTTCTGGCCACGGTCTTCCTCCCTCACAGGCGTCTGAGGGCCTGGGAGGACCCACCAGGGCCGTCTCCTCCCGGCGGCTCCCTGTTGCTGGAGAAGCCAAGGACCCACGCACTTCTTAGGTTCTGGAACAAGTCCTTCCGCTCCTCGTGCCTCCTCCTCCAGGGAGCCTGCCGCATGGCCCACCACAACCCCGGGCCGGGGATCAGAACCATCAGCCACTCCGGGAGCGGGTCAGCAATGCCCAAGGTCAGGCCCCACCCGGACCCACTGAGTTAGAATCTGCACGTGACAAGCTCCCTCCCTTCTTCACAAGTGGTTCCTGTCTGCGCAGGTGCACGCAGGAGGCCCGCCCCCCCCTCACACACACACCCCCTAGGCTCCGCCCACACGCTTAGGCCCCTCCCACACACCTAAGCCCCTCCCATACATATAGGCCCCTCCCACACACCTGGCCCAACCCAGGGCCAGGAACCTGCAGCTGGTAGCCCAGGCCAGCTCACTGGCACCTGGCAGCCGCTCTGGGCCCTCTCCCGAGAGGCTGGGGGCTCCTTCAGACAGCAGCCTGCTCCAGCAGCCTCTCCCTCCTGCCCTGTGGCCCCCAGGGGTGGTGATGGGGGGGTTAGACATGCCCTGAGACCTGTGCCTGGGACGCCTGTCAGTGGCAGCCTCTGTACTGGGTGCTCAGGGCTCCCCTCGCCACTGCCCGTCCAGCTCTGCCTGGGAGGAGTCCTTGTCCCATTTAACAGGCAGGACACAGACACCCAGGGAGGTTAAGTGACTTGCTCGAGGTCACACAGCCAACGATGAGCAGAGCAGGAGAGTCAGGGAGCCTAGGAGAGGGCTGGGATGTCCTTGGCCCTCTCACCCTGAGGCACCCTTTGCAGCGGTTCTCAACCTGTGGGTCGCGACCCCTTTGGCGGTCGAACGACCCTTTCACAGGGGGCGCCTAAGACCGTCCTGTATATCAGATATTTACATGACGATTCATAACAGTAGCAACATTACAGTTAGGAAGTAGTAACAAAAATAATTTTATGGTTGGGTCACAACATGAGGAACTGTATTTAAAGGGCCAGAAGGTTGAGAACCACTGCTTTAAGGTCTCTTCACTTGTGTCTGTTTACAGGTGGGGAAACTGAGGCTTGAAGAGGGGACTCCCTCAAGGTCACATAGACAGGGCAGCTCCAGGACAGAGTGGGGTGTTCACATCACAGCGATGTGACCCGCAGTGGAGCAGGCACAATAATGCCTCAGCCAAGTGGTCAGGGAGGGCTTCTCGGAGGAGGAGGTGTAACGGGAGCCACCTGGGAAGCTAAGGAGGCGGCCACGGCAGCCTGGGGAGGGGAGAATTGTAGGCAGAGGGAAAGCGGAAAGGCAATGTTGAGGCAGGAACCTCTTCCATCCCTGGGGACCCTGGACGGGGCCCAGAAAGGAGGCAGCCCCTACCCTGACTGAGCCCGCTGAGAGGAAGGTTCCAGGTGGCCAAGAGAGAGAGTTTTATTATTATACTAGAGGCCCAGTGCACAAAAATTTGTGGTCCCGGGCGGAGGGGGGGGGGGGGGGGGGCAGGCCTGAGTTCAGGGCACACAGACCCTTAAGTGTCAGGAGACAGAACGCCAGCTTGGAGGGAGCAGACCAGCTTGAAGCCTTGTCACCCAGTCCCTCTTCCTCACTTTCACTTTCTCTGTGTCACTTCTGCTTTCGGGGCTTTGCCGTCTCTCTCCTCCTGGTGACAAGATGGCCGGGCTCACATGCTCCCTTCTCTGCAACCCCAGAGGCCCCCTCGGGGTCTGGTGAAGCTTCCATCTGGAGGGGATGTAGGGAGCACCCATAAGTCCTTTCCTGGGCAGGGCAGCCCCACCCCCCTCCGCCCCACAGCGCAGCAACCACCATCAGCTCGCCCAGCCTACAACAGGAGCAGGTCGCACACGGCTTTGTAGCCTGCTCTGTAGATGTAATAGACTTTCTTAGAGCAGTTTGGGGTTCACAGCAGAATTAAGGAAAAGGTGCAGAGGTTTCCCATTGACCCCCTGCCCCCCACATGCATAACCTTCCCCATTAGCAACATCCCGGACTGAGGGGTTCCATTTGATGAAACTACACTGGCACGTGATCAGCCAGAGCCCGCAGTTTACATGGGAGGTCATCTTAGAGAAATGTCTCCACCATTAACGTGTATCCAAGTATGAAAAATTACAGTGTGGCCACATTGTATGAAAAATTACAGTGTGGCTACATTGTATGAAAAATTACAGTGTGGCTACATTGTATCAGCAAGTCCCTGCAACATAGCATCCTTCCCTGCCATGGCTATTGGTTTCATTGTGTCCTTCTGGTTTCGTGGCCCTGGCTGGGTTAACCCGCTTGTAAGGTTCCCGTTTCCTTATTTCAAGCAACCAAGCAGCAAACGCCGAGGTTTGTTGTGCATTTCCTCGTTCCTGGTCAGTTTCACAGGCTGACTGGTCATTTCTGTTGCAGTTAAGGTTACAAAGATGTTTCTTTTCCCCTTTGCACCTGGCGCTGCTGGAGGGAGGCGGCATCTAGCAGGACCTGTTCCTCAGGTTTGAAAACCGACCGGCAGAGGGCGCTGCCGCCCGGGAGGCTCGGCGGGCGGCGCGGAGCAAGGGAATGAAACGGGGTGGAGGGTGGGGGGGATCCAGCCTTTGCCGAAAGAGAAAAGACTTTGAAAAGCCGTTCAAAGCGGTCGGAAATAACGCTGGAAGTTGGAAAGCTTTGCTGGGAAGGCGCGGATGCTTCGTTGCCCCCTGAACCTCCCCCACCCCGCCACTGCCAGTGTTGGCTGGGGTCCCCGGGGACCAGGACTTGGGGTT
>NW_006300373.1:602491-603896 GCF_000327345.1 Myotis davidii | reverse complement strand
GCAGGGGTGGGGGGAGGGGGGCTTGCCTAAACCTCCCTCCTTATGGGGGAGGGTTCTTTTTCCAACAGGAGGGGGCTGGGTGCCCAGAGCGCCACCGCATCCCGCTCCTCCCTAGACCTCCTCCCACCTCCCAGCTTCTGAGGACTCAGATGGTGCGAGGGAGGGGGACTCCCATCTATCTGCTCACCGGAGTCGGGGAGGGGACTCCTGGCCGCACACCTGGACTCGTTTTCACCTTCTCACACCTGAGCCCCCTGCAGACTGTGGGTGAAGCCCCAGTTGGAAGAGGGAGAGGGGAGCGGGAGGGAAAGACGGGAGAAGTCCCCCTTGCTCCTTAGAGCGCAAATTGGTACAACCACCTGGGAAAAGCATGCGGCCACCCTCTCCTGAAGCCGGACATGGGGGACTCTCACAGGGCCCCGCACTCCCACTCCTAGGAAGGTGCCCCACAGAGAGACGGGCGGACCTCACCCCAAAGCCCCGACCAGAATCTCAGAGCAGGACCACGTCCAACAAGACCCCCCAACTGGGAACAACCCCAACGCCCATCAACCAGGAGACGGATAAGCACACCGTGGTCTGCAAACTGCGGCTGGAGAGGCACATGCGGCTCTTTGGCCCCGTGAGTGTGGCTCTTCCCAAGCCTTAGGAGTCCCCTAATTAAGTTAATAACAATGTACCTGCCTATAGAGTTTAAGTTTAAAAGATTTGGCTCTCAAAAGAAATTTCAATGGTTGTACTGTTGATATTTGGCTCTGTTGACTAATGAGTTTGCCAACCACTAGGCCTGGAGGAATACTATACAGCCCTGAAAACGGCCTGTGCTCATGCAGTGTGAAGGGATGAATCCCACACGCTGGGGTGAGTGAAAGCGGCCACACTGTGGTCTAGCCGCCCAGAGGAAGTAGGTTGTTTTGTATCTATATACATTTTGGATTTTAAACCATTAAAATTTTTTTTAGATTTTTTTAATCTTAAAATATATAGTTTTATTGATGTCAGAGAGGAAGGGAGAGGGAGAGATACAAACATCCATGATGAGAGAGAATCACGGATCGGCTGCCTCCTGCAGGCCCCACACTGGGGATGGAGCCCGCAACCCGGGCATGTGCCCTGACCGGGAATCCAGCCTCAACCTCCTGGTTCATAGGTCGCTGCTCACCCACTGAGCCACAGGCTGGGCCACTAGCTCGCTCTTATTGGCAAATCCAACCTCCTGCCCTGCCCACTCGCCGCCTCTGCCCAGCCCCCTTGGTCTCAGAACCACCCAGGCGGGGCCTTGTCACCTGGAAGAGTGGCTGGCAGGGTGGGGTCATGGCCGGTTGACCTCTGCGGCTGGACAGGCCCTGCGCCCAGAAGGGTTCGTGCGCGCTGGAATTTGCGATGCTTCCCGAACAGCCTCCCA
>NW_006300373.1:593864-602335 GCF_000327345.1 Myotis davidii | reverse complement strand
CGGGGGGCAGGAGGCAAGGCCACAGGACCCGCTGGCCATTCAGCTTCAACAGCCCCGATTCCTGAGACTCAAGGTCTGGGCTGCGACTTCCCCCCAGAAACCCCCGTCCCCCAAACCTCTTGGGGAAGCCTCCCCAACCTCAGGGCTCCTTGGCCCATTTAAACCCGAGCTGCAGGCGGCCCCTGAGCCGCCCTCAGACCAGCAAGCCGGGAGCCTGGAAGCCAGGGTTTTGCTTTGAAAGCGGCTGCGGACGGCCTCCCTGCCTGGCGCTGGGCGATGCTCACAGGCTGCGTTTTAATACTCTCGCTCCTCGTGCTGTGATCAAAGGCCTGCGTGTTCCCCTGATGGGTGACAAGAGACGTCGGAGAGACTAATGAGGGAGTGTGGCTGCCCCCCTCCCCTCCTCCTGGGGCGGGAGGACCCCAGGCGTCCTGGGCTGGGAGGCCTTTAGGATCCGGGCGGGGAGGGTGTGGAGATAAGGGTAGAGGCTGCAGGCAGGGGTGGAGGGGGGCGGGCAGGCTGATCATTCGGCGCCAGGAGCTGCCATGGGTTGGGTGGGCCTCCCAGCATGCCCTTCCCCTTCTTCTGGCAGAGGCCCCAGTTTCACTTTAGGGAGCCCACCTTTCCTCCACCCTCATCAAGTTCAGGGGTGCTGACTCCAGCCCCAGGCATGGGCTGCGTGTGGGACTCAGACCTGGCAGAGCGGAGTCGGGGACTCGCCCGGCCCCAGCGATGGGAGGACCATCCGCCCCCTCACTGCCACCTGCAGCCCATTGGCCAGGACCATCCGCCCCTCACTGCCCCGTGCAGCCCATTGGCCAGGACCATCTGCCCCCTCACTGTCCCGTGCAGCCATTGGCCAGGACCAGCCGCCCCTCACTGCCACCTTCAGCCCATTGGCCAAGACCAACGCCCCCTCACTGTCCCGTGCAGCCATTGGCCAGGACCAGCCGCCCCTCACTGCCACCTTCAGCCCATTGGCCAAGACCAACGCCCCCTCACTGTCCCGTGCAGCCATTGGCCAGGACCAGCCGCCCCTCACTGCCACCTTCAGCCCATTGGCCAAGACCAACGCCCCCTCACTGTCCCGTGCAGCCATTGGCCAGGACCAGCCGCCCTTCACTGCCACCTTCAGCCCATTGGCCAGGACCATCCGCCCCTCACTGTCACCTGCAGCCCATTGGCCAGGACCAGCCACGTGGCCCCGTCACATGCGGGGGAGAGTTGGTGACCAATAGCAATCTCTGCTGTCCACCTGCTGGGCACCCCAGCTGTGGTCCACTCGCCACCCTCCACGGATCATTCCTTCCCTCACAAACACCTACGAGGCCGACTGAGATCCGGGCACCGTGTCAGCGTGGGGTCCGCCACGGCGATCAGGACAGACACGGTCCCAGTCCTTAGGGCGCCTGGGCGGCCCCTCAGCGCAGTGCCCCGGCCTCATCCCTGCTCCCGCCTCCCTACAGCATCACTTCCTCTCCCACTTGCCCACTAAGTTCAGGCAGCTCTCCAGCCTCGAGTGAGCCTCGGTGTTCCCCTCTGTGCAATGGGCATAATAGGAGACCAACGAGTCACCCAATCACAGGGTCTCAGGTTGGTGCAGCCTCGCGGCCAGGGGCAGAGAAGCCAGGATTCCATGTCCAGTCTCCTTCTCCCTGCCTGGGGTGGCTCCTCAGGGTTCTCCTTCATCTCCATCTCTATAAGAAGGAGAGGGTCTGAGCCCAGCCGGTGTGGCTCAGTGGTTGAGCATCGACCTATTGAATGAACCAGGAGGTCAGGGTTCGATTCCCAGGTTTCGGGGTCCATCCCCAGTGTGGGGCGTGCAGGAGGCAGCCGATCCATGATTCTCTCTCATCATGGATGTTTCTATTCCTCTCCTGCTCTCCCTTCCTCTCTGAAATCAATACAAATATATTTTTAATTTTTTTTAAAAAAGGGTGTCTGAGAGCCCCCTCCCAGCCACAGCCCAGGTCAGCAGGCCTGGCCGCGATCCCCTGAAGACAACAGCCCAGCACCACCTCTGAGGCATCCTGGCTCCCGCTCCAGGTCCTTCCAGAAGGGCCAGCCCCGGGGAGAGGCCCGGTCAGCCCCCAGCCCCTCCCCCACGGCCGAGCAGACGTGGATGTGGTTGCAGTTCCCTGCGGACCCTGTGAGGCCACCTCTGCCTCAGGGGACACCTGGCCGCCAGGCGCTGATTGCAACCAGGAGGGGGTTTAATCAGCGGAGCCACATGCGAGTGGAGCGGAGATGAAAGGACCAGCGATAAGCATCGTCTCTGAAGGGATGTGGCGAAGGGAGGGCACCAGGGAGGACACCTTTCATCCTCCCGCAGCCCCTGCCACGCTCCCTCCTTCGGGCGGCGAGGACCCTCCGGCCCGCACCAGGCAGGGGCGTCACTGTGTTTGAGGTGGCCCTGCGCCCACGCCCCGCACAACTTCTAAAAATACAACGGATCCTATTAATGATCGTTTCCCAACCAGCCCAACGAGCCTTCACTCGCCGAATCGCCTCTTCTGTGTTATCAGGAATTATCTTCTCCCCTAAGCCCTGCATCCGAAGCCACCGGCCCGTGAACCCGTGGCAAAGGGCACCTGACAGGGCTGCCTGCTCCTGGGAAGGCCTGCCTGGCCCCTGGCCAATTCAGCCCCCTAACCGCCCTCCCCCTGCCAGCCCATGAGACAGGAAGCCTCCTCGGGCCTCCAGAGCGTTCCGTGTCCCCTGGGGTGTCGGAGGGGCCAGGGGCGGGGGACGGTGGTGGACGCTGCCATCTACGGAAGCTGGTCTGGCCGGGCCCAGGTCAGATGGAACTGGATCTAATCAGTGTGTGTGTTGGGGGCGGGGGATGGAAAGGAGGTAGGGGAAAGGGTCAGCATCTTTGGCGTCACTGCCAGCAGCCCCGGGGACCCCCCTCCAGTCCCATCACCAGTGATGTGCGGTGTCCCTGACCCCAGTGCCTGGATGGGGACCCCGAGACCCATGGAGGGAAATGCTGTCCTCAAGGTGGCAGAGCGGAGGGCGGCCAGGCCGGGACACAGACTCAGAGTCTAACCCAGGGGTCCTCAAACTATGCCCGGGGCCACATGCAAATACAAATATTGTATTTGTTCCCGTTTTGGTGTTTTTGCTTCAAAATAAGATATGTGCAGTGTGCATAGGAATTTGTTCATAGGTTTTTTTTTAAACTATAGTCCGGCCCTCCAACGGTCTGAGGGACAGTGAACTGGCCCCCTGTTTAAAAAGTTTGAGGACCCCTGGTCTAACCTGTCAGGACGGGGCGTCGCCCTGAGTGTGCATGCGGGAGGCTCTGTTGTCCCACGATGTCACTCTCCTCACACCCTGAGCACCAGGGTGCCCTCCGTCCCCATCGTCTTTGGGCTTGGCCACGTGACCTCCTTCCACCAGTGGGAGGGGAGTGAGTGCGACGCCCACCGTAGCCCGTGTCAGCGGGGATCAGAGATGCTCAGGGAAGGAGGGGAGGGAGAAAGGGAGGGAGACTTACATCAGCGCCCGGCCTTACCGTCCTCATCTGTGAAATGGACGCAATAGAAAACCGACCACGTCAAGCTGCTGTGAAGCCTGCATGGGCGGCGCGTTGCCTAAAGGGACCGTGGTGTCCGGGGAGCCTTTGGCGCATAGCCTCCCAGAGGCCCCGGGCAGGCAGAGACCTGTCCCCCCTGTCCCCATCCCACAGTCCCAAGCCCGCCCGGACTCTGTGGGAGCCCCTGGCAGCTCTCTCCCTTCCTCTCTCTCAAATGTCCATAAAAACATACTGTCAGGCAAGCTTCCAGTACCAGGAAGAAGGGAGAATGGAGACGGGAGCAGCTAGCCGCCTGGGCCAGAACGGAGGGCAGAGGGCGTGGGGACGAGGATGTGCTCACCATCACGGGGCACAGCCTCCGGGTTGAGACAGGGAACGGCTGAAAGGCCCGCTGGGTTTAGGGACCATCGTCCATGGAAGCTGGTAATAACGACTATTGTCCCTCTGACCCCGAGCCCTTGATCCTGAGCCCTCCACTGTAGAGTTCATTAGAGAATGCCTTCACCTCTCTGAATTGGGTGAAGGTGAGGAAGAGGAAGAAGAGGAGGGGAGGGCAGGGGAGGGGAGAAAAAAAGAACCTATGAGAGTAAAGCTGGCATGCGGGATGCCCAGGAACCCTTACAAGCTCAACAGCTCATGAACACTAAAGCCACACTGTGCGTTGAAGACACAAGACTGGCTTAGACCAATCGCGTGGCGCAGAAGGCATGCTGGGGTCAACCCACAGGGCGCGAGGTGCAAACACACCCTATCCCCCTTCCCGTCTGAGTCTCCCGCTGCAGACACGGACATAGGGAAAAGACAGAGCTGCTTGACCCTCCATGCCGTTCATTCATTCACTCATCCCATCCCATCATTAGTTCATTCAGCCATTCATCATTCAATCATCCATTCATTCAATCATTCATTCATTCAACAGGCACCTATTGAGTGTTGACTGTGTCCCTGCCCTCCAGGAGCTCACAGGCTACTTGCTGGTGGGGGAGCAGGGGAGGCAGAAAAGGTCAGGGGGCCGGTGAGCAGGTAGCAGAGGCAGAAGGCAGAGCTCCTGACCCAGCTGTCTCCCCACCTAGCATGCCCCCCCACCCCTGCCTGCCAGCATCATGCCTGCAGGAGTTTTCCTGAGTCCCCAGGCCTCCGGGCTCCACCCAGCCCCTAAGCCCCCTAAGGCCTCGCTTGGATGGACCAGGTCCTGGCCGACAGGGCCTTGGCTGGCTCAAAAGTGTCCCCTGCGTCCATGTGTCTGTCTTCCCCTTTAAGGGCGAGGGCTCCGAGAAGGAAGGGACCGTGTCCCCAGGGCTGACCCACAGCCTGGCCTGACCTTCGGGGCCCCTGTTCCAGTCCCCACTCCCGCCTCCCGGCCTCCTCCTCCCCGCCCGCCGTCCATTCCTTATTTCATAAAAATCAATGTCCGCCCGGTTGTGTCGCACATAAAAGACACGGCATCAATTAGCCTCCTTTGTCTCTCTCCCCTTCTCCCTTTTTCTTCCTCGTCTTTTCTGGAAACCTCTTTGTTAGGGAAAATCTCCTATTTCAGCAATTTGCATTATCCACACACTCCGCTTTGAAGTCCTAAGTTATGGTAAGAAAAGGACCCACTTATCTGCCCATAAAAAATGTTCAAAGCTTATAAATTCCCTGAAACAGATGTACATTATCATTGGATTTGCCTTTCTTTGGGCTGGAGCAGGCCTCCTAGAGCCCGGCCGCCCGGCCCCCTCCCCGCCCCCTGAGCGTCTTGTCTCCGCCTGCAGCCCGCTCCCCACTGGGCCCGCCCGACTTCAAAGGTCCCGGGCCCTCTGTGGGGAGCGGAGCACCAAGGGGGAACACAGGGCCTTTTCAATCCCCCGCGTTTCAGTCAATATCGCGCCCGCCTCCTCCTCCTCTCCTGGCATTTCCGATTCGGGGAGGAAATCGAGGCCCTGCTCTCTCTGCCTTTGTCCTCTCGCTCCTTCCAGCTTCACTGTGGTGCCTCCCCCCACGTCCCACTTACTCAGCAGCGGGGAAGGCATTGCTGATCCCGGGGTCCTGAGCAGGTTTACGGGCAGGAGTGTCATCAGCAACTTCTACCGGACAGGCACCCCGGGGCGCCCGCTCGCCAGGCCACTGCCGCCAGCCCCTTCTCCACTCAGTGGCCAGGCGGTCCCGTCCTGTCCCGCCCCCGCCCTGTTGACCCTCCAACTTCTTGATGTTTCCCCCAGAGCGATGCACAGACTCTCCCCTGCCTCCCCAACCCCCCAGGCTCTGCTCACCTGGGCTCCCCCGCCTTGCTGTCTGCACTCGGCCTCACTGGCCTCCGATTGGTCAGTTCATCCGATGGCCCGCCCACTCCCCACCGCAGGGCCTTTGCACCAGCTGCTTCCTCTCTCTTTTCACCTGGCTAGTTCCCCCTCTTCCCCAGAAGCGGTCACAGTTGGTAACAATGTAATTTTTGCGTGACAGCTGCCCTCCCCAGCGTGGGCGCGCGCGCGCGCACACACACACACACACACACACACACACGGCTGAAAGCTCTGTGAAGGCAGGTAGGGAGGGGGTCCGTTTCGTTTAGTGCTGAGCATGGCTCCTGACACATAGTAGTTGGTCAGTAAATATTTGAAAGGGCGGATGGACAGAGGGGTCTGGAGATGGACAGAGGGGTCTGGGGAAGGGGTTCCAGCCCAGAAAGCACGTCTCGGGGTCCCTTTCCTTCCCGAGCGTGAACAGGTCTCCCAGGAGCCGTTATGAGTGCTGGCGCCTGGCAGGAATGGCACTTGGGGCGCAGGCAGCCCCCGGCCCCTGCCCCGCGAGGAAGCCCTCCCTCCAGCCTGTAATGACCTGACATCTAAACACGGAGAAAGGGGGGTGTGGGCGCCAAAGAAACTGCTCCCCGCTGTTTCCTTTGCCAAAACGTAATTAGCGTGGCTGGGTGGGGAGTGCACGCACCCCAGGCCCCCAGGAGGTGAGAGTGGGCCATGGCAGCTGCAGACCTCACCTGAACACCCCGGGCCACCTCGGTGCCCAGTGGCAGGTCAGCAGAAACGGGGCATCCGGGCACCAGCGAGTGCTTGTGTGCAGGTGGGCGAGGCAGGAGTCCAGTCTCCTCGACAACGGCTCAGGCCTTGACTTGACTCAGAGCTGGGGCCAGGCCCAGGCTCTAGAACGGGGTGGGGGGGTGGGGGGGGTGTCAGGGGTCCATCTGCAAACAAAACCAAGCCTCCCCACCCCAGCCTGCAGGGAAATATGCTCAGAGCCTCCCCAAGGAGCACTGCTGGCTGCTGTAGTCCCCCCTCCATTTCTCTCTCTTTCTTCAACTTCTAAATCTCGGGGCTCCTGCTGGTGGGCACCGAGGCAAGCCAGGCACAGGGCCCCGGCGGGCCCAGGGTGAGCCCCACATGCCTGCAGGGAGGAGTGGGGCCGCCTCCCCGAGTCCGAGCAGCTGTTGGAGAGAAGGGGCCCGAGCTGCACGGCCGCCCGGGGAGCCAGGTCTCCAAAGACGGGAGGTCACAGAGACCAGGCCTGAGCACGAACGCTATGCTCCGCTCGGGTAAAAATAAAGGCGTGGGCCCGGCCGGGGGATTAGGCGGTGACTGCCCTGTTTTCCTCCTTAAAAATAGATCTGAAATAAACATGGCAAAAGGTCCGCTCTTGTAAAGCCCGGGGGGAGGTCAGAGTCGCTGTGACACAATGTTTTCTGCTCCAAATCGTGTTAGGAATATTTTTAAAATGAACAATAGTGGGGGTAAGGGGGAGATGAATAGGCGGAGGGTATTTAGTGAAAATAGTCTGTATGATATTATAATGATGGATACATGTCACTACCCATGGAATTTCCAACCAACACCGGCAGTGAGCCCCAAGGCAAACTGTGGATTTGGGTGATTGTGATGTGTCCATGTAGGTTCATTCTTGGTAAAAAAAATAAAAATAAAATGTGCCACTCTGGCCCTAGCCAGTTTGCTCAGTGGGTAGAGCATCGGCCTGTGGACCGAAGGGTTTGATTCTGGTCAAGAGCACAGGCCCAGGTTACAGGCTCGATCCCCAGTGGGGGGCATGCGGGAGGCAGCCGATCGGTGATTCCCTCTCACCATTGATGTTTCTCTCTCTCTCTCCTTCTCCCTTCCCCTCTGAAGTCAATAAGAATATATATTTTTAAAAGGTACCTCTCCGGTGAGTGATGCTGACAATGGGGGAGACTGTGCATAAGTGGGAGGAGGGGGATATCAGGACACTGTACCGTCCTCTCCATTTTGTTATAAACCTAAAACGGCTCGGGGGTGGGGGTGGGGAATAAACTCTTTTTAAAAAGTTAACAAACTTTAAATGGGGAGATATGGTATTATAGATGCATTTATTCTTGTAAATAGTGGCAGCAAACACTTTTATGTGCTCCCCAGGGTCAACCACAGTGTTAGTGCAGTGAATTCTCACCACAACTCTGTGGGTAAGTCTTTTCTGATCCCCTTCCCCAAAGGGGAAACGGAGGCTCGAGAGGCACAGAATCCCTCGTGGAGCAGTCAGAGAGGGTTTGAACCCAGGCGGCCTGGCCCCCGAGTCTGCTCCCCGCCACCAGGCCAGCGGGGCGGCCCTGGAAGGTGCCAGAAGGGAGTCAGAGAGGCCGAAAGCAAGTCCTTTTCACGGCACAGCTTTTTGTACCCTGTGGTCTTTTATCTGTACGTGCCACTATTTCTCAGTGATTTTTAAATAAATCCCAGTGACCAAGGAATAGACGCCTGACAGCCGTGGGGCTGGGGCGGGCAGCGTGGGACCTCCTCGCAGAGGCCGAGGAGCCGCCCCAGGGCCACCAGGCCAGAGAGGCTCCCTGCGCGACCCGTTCCTGGTTCGTTGCCATGGTTGCAGCAATTCTGGGCCGGGGTACCAGGCGAGCCGCAGTTTGCCGACCACAGGCCTAGTGTAAGATTCTTTCCCACTTGGTTGTGAGGTCACGCTGGCA
>NW_006300373.1:583829-584083 GCF_000327345.1 Myotis davidii | reverse complement strand
CAGACATAAATAAATGACCACCAGGCCAGAGAGGCTCCCTGCGCGACCCGTTCCTGGTTCGTTGCCATGGTTGCAGCAATTCTGGGCCGGGGTACCAGGAGCTCCTGTCTGCTCAGCATCCTTCCTCTCCTTCCTGGCACAGACCCCGCCCCCTTGCCACAGGTTGGCCATGTGACCCCAGTGGGCTACTCTGATTGGCCCAGGGTTGGTACAGGCTCTGAGCCCAGCCAATCAGAATATTCTTCTGGGATTCG
>NW_006300373.1:581429-583711 GCF_000327345.1 Myotis davidii | reverse complement strand
GAGCCAAATATCAACAGTACAACGATTGAAATTTCTTTTGAGAGCCACATTTTTTAAACTTAAACTATATAGGTAGGTACATTGTTATTAACTTAATTAGGGAACTCCTAAGGCTTAGGAAGAGCCACACTCACGGGGCCAGAGAACCGCATGTGGCTCGCGAGCCGCAGTTTGCTGACCACAGGCCTAGTGTAAGATCCTTTCCCACTTGGTTGTGAGGTCCAGAGAGCTGGCCGCACCCACACCGTGACAAAGCACCTTGGGGGGCTGGGGGACTCCCTCCTCCCTCCTCCCTGCCTTCCCTGCTTTGGTTACATTCCCATCAGTTTGTGTTGGACACTGACTGTCAGAGGCCCAGACGCAGTGGTTCAGGGACGGCGGGAAAGACTAGAACCCCAGCTCTGCCACCTGCTGTGTGATCTCAGGTGAGTTCTCAACCTCTTCTGAGCTCCAGCTCCCCGAGCGGCCACTGGCTGCCTCTGAGGGTTGTCCTGAGGATGAGCTGTATTAATCCACTCCCAGGCGCACCGGCACTAACCCAATCATTTGGTGACAACTAAGCCCAGTATTTTCAAAAGAACCCCTTTCCGACCACAGTGAATCCAAACCAGAGGCTCTGGGAAAGGGGGTGGCAGCTGGGCGACCAAGCAGCAGACAGGCGGGCAGCTGGGCTCACTCTCCACTTTCTTCTCTGCCCGGGAAGGACACCCACCCGCCTGCAGGGGGACCCCCATTAGCAGCTCCCCCGCCCTCCAGCTCCCCATGGCTTCAGCACAACAGGGCACAGAGCGGGCAGGACAGGGAGGCCGGGATGGCAGGTCCCTGCAGGGTCCCCACAGGCTGGCGGCATCACTCCCCTTCTCCACCCGCTGCAGGCCTGGGAGTGACAGCCCAGAGCTGGCCTGGATCCTGCACTCCTGCTGGCTTTGCCCGCACGGTGTGGCTCTCTCCTTTATTAAACTCTCCTCAACCAGCGCCATGTGAGTGTGTCCCCATGGGTGGAGAGCGGTCCTTTTCTGGCCCCTCCAGGCCCCCATCAGACAAAAGCTTGCTCCTGGGGCCAGCTCTGGCCAATGTCCCCCCGCCACCACCACCACCAAACACACACACCCCAGCTCCTGGGCCCCAGCAGGCCTGTCCAAAGCTGTCAGACCCTGAGGCAGGAAAAGGACCCCCGAGGACAGATGAGTCGCTGTTCGCATCCAATGGACCGTGGCCCCAGCAGGAGGCGCGCAGGGCCCCATCTGGGCTCCGAGGGG
Organism: Myotis davidii; assembly: GCF_000327345.1. Lineage (NCBI taxonomy): Eukaryota > Metazoa > Chordata > Mammalia > Chiroptera > Vespertilionidae > Myotis > Myotis davidii. The sequence goes on along the minus strand of NW_006300373.1, from coordinate 582,452 downwards.
TCTGGGGAAGTGAAGCAGGCACTCGGGCACACGGGGAAGGTACCTGAGAGTGTATATTTATAGAAAGATACATCGACATGGACAGGTGGCGTCTAGCTATAGATACAGAGCCGTCAGGGAACCGCTTCGGCCGCGTGGATTCTTGCCGAGGGGAGAACTCGAGGTTCCCGCATCTTCCCCCGCTGCCTGGCCTGGGGAAGCCACGATGGCTGATGTGGCCGGTTCCCTCTCGGAGGTTTCCAGAACGAGGAGTCTGGCTTCGGGGCAGTCTTTAACTGTGTGCGTATCTTTCTAAAGAAGCGAGGAGGAGGAGGAGGGACGGAGACGCGTGTCTTCGGGTTGTGCGGGCAGAGAAGACGGCCGCGGTCCGGGCGGGCGAGGCGTGACCGCACTGGGAACGATCCCGCAGGAAGGACAGCGAAGGCCCTGGGCTGGGACACACACACAGCAGCCGGGAGGCGGCCCGGCGACCCGCTGTCCGCGGAGATCCTTGGGGCGCGTTACCATCAGTCCAGGGCAGAAGGGAACGGGAATAATACTAAGAGGTAGCAGCTGTGTATCTTCTCAGAGAGATTTCGAGGGTTTCTGGGAGCCGGCGGAAAGGGTGCCCTCCTGGGAGCCATGGGAGCGTGGCAGGGCTCCGGCCCGGGGCTCCGGGGGAGGGGCAGGGGGCTGGGAAGGGCGTGGGTCTGCGAGAAACCACAGCTGGGAACCCGAGGGAGCCCGGAGCCCCGTCTCGGGCGAGTGACGCAGTCCCCACGGCATATAAATAAGGTTTAGTCCTGTGTGGCCATACATCTTCTACACGGAGGCTAGCTGAATATTAGTGGAGTAACAATAATTATTAATAACAATAGTCATCATAACAATAATTAATAGAATAAGAAGGCCTGGGGGGGGGGTCCTTGGCGTGGCGGCAGCCGGGGCCTATGTCTGGTAGAAGTGGTGGTAATGGTGGTGGTGCTCGTGGTGGTGGTGGTGCTCGTGTCTCTGGACCGCCTGGCCGGCCTGGCCGTCCTGCGT
>NW_006300373.1:580019-581301 GCF_000327345.1 Myotis davidii | reverse complement strand
CACAAAGTGCTTCCTCCCCTCCTGGGCGCCCCGGAGCCGCTGCTGGGCCTCCGGGACCTTGGCGAACGGGGTGTCAAGGCCGTGGGAGGAGCCTGGGTCTGCGCCTGGGGGCTTTCGGTGGGGCGCGTGGACGGCTTCGGGCTCGTGGGAGCGAGACCGCGTGGGGTTGGAGGTGCGGGGGGGCAGTTCTGACTTCTGGGCCGCGGACGGGGAGCCTAGGAAGCAATGCAACAGGTATTTCATGAGCACCTACTGTGCGCGGCGCTGCACTGCGCCCCACAAGTCACCTCAAGCCCGGATCGCCGAGACCCAGGAAGGCCCGCTGTTCTTTATCAGAGTCCCGTCCCCGCCTCCTCCTGGCCTCGGGGGACGGCGCTCTGCAGTGGAGCCCTGCCATCTGCTACGTGGGAAGAACTGTGTCTGTGTGGGGTCTTTAAACAGAATTCCCCTCCCTAGGGAGAGCTGCGAACGAGAGGGAGGCGGAGAGGGTGCCCATCTGGGGTCGTGGGGCGTGAAGGAGACCTGCAGGCCTGTTCCTCAACTTCCAAGGTAACCCCAGAAACCCAGCATGGTGGGGGGTGAAGTTACCTGAGCTCTGTTCTCATTGGTCTCAGCCAGAGCTGGGACAAGAGATGGGACGAGAGCTGATACAGACAGAGCTAGGGAAGTGGGGTCCTCCCTGGGCGGAGAGGGGCGCAGGGCAGGAGGGCCAGGTGGGTGTGGGACGACTGGTCTTCACTGTGTTATAAGCCCTCAGATACTCTCTGATTTGGCTCGCTTTGTGCCTGTGTTAATTATTTTTTTAAATATACTTTTATTGATTTTTAGAGAGAGAGACAGAAACATCAATGAGAGAGAATCATGGACCGGCTGCCTCCTGCACAATTGGGGATCGAACCCACAACCTGGGCATGTGCCCTGACCGGGAATCGAACCAGAGACCCCTTGGTTCATGAGTCAATGCTCTGCCACGGAGCCACGCCAGCTAGGCATTCCTTTACCTTTTTTTAAGGGTTTTAATGTCATCGCCTCCAATAACATCTGGAACCTGTCCCATCCAAGCCATGCCTTCCCCAGCCCAGGGGGGACGGTGACCACGCCCCCCTCAGCCCGCCTTACCAGGCCCGAACTGGGACGTGTAGTTCTCTATCCCAGCGAGGTCTAAATAGTGGTTTCTCCTCTCAATGTTCTCATCCACGCAATGGTGGTAGCAGCCCGGCTGCTCCAGACGGCTGTCCCCCTGGAACCTGTCACAGGAAGGCAAGTGAGTGACGGGTGCTGG
>NW_006300373.1:578432-579997 GCF_000327345.1 Myotis davidii | reverse complement strand
GGGGGGGGGACAGCACCACAGCCTCCTGGGAAGCCACGGGACAAATCCTCCTGGACCCTTTGTGATTTCCCTCTGGTCCTGGGGAAGGTGTGAGGGAGGGGGGGTCCATGGAGACAGCCCCGGCCTGGTCTCCCTGGGCTTTCTTGGAGGAACAGGCCCAAAGCAGGGGTCAGGGGTTACTGGTCGACACGTAAGGATGCCCCAAAGCCAGACTTCAAGCCCCAGACAGGTGGCCTAGCTCCCGCCTGCTCCCCAGGGGGTGTGGGCGGCAAAAACCCCCAGCCAGGGGACTTGAGGCTGGCACCTGCCCCAGAGCCCGGGGCCCCGGGCATGCCTTCCCTGTGTGTGCATGAAAGGGCGGGGCGAGAGGCGCCGCTTTTTCCACCTTCCTCCCACAGGGCCTCGGTGATCTGCACGTGCCCCCTCCCGGCCCCCTCTCCCCAGCAGAGCCCCCCCCTGCAGCCAGCCCAGGTACCTGTGATCGTCAGCCCCTGCCCACATCAGGCTGAGCCCCCTGCGTCCCCCTTCTCTCTGTTCCCTGTGCTGCTGCTTCTCAAAGTCCAGAACTTTCCTTCCATGTTCACTTAGGAATCAGCGTACCTCCTGTCTCAGACAGCCCCGCTTCACCGCCCTGCGCTCCATGCTTCCTAAACAGCCCCCTTCCCCTCCACCTCTCCTCCTTCCCTCCTGGAGGTTAAAGAACCAGCACCGGGAAAAGGGACTGCAGCCTCAGTGAGGGCCTCACGCGCAGTCCCGAAGCCCCAGTGCCTGAAAGCAAGGGCTTCTCCTAACCCCCTGGGCAGCCACGCCAGCCCTAAGCGAGGGGAGGGCAGCCATGGTCTTTATGCCACCTGGTGTGGGTACTCATACGTCTGCCCGCAGAAACACCAACGTGCAAAACCCCAAGGTGACACCCAGACCTCAAAATCACACTTAAGGAATACACCTGGAGCACCTGTGCAAACCAGCAAACGCCGAATGCCAAACCTCTCTGGCCTAAAGCGTTTGGATAAAGCAATGTAGACCTACACTCAGTTATTTTTTAATTAAAAACAATTTTTTTTAATTGATTTCAGAGAGGAAGGGAGAGAGAGAGAGAGAAACATCAATCAATGATGAGAGAGAATCATGGATAGGCTGCCTCTTGCACGCCCCCTACTGAGGATCAAGCCCACAATTCGGGCGTGTGCCCTGACCGGACACTGAGTTGTTTTTGTTTTTTAAATATATTTTTATTGATTTCAGAGAGGAAGGGAAAGGGAGGTAGAAAGAATCATTGATCGGTTGCCTCCTGCACGCCCACCACTGGGGATGGAGCCCACAACCCGGGCATGTGCCCTGACGGGGAATCAACTGCGACCTCCTGGTTCGGAGGCTGACACTCAACCACTGAGCCCCGCCGGCCGGGCAACACTCAGTTATTTTTAAAAATCAAACTTTGTGAGCCTGTCGCCTGAAATCACTGCCCCTGAAGAGAGTGCAGAGGGAAGCCTCCTGCTTGGGATCCCTTGGACGCAGTACACACTTGGTGCTTAACCGTGCTCAGGGGCCCCGGGCTGCCCGGC
>NW_006300373.1:574585-578392 GCF_000327345.1 Myotis davidii | reverse complement strand
TACCTGAGGGGGGCTCGCTGCTTCTTGTCCCAGCTTCGCAGCTCCTCCGCCGGCTTGGTCTCCGCTCTGGGCCTGGTGCTCTGCAGGTCTGAGTCCCGCCCAAGACACGGCCCGTGAGCAGCTGCATCCTGTCCCCGCCGGCCCCCGGGTCCTGCCCAGGTTTTCCAAGCTGCTGGCCCCAGCAGCTGCCCAATGGCTCAGTGGCCAGGCTTCTCAGAGCCAGGACCAGACCCGAGGGGTCTCACAGCCACCCGTCCTGCTCAGCTCCTCCCCACACTGCAGGCCTGGGCTCCACGGCCGGCCCACCCATCACAACACAACACAACACAACACAACACAACACAGCCTCTGCCCTGGCTGCCGGCCACACACCTGCCCAGCCGTGCTGTGCTCCCTGGGGCCTTCCACCTGGAATCCTCTCTCTACCCAAACCCCACCCCCTCAAGGACCTGCCACAACCCCACCTGCCCGCAGGGTAGCTCCCAGCGCCAGCGCCCTGGCCTGCCCCTCACCGGGGTGGTTGAGGAGGATGCTCTTCTTGCCCTGGCTCCCGTCGGGGGCCACGGTGAGCTTCACCCGCAGCGTCTTGCTGGACGTCGGGGAGTGGTTGACGGAGGAGTCCACCACCTCGTAGATGGTGTGCAGCAGGCTGGTGATGTCCTGGCAGCGGGAGGGAAGCAGAAACCGCGCGCGGCCTTAGCCACAGCGCGTCTGCAGCGGGGATGTGCGCTCTCCGGGCCACGGCCTCGGGTGGGCAATGACCTGCCCAGCGACCCTGCCCGGACACAGACAGACTGGGCCGTCCCTTCACCCCCACCCGCAAGCACTGCCCTGGCCAGGCAGGTGTGTGCTGGCCCCGCCCACAGCAGGCGGCCGCCCGAGGCCCACGCGGGCTGGGAGCATCTCCGAGGAGCCAGGCCCAGCCTCCTGTTAAATCTCCAGAACCTCTGATACCGGCAACTAATTTTTCTTCTCAATTCTCCATCCCCCTCTCCCCTCTGCCCCTGGCAACCTGCATTCTACATTGTCTATGTGTCTGACTCCTGTGGGCAACTCTTATGAGCAGAATCACACAGCATCTGTCCGTCAGTGGCTGGCTCATTGCACTCGGCACAATGTCCTCGAGGCTCATCGCGATGCAGCCAGCAGATCCAGGATCCCCTCCCTTTTCAAGGCTGAGTAATATTCCACGGCAGGTGCAGCCCTCAGGGGGTTGATCCTGATCGGCCGACGGGCACTTGGCTTGCGTCCACGCTGGGGCTGTTGTGGCTGATGGGGCTACGAACGTGGATGTACAGGCATCTATCTCTTCAGGACGCTTCTTTTCAATAAGGCCTGACACATACCGAGAAGTGGGGGGCTGGGGGTTCTGTGTATCATGTTTTGAGGACCCTCATGCTGCTTCTCTCAGCAGCTGTGCCATTTGACACCCCAGCAACAGTGCCCAGGGTTCCAAGTTTGCCACCTGCCCGGCAACACTTACTTTATTTTCTCTCTTTAAAAAAAAATTATATGTATATATATATAATTGTTGATTTCAGAGAGGAAGGGAAAGGGAGAGAGAAACATCCACGATGAGAGAGAATCAGGGATCAGCTGCCTTCTGGAGGCCCCCCATTGGGGATGGAGTCCGCAACCCGGGCCTGTGCCCTGACTGGGAATCGAACTGTGATCTCCTGGTTCATAGGCTGACGCTCAACCATGAGCCACGCCGGCCGGGCAACACTTGCTGTTTTCTGTTTGTCGGTAGCGCAGCCATCCTCTGGTGTGAGGTGGGGTCTCATGGTGGTTTCGACTGGCATTTCCCTGGTGATCGGTGACGGTGAGCAGCTTTTCATGTGCGGATTGGCCATTGGTACATATTCTTTGGAGAAAAGTCTATTCAAGTCCTTTGCCCATTTTTGATAGAATTACTTCATTTTTTATGGGACATTTTAGGCGTTCTCCACACACAGTATTCTGGCTGTTATTCCCGTATCAGATAGAGGATTTGCAAATGTTTCCTGCATCCCGCAGGCTGCCCTGCACTCCGCAGGTCCTGTCCTCGGGGGCACCGCGTTTACATTCTGACGGAGTCCCCTTGATCTACTTCCACTTTTCCTGCCTGCGCTCATTTAACTTTTACCCAAACCCTCTGCGGGGCTGGGCCAGAACATCCGGGGCTAGACCAGCATTGTGGGAGCTGCCTGTTTGAGACACGCCGCCTCCCAGCAGGCCTCGGGGCTCAGCACCTGCCTAGCCTCGTTCCCACCACACCCGCTCCCTGCACCCTCCCGCTTCAGTTCACCTGTAGGCACAGGCCCTGCCTTCACAGAGGGGACGGGCAGTCACCTGGCACAGGACCAGCACCCCCGTGCCCCAGGGCACGGCCCAGGGCCAGAGGTCAGGCGGGCACACTCACCTCACGGGTGACCTTCCCGTTGTTGTCAAAGTCATACAGGGTGAAGGTCCACTCCTGCCGGCTGTCCTCCTCCACGGACACGTCACACTGCAGCTCCTGGACAGACAGACAGACAGACAGCACACGGTGCGCTGTCACCCAGCGGCTGGAACACCTGGAGGCCAGGCCACGGGCTGTCCCTCCCACTGCCGAGTAATGACCAAGACGTGACTGGCCAGGGAGAGCAGCCAGGCTGGGCAGGAAGGCTTGGCCTGAGGAGAGATGCCCGCAGGGGTGCCAGACAGGCTCTGGGTCCTCACAGGCTAAGGGACACCGGGGGAGGGTCTGAGAGAGGGCTCTGTGGCCTTGGGAAGACTGAGCTTGGACCCAGGGCTAGAAGCTACCCTAACCCACATGCCTCCACACATACATGCATAGACACACACGTCCATGTGTGCATGCGCTCACACCTGCACACGTGCATGCGCCTACACTCATGCACACCTATGCACATGTGCAGCCCGTGCACACCTGCACCTGCTTGCATGCACGTGCACACATGCACACACACACACACACACACACACAGGGCACAGTAACTTGGGAAGCCGTGTTGCGGCTCCCAGGGTGGCCACCTGACCAGAAGGCAGGAGAAGGGTGGACACAAAGAACTAAAGGCCCAGCCAACTTCAGGTGGCAGCCCACGTGGCCCTCCACAGCTGCGTGCCCTCCGCCTGGGCACGGCTTCCCTGCACCTCAGTTTCCCTGTGTAAGTTACGGAAGCGACGGTGTCGCCCTCATAGCCTTGTCGGGAGCAGTCACTGGCCTGCTCCTCCGCCCTCGGTGCTCATCATAGCCGTGGGAGACAGGTCCCGACCGCCCACCTCCAGCCCCTGGCTTCTGTGTCGAGGGCAACTGGAAGGAAAAGCCAGGGACGGCGTGCCCAGGGTGGGGGGCGAGTGGTGGATGGTACCCCAGCCTCCAGGCCCCTCCAGAGGACAAATCTGAGGGCACCTGTGGGACTGAGCCTCACCTGCCCTTATCCTGCACCGGCTCCCCTCCTTCCCTGCTCCCGGGGATCACCCCCGGACCCTTGTCTCGGGGTCTGCTTTGGGGGAGCTGGAAACAAGGGTGGAAACTGGCTGGCACACAGCAAAGCCCTATGAATGCTAGTAGCTGCTCCCCTTTGTAATGATTCCTAATACAGTGACGTCATGTTATCTCTCCCACCCGAGGCGTCTAAGCACGGGGACCCTGAGCTGGCGTGGGAGCCCTGCCGCTGGGGGAAGCGTGCGGGGCCGGCTGACCACCAGGCCGTTCTAGGAAGGACGCTGACGGGGAGAGGGAGTCCGGAAAGCGCCTTTCCGATCCACGAGGTTCTCTGAAAAGAACCAGAGAGGCCCGGACCACCTGTTCCTCGTCCTGCC
>NW_006300373.1:565897-574429 GCF_000327345.1 Myotis davidii | reverse complement strand
GTGACATGGCCGTCTGATACCTGCCAAGTGCCCGCTCTGCTCTAGGAACTGCTTCAGGCGGCACAGCCCTCACCCGCACACACGCACTCACACACACACACCTAGACAGGCATGCACACATCTGCACGTGCATACATGCATGCCCACACAAATGCACACGTGTGCACACACCCCTACATACACGCACACTCACACACGCATGCACATGCTCACGTATACACACCTGCACATGCGTGCACACACCCCTACACACATGCACACTCACAAACACATGCACACACACCTGCACGTACACATGCACATGCTCACATATATTCACCTGCAATGTGCACACATGCTCGCCCACACACTTACTACACACGTATGCACACATGCTCACACACACACATGCATGCCCACCCACTCATGCATGCACACATAGAGTTTAACTGACTCCCCCTCCCTGGCCCCTCTGATTAGCTCCACAGGAAGCCAGGGTTTGAAGTTCAGAGACAGGTTGAGCAGCTATTGCCACCCCCCACCTGCAGGTGAGCCCTCCCCAGGGACCACGAACAGTCCCGCAGGCAGCTGCCCCTCCAGAAACAGGCCCCCTCGGGCTCCCAAGGATGCGGGACGTCCAGGCCTGGGCTTTCCCTCTCCTGTCCACGCAGGAGGTGAGCGGCCTCCACATCGGGCCAGGCCTCAGCTTCCTCCTCAAAAAGCAGCACCGAGCCCTAGCCAGTGTGGCTCAGCAGACAGAGCGCCGGCCTGTGGCCTGAATGGTCCCAGGTTCAATTCCAGTCAAGGGCATGTGCCCGGGTTGCAGGCTTGATCCCCAGTGGGGGGCGTGCAGGAGGCAGCCGATTCATGCTTCTCTCTCATCATGGATGTTTCTATCTCTCTCTCCCTCTCCCTCCCTCTCTGAAATCAATAGAAATATATTTTAAGCAAAGTATGGTCATCAAACATTTCACGAGGAGGAGGAGGAGGAGGAGGAGGAGGAGCACCACCGAGAAGGGAAAACCCTTCTCTCCAGGCCCAGCGCCAGGAAGGAAACTTACTTCCAGTTTCAGCTGCTTCTTGGAGCCCGGGCAGGACTCGCTCAGCTTCTCCATCCTCTTCTCATCTCCACTGGCCAGCCCATCGGTCTTCTCGGGGGGCAGGGCCACTGTGGGGGAGGCAAGGGCGGACGCGTGAGGCTTCATGCTGGGGCCCCTCCCCGCCCCCTGCCCACCTGCTGGAGCCAAAGCTGCTTTGCCCTCCAGGGCTGTCCAGCTGCTCCAGGGCCCTTCCAGGGCACAGCCATGCTCTGCCCACGGGGACACGCTGCTATCATGACCTGCAACATCCTTTATTCACCTCCCCCCCTCCACACACGCGCGCGCACACACACACACACACACACACACACACACGCCGCTCCAGAGGGCGGGGTGGGGGCTGCAGAGAAGAAAAAGGAAAGGAAGAAAGAGAGACAGAGCCCGGCTCCATCTTCAAAGCCGCTGCCTCCTGCGCGGAGGTCCTGGCTGGAGATGTAAGCCGGCCAGGCTTATCGGAACCAAACTTCAAGTTCAAAGGGAAGTTATCAGAAAACCACCTTCAGGTTCAATGTTGCCTTTCAAGTTCCACTTGATAAAACCCAAAGAAAAGAAACCTCTGTCCCTCTCTCTCCTCTGGAGCCCCCTCCTCCCCTCCGAGCAGAAACAGCCTGTCCTCCATCAGGTCCTCCCCTGCCTCTGCTCCTTCCCCTCTCCCGGGAGGGCGGCGTCCCTCCCCCCCGCCCCCGCTGCGCGTCTTCTCTGCAGATCAGGGTGGCCTGGCTTGTCCTCCCTTCACCAGCAGGGCCTCACCCCATCCTGGCTCAGAAAACCACCAGACACCCCTTCCCAGCAGGGGCCGGGCACACAAGGGTAGGAGAACTGGGAGCCACCCTGCCCTGGGGCCCTCGGGGCCAGAAACAAGGGCAGTCAGCGCCCCCTGGCCCCACCAAAGATGGCCTTTCACCCTCTCACTGCCCCCTACCCAATGGCTAGAGGAGGAGGTGTCACAGAACCCACCGATCAAAGCCTTGCAGACCCCAAGGCCAGGGCGGGACTGAGGGGTCATGCTTCTACTTCCACATGGACCCTCTGGAACCAAACGAGGCCAAACCAGCACCCGCCCCCAGCCATCTCCGTGCAGAACAAATCGCCCTCCACCCACCTACCCATCTATCCATCCATCCATCCATCCTTCATCTATATCTAGCCATCCATCATCCTTCCATCCATCCATCCATCCATCCACCATCCATCCATCCACCTTCCATCTACCATCCATCCATCCATCCACCATCCATCCATCCATCCATTCACCCACCCCCTACATCCATCCATCCACCCACCATCCATCATCCATTCTTCATCTATATCTAGCCATCCACACACTCATCCACCATCCATCCACCATCCATGCATCCGCCATCCATCACTGGGCTCACGGGCGGCCTGGAGAAGGGAGAATGGTGCCTACCACACGCTGCCAGGGTCCAACCTCAGTGAACAAAACTAGCATGGAGATAGGCTTTGGCACCAGGTTCTGAGCCCATTCTCTGTCTCTTGCTCCTTCTTGTGCAGCTCAGGGACATGTTTTCCCAGAGATGATCTCTTGGGGGGCATCATTTCAGGGGGAGTCTGATCACACTTCAATTGCAAGGCACAGCCGCAACAGGAGATACTGCTCATGTGAAAGAGGAGGAAGTAGGAGGGGAAGGAAGGAAAGGGACAGAGCAGGAGAAAAGCAAAGCCTGTCTGGCCTCTGGATTCCCCCGGGTGACGGAGCGCAGGACTGGCAAACCACGCCCCCATGAGCCAAAACCTGCCGCCTCCTCTTGGCATAAGTAAAGTTTTATTGGGACACAGTCGCTCGGACACACACTGTGTATGGCTGCTTCCCTCCACAATGGCAGAGTCCAGTAGTTGCCACAGAGACAGTCGGGTCCACGGAGCCAAAAATGCATCTCTCCCGGCCCTTTACAGAGAAGTCTGCGGCCCGCGCTGCAGGCCAACGCAGCCTTCACCCGCACCGGGTACCCGGATCCACCTGCTGCTCACCTGCTCCGCTGGGAACCCTGGTGCACGCACCTCCTGCCCAGCCGTGCACGCAGCCATGGACAGAAATGTCCGCGCCGCCTCCTTCAAACCCGCCCTCGGCTCAGAGGAGTCTGGTGCAGTGGGTGAGGCTCCTTTTCTCTTTCTAAATATTTTAAATATGTTTTTATTGACTTCAGAGAGGAAGGGAGAGGGGGAGAGAGAGAAACATCTATGAGAGAGAAGCATCACTGATCGGCTGCCTCCTGCACGCCCCCTACTGGGGATGGAGCCCGCAACCCGGGCCTGTGCCCTGACCGGGAATCGAACCGTGACCTCCTGGTTCCTAGGTCGGCGCTCACCCACTGAGCCACGCCGCCCTTTTCTTCTGAACCGGCCCCCTGTCCCTCCTCATTCGGTCCCTTCTCACTCCCCGGCCGCCAGGACTGGAGCGGAGCTGGCCGCCGTGTTTACCTTACCGGATGATGCTTCCCCACACTCCCTCCTGCAGCCTGGCATCCTCCACCCCCAGCAGCTGCCAGATTAAATGCGTTACTTGACCATCCTCACCCGCTCCCTTTGATGTTCCCTTCTCAGGCTTCAGAATACCTTTTGGAGGGAGATCAGACAGCATTAAACAGAATTACTAATTAATTAAGCAAAGTTAAATTTTAAACACTGTTTGTTGTGTTAGCCAAAAGCCTGAACAGAGCAGACTTTTTTCCTCCACGGAGATCAAAGACAGCCTCTTCCCTCTCCCCTCCCCCCGTTTAAAAAAGGGAGGGGCGGGGGAGGCAGCGAGAGAGGAGTGCTGGGGACGCTGGGGACAGAGAGGACGGTGGCTACTCTGACCCGGGTTTAAACACCCATCCAGCACCCCACCCGTGGGCCCCAGGAAAGGAGGCCCGGGCTCATTGGGGACGGCGGGCTGGGGGAGCCACGGCCACTTTCCGGGGACTGTTTACCCTGGCAAACAGCGGCGGCCGGGGAGCAGGATGGTGCGGGATGGCACGGCCGACCCAGCACCAGGTGCTGACAGCTGGCGCCACCCAATAGCATGGGAAGAGGGAGGGCTGTGAAGTGAAAGAGACCGGCCGCACCCCACCCTCCTCAGCAGGATGAGCACCTCTGGGCTCTTCCTCCCTCGCCTCTCGCGGGGGCAGAGTTTTCTGGGGGCATCGGGAGCCTGGCTGTGCCAAGCAGGCCATGCACGGTACCGCTCCAGGAGCGCATGCCCGTGCTGGGCGGCGTACATCTGTGGGTGGCGTAGGACATTTTTGGAACAGATGGCGAAGGTGTCGTGAGGAGGGTGAGGAGGGGCCCCTGCTCCTGATTTGCACAAACGCTATTTGTCCCTGGCAGGATGCTGTCCAAACGCATCCTGTCTAGCCGGGCTGGCGTGGCTCATTGGGTGAGCATCGACCTAGGAACCAGGAGGTCACAGTTGGATTCCCGGTCAGGGCACATGCCTGGGTTGCAGGCTCCATCCCCAGTGTGGGATGTGCAGGAGGCAGTCGATCCATGATTCTCTCTCATCATTGATGTTTCTCTCTCCCTCTCCCTTCCTCTGTGAAATCAATAAAAAAATATATATACTAGAATATATATTTAAATCTAGACCCTGAATGGTACAGCAAAGGCCAGCTTACTGTAACAATCCAGAAAGGCCTGGTTGACATTAAACTTTGCAAGAAGACGCAAATGAGAACACAGGGTAGTGACTACATCAGCCCCAGCGAAGACCAGAAACGCCCGGGACACTGCGAGGCGTGGCGGGCACCTCTCCGGGCCCAGCTGCCTGGCGTGCGCTCAGCACGATGTCAGATTTAACACAGGCACGGCCCCCTCGCTGGACTCCGCACCCTCGCCCGAGCGCACCCACCGCCCCTTCTTAATGGTCCTCGCACAGATTATCGGCCACAAATATTTCCATCTCGGGGTGGATTGCCGGGATGTTTCTGACTCCCCGGCCCCCCCGACAGCAGCTGTTGGAGGGGAGGCAGATGAGCTTTAATATTAGCCGATGCCAAATATAATTAGGCGGCTAATCTGCTGCCTGTAAAAAGAGAAAGGGATCGTGTGTGCATTCCGGGCCAAATGGTTTCTTGCATTCTGGGCAGGAAGCTCTCCCCGGGGAGCGAGGGTCCCCGAGACGCAGGGATCTGCCCGGCCGAGGGCTGTACCCGGGACCCGGTGAAGTGAGTGGGAACACACACTATTCCCCCGCTCCCCTCACTAACGCCACGCAGGGTGTGTCGCTGCTCACGTTTGACAAAGGGAGAGACTGAGCTTAAAGAGCAAACTCGAGCCCGGCCGGTGCGGATCAGTGGTTGAGCGCCGACCTATGACCCAGGAGGTCAGATTCCCGGTCGGGGCACCTGCCCTAGTTGCAGGCTCCATCCCCAGTGGGGGGGCGAGCAGGAGGCAGCCGATCCACAATTCTCCCTCATCGTGGATGTTTCTCTCTCCCTCTCCCTTCCTCTCTCTCTGAAATCAATACAAACATCATTTAAAAGCAACTTGGCCAAGCCATTTCCCTTCTAAAAAGAAACTGCCACTCAGCGCATCCCTCCCTGGAACTGCTCTGCATCTCCTGCCCCTGCCCCGCCCTCACACTGTGACCCCTACCCCGAACACTCTCTGTCTCTCCGATTCCTGCTCATCCTTCGGGTCCTCGGCTTGGGCCTCCCCACGCCTCCATGCCCCCCGGAACGAGGTTAGGGCTCCTGCGCAGGGAGCCCGAATTACACCGTGGTAGCCGTTACTCCGCCAACTGGCCCCTCCTTCAGCGGTGGGTGCCCCGATGTATAGCACAGAGCCGGTGGCACTAGCCAGCGCCCGTCATCATCACCAACAGGAAACCAGAGCAGCAGGCCAGCGGGGCCCAGTGACTGAGCACCAACCCATGACCCAGGAGGCTGCGGGTTCGAGTCCCGGGTTGCGGGTTTGATCCCCAGTAGGGGGGCGCGCAGAAGGCAGCCGATCAATGATTCTCCCGTCACTGATGTTGCTGTATCTCTCTCCCTCGCCCTTCCTCTCTGAAATCAATAAAAATATAAATGTAAAAGGAAAAAGCGGGGGAGAAACCCTCCCAACCAAAGCTCTCTGGCCTTTTCCTCTCCTTGCAGGATCAGGTGCATGGCCTCTGGCCGCAACATTCAAATTGGAGTGAGAAGGGACATCTGTTCAGGGAGGGAGGGGGCCACGCCGGGGAATTTTACGCCGGGGCAGGGACAGAGGGGGGGGGGAGCCTTCTTTGGGCTAAAAATATCATGTCTCTTTCCCCCTCCCCCACCCCCACCCAAGTGGGGGGCGCGCAGAAGGCAGCCGATCAATGATTCTCCCGTCACTGATGTTGCTGTATCTCTCTCCCTCGCCCTTCCTCTCTGAAATCAATAAAAATATAAATTTAAAAGGAAAAAGCGGGGGAGAAACCCTCCCAACCAAAGCTCTCTGGCCTTTTCCTCTCCTTGCAGGATCAGGTGCATGGCCTCTGGCCGCAACATTCAAATTGGAGTGAGAAGGGACATCTGTTCAGGGAGGGAGGGGGCCACGCCGGGGCAGGGACAGAGGGGGGGGGGAGCCTTCTTTGGGCTAAAAATATCATGTCTCTTTCCCCCTCCCCCACCCCCACCCAAGTGGGAACCGGTGATGAAATTCAGCATTTCAAACCGGACCCCGAGCCACCTGAAACTAGGGACGCCTCCCGGGATGTGAGGGCGGCAGTCTCCGTGGTGCAGGCGGGGCTGCAGGAAGAGGGGACCTGAGGGGAGCTGCCGTGGGGCCGAACCCGGGCCTCCAGGGCTTGCGGGGTGCAGGGGGCGATGGCTCTGAGCTGAGGGAGAGGAGCCAGCGCCCGGCCCACCTGCCCCCTCCGTCGGGGGACAGTGGGGGTCCCTGCTGCTCTCCAGTGAGCACCTCCCTGCCTCAGACTCCAGGGCCCCCACCCGCCTCAGGTGCTCAGTCGGTACCGGAATGAGGACTCCGTGGCCGGAGCTCTGTCCTCGGTCGGCTGTGTGACCCTGACAGGTTCCACCCTCTCCATCCGCAGCTCTCCAGCTCCACGTGAGGGGACCCGAGGCCTGCCCAGGGCTGTGCAGCGTGATGGATGGCTGAGCCCTCCCCACCCCGGGCGTCTGGGTGGACTGGCCCGGGGCCGGAGGGGGACATACACCCGGCCTGGTGGCAGAAGGAGAGGGTCACCTGACTGGGAGAGGCTTTGAAAAGAGGCTTTGCTTGAACCGGACAAGGAAATGACCAAACCGCCATGGGTCCGTCGTCAAGAAAGGTGGACCTGAGCTGGCCGGTGGGCTCAGTGGTTAGAGCATCAGCCCCCTGCACCCCACTCCAGCCGCGTGCCGCCCCTGCCACACCCCACCAGCTGGGGCTTGGGTTCGATGTGGACTTTGTTCTCCCCACAGTTCAAAAGGAACTCCAGAGCCTGGCCCTGTGCACCCGTCCGGGCCTTAATCTCCCACCCCATGTGCGTGCTCCCAGCTGGCCGGTTAAGGCGGCTAAGACGCTGGATTAGGGCCGGCTTTACATAACAACGCGGGAGCGAAAGCCAGCCTCTCCCGGGATGGCTAAAGGCTTCTTTTCATCTTCCTGCCTCAGATGGCCTTTTCTTCCTCCCGTGCGCAGCCCCCCAGCCCGCCAAGAGGCAGTGAACTTGGCCAACAGGAAGACAAAGGAGAGATTCAGGGTTCCGTGAGCTCTCCCTGGCTGGCGCGCAGAGGGACACCCACAGCCTCCCACCCTTTGTTAATTGGAACATTTCTTAAAAATATAGACTAAAGTTGTTATACTTAAATGTTGTGGATGTGTGCTGGCTCCCAGTGCCCTGCCCTGGGGTGGGCACCAGAGAGCCACAGCCCGCACAGGGCCCAGCCTCCCTCGGGCAGCAGCCAGAGCAGCCACTCTCCCGGCTTTACTTACTTCTGTGTCCGTCTTTCACCCTTCGTTTCCCAAGGAACCTGGTGGCATTCTCGTAAGTTAACGCGTGGGTCACAGCTAACGCTACGGTCCCCTGCACCGCCCTCTCCCACGTGAGGCTCCTCCTCCCGCGCCCGGGAGCGGCTGCTCTGGTCTGTCTAGGCCTCTAGCCACACAGCAGCACACACATGAGCATCCACACGTGTGCACAGGGAAGTACAGAGCGGTGCCGGCGGCCTTGCTCCGTTAAGGTTAACGTGCGTTCTCTACGTGACGGGTGTCTGCGCCTGCTCTCGCCGCTTTACCGCCCGGGCTCCGGTGTGAGCCTTCGTTCGAAGGAAGGGGCCGAACAACCTGACCACCGACAACCCCGACCGACCCCTCCCCTAGGTCCTATTTCTTTCCTCAACGCGGTGCTTCCCCTTGAGGAAAGGAGGCGTGACAGTGGAGAGGCGGGAGGAGAGGGGGGAGGCAGGAGGGGAGGGGGTGTGCTCCAGGTGAGTGGACGGAGAACGGGGAATGGAACAGCTCCGGGAGGGGGCGCTGCAAGCCT
>NW_006300373.1:565184-565775 GCF_000327345.1 Myotis davidii | reverse complement strand
GGTCGGGCCGGGGACCCACGTGGCCCGGCTCCACTCTGGGCCTGGACTGTGGGGGCCACACTTTCCTCTTGCTCCTCAGCCCTCCCCGCAGAGTCCTGCCCTCCGCCTGGACCACAGGTTTCTGGAGGGTGTGCAGGGCATGTGGTAGACCAGACGGCCCATCCCCTCCGCCCTGCCCCCCGGGAAGAAAGCAATGCAGTCCAGTACCTTCCAGTCGAAAGTCTTCCTCCTCCTCCTCGCTGAGCATTTCTCTGAAGACCTCGCCCACCAGCTCCTAGAGGAAGGGAAGGCAGGGAGATGAAGGATGCCCCGGGGTCAGGTGGCAGCTGGCATTGGGGCAGAAGACGTGGCGCCGTGAGCATGTGGCTGCCTGGTCGCAGGGAAGCTGGGGCCCTGCTCCGATTGTTCCGATGGGAATGTGGGCCAATGAGGCAGGTCCCATCCCGCCTGAAAAGCTGGTCATCAGCTCGGCCAGTGTGGCTCAGTGGTTGAGCGTCAACCTATGAACCAGGAGGTCACTGGTTCGATTCCCAGTCAGGGCACATGCCTGGGTTGCGGGCTCCATCCCCAGGAGGCAGCCAATCGACGTTG
>NW_006300373.1:559468-565132 GCF_000327345.1 Myotis davidii | reverse complement strand
GGCAGCCGATCCATGATTCTCTCTCATCATTGATGTTTCTCTCTCTCTCTCCCTCTCCCTTCCTCTCTGACATCAATAAAAGTATATGTATTTTTAAAAAGTTGATGGTCACACTGCTATGTAGGTGTTAAGTTTTCTCAGCCTGCAGACACCACAAAACACAACACGGGGCCACACTTCTCCCTCAGAGAGAGAGTTCCCCCCCACCTCAGCAAAAGGCAAAGAGAGGATCATAAAATGCCCCATCTCCCCCGAAGGGGGACAGCGAGTCTGCGCCGTGGCCTCAAGAAGAGATCTCAGACCGGACCCTTCTCCCACAGCAGGTCCCGGGCGGCAGTCCCGGAGGTTTGTAGAGGGCGGTGTGCTCTGGGGAGGCTCTGACCGCCCTTCCCGTAAACCTAATGCTTCAGCACATGTTGGACCCCCCTGCTCTGGTTTCCATACGCCTCCCTCATCTCCCCAACACACACCAGCCGGTCACCAGCCGATCCCTGCACGCGCCTTGCCTGGTCCCCTCGTGTGGGGTAAAGATGTCTGGTAGCCCGCCCTGGCAGGTGCGCTCAATGGTTAGAACATCAGCCCATGAACTGAAGGGTCTCGGGTTCAATTCCTGGTCAAGGGCACGTACCTGGGTTGCAGGTTCAATCCCTGGCCCTGGTCAGGGCACGTGCGGGAGGCAACCAATCGATGTGCCTCTCTCACATCAATGTGTTTTCTTTCTCTCTCTAAAAATCAGTGGGAAAGAATTTCCTCAGGTGAGGATTAACAAAAAACAACGATGCCTGGTAGCTCATCCCAAGGGCAGAGGCTGGTAGCTCAGCCCCGAGGGCAGAGGCTGGTAGCTCAGCCCCGAGGGCAGAGGCTGGTAGCTCAGCCCCGAGGGCAGAGGCTGGTAGCTCAGCCCCGAGGGCAGAGGCTGGTAGCTCATCCTCGAGGGCAGAGCAGTTGCCTCAGCCGGTCGGTGAGGGGCTGAGGGGTTGGCGGGGATGGGGGGGGAGCTTGGCCAGTCCTCAGGCCGGGACATTTCTGGGATATCCACAGCAGTCCCACCTCTCTGCCCCCGCCCAGCAGGGTGACTCTGGACGACAGGCTAAGACGAGTTGTCAAACTATCTTCTGTATTCATTGGTTTCCTGCCAGGAAGAGTTCTGGGCTCAAAAAAGATTATTTTAAACGAAGTTAAACAAGGTCCCTTCCTGCAGGACTTACTATGGCAACGGGCACCGCGAGTCACCGTATAACATTGTCCGCACGCGGCATCCCTCGAACCCCATCAGACCACAGAGTTTTATTTCTCAGAAACACCCCGTGGGATCTGTGTTCCGAGGAACCCACTTTGAGAAATGCTCCTCTTTGCCGGGAGCGATGAGCGTGGGGGAACCACACCGCCTTAGCTCTCCCAGGGCCCACGATGACACGGCGGCAGCGCCTCTGCGACCACAAAATGACAAGCGATAAAAAGGGCCCCCACACGGCAGCTGTCCCAGCTTCCCTTTTCGAGAAAAATGAAAAGGAACAGGAAAGCACCGTCTCCCAGAAAAGTCAGGGGGGGGAGGGGGGAGTCCTGCCTCTCAGAGGCTCCACAGGAAGGCCAGTGCTCCTCCCGAAGAACAAAAACATTAACTAAACGTCTAAAACTGCTTTGTGGGGTCCATCCAGCTTGTCCACTGGACTCACCGGGGGCCACTCTCCGTTTTCTGTTCTGCTGGGAGGATACACAGCCAGCATTTTAGGGTCGGGCTTGGCCTTCTCTGTTCCCTTCCTTCAACCCCCCGGGGGCACTGCCTTCTCTTCCTTAGAGGTGGCTACAAGGTGGCCATTCAGACTGGGTGCCCCCTGACCCAGCACCAGGCCCCCCGCCTCCTGGCTCAGGATGGCTCCCCTCCCCTGCCCGCCAATGACCGAAACCCCGAACATCTCCTGGGCTGGTAGACTGGCTGTTTGTGTTCACAGAGCGGAGCTGACAGGGGAGCTGGGAGATGTGACAGGAAAGGGACACACTCAGGTGGCATCACTAGGCAGCGGGGAGGCCCTGGCAGCCAATTAGGGCGGATCTTTCATGCCAGGGGAAGGCCATGGGCTGGCAGGCGGCACTTTCTCGCAGGAGCCGGGGACTGTCCTCAAGGGCACCGCGGACCCCTGCGAGCTGAGGTCCGTCTCCCGGAGTGCGGGTCTCCGTGCTGACCCGGCCACCACCATCCCGGCTGCTCCCGGCCCGGCCGACTGCGTCTGTGAGACGAAGGCCCCAGAGTCCGCATGTCTACAGGCACTCGGAGTTGAAAGACTCCAGATGTCACCACCAACAAAGCGTCTGTCCGCGCCCGTAAGGATGCCTCGAGGGCGCGTCACGCACCCACCGCCTCCTCTGACGGCGGCTTCGGGGCTCTCCGAGAAGAACTGTCTGCTGGGAGGCCCTCGCTCTCTGATGAATGAAAGCAGAGTCCTGGCAAGTCCTGGGGCCGGCCTCTTCCGGCTAAACCCTGCTCAGCTCTGCAGGACGCTTCGAAAGCCCCTCGGCACCATGGTCCGCTGACAGATACTCAACTATGGGGCCCGTTCATCTCAGCCACGGGGCCCGACGCCCAGGGCTGGGAAGCGCCGTGTCCCGGTCCTCAGGCTCTGACCGCTAGGCCAGAGGCAACATGGGATAGCGTCCCGGCTCCATCACCTCCCTCGCACCTGGACCTGGAGCCACTGCCTTCTCGGACCCGCAGTCTGCCTACCCCTTAAATGGGCGCAGTGAGAACCACAGCACCCCCAACACGACAGCTGGCACTTCCGGTGCATTCCTTACGTGCCAGATGCCGTGCCAGGCACCTTATATAAAGAGTGAGTCCTTTAAGCGACACAACGGCCCCGCTCTTTCCATCCCTCGAGGAATAAATGCCCATAAAAACGATTTGCAAATTGCAAAGTGACAGGTATGATTGTTATTGGGTTTCTTGCCTACAAAGAAAATGCCCAGGGGCCATGTGAGACGGGAAATAATGCCAAGACAGCCACTCGCATCCCTTACCGAGTACTCATGGTCCCCCCAGCAGAGCCTCCATAGCAAGGGGGTCCCACTGGCCCCGTGTTTAAATGAGGAGGAGGCTCCAAGAGCCCAGGGGCCTGGCGCTGGAGCCCCAGCCAGTGAGGGGCAGGGCCCCGATTCCAGTCAGCTCCTTCGATGCCCGCCTGAGCTTGGACAGTGGCATCAGGGCTCCTGTGGGCACAGGGGCAGAGGTGGCCCAGGGACTTGGCACTGGCCAGGGACCAAGGATCACGCTTAAGGAAGGACAAGACAACCAGCCTGGCCAGCAGCTCTTGTGGGTCAGTGGGCCCAGCAGGCCCAGCTGTGGTCTCAAAGGTGCCCACAGCCCTGACCCACGAAGCGTGGGACTTGGCAGAGCCCCGGGCGGGAGCCCTGCAGGCAAAGTCCCGGGCCCCGTCCTCGGGGCCACCGCGCAGGAGGCACTCGGGCCCCTAGACAGCCAGGAGCCCCACTGGGAGCCCCGGTGCAGGGGTGCAGGGGTGCGGGGCATGGGATTGGCGAGACCACAGTTCAGATCCCAGCTCTGCCTCGCACAAGCGGGGTCATCGGGGAAGGAACTTCATCCCCAGTGTGTGCATAGGGCGGGGGGCCCTCACGCTGTCTCGGGGTGCGTGTGAGGACCAAGTAAACCACTGGATAGCAAGTGCTTAGCATTCTGCCCGAGACCACGCCTGGGGCCCGAGAGGTCAGTGGCGAGTACTCCTTCTACTCTTTTTCTTTTTTTTAATCCTCACCCGAGGATATTTTCCCATTGATTTTTTTAGAGCAGCGGTTCTCAACCTGTGTTCGTGACCCTTTTGGGGGTAGAACGACCCTTTCACAGGGGTCGCCTAAGACCATCGGAAAACACACATATAATTACATATTGTTTTTGTGATGAATCACTATGCTTTCATTATGTTCAATGTGTAACAATGAAAATACATCCTGCATAGCAGATATTTACGTGACGATGCGTAACAGTAGCACCATTACAGTTATGAAGTAGCAACGAAAATAATTTGATGGTTGGGGGTCACCACCACATGAGGAACTGTATTAAAGGGTCACGGCATCAGGAAGGTTGAGAACCACTGTTTTAGAGAGAGGGGAGGGGAGGGAGAGAGACACAGAGAGAGAGAAGCATCGATGTAAGAGAGGCCCACGGATTGGCTGCCTCCCACACTCGCCCCAACGGAGGCCAGGGATTGAGCCTGCAACCGAAATACATGCCCTTGAACAGGAATCAAACCCGAGACCCTTCAGTCCACGGGCCGACGCTCTAACTACTGAATCAGACTGGCCAGGGCATTACTTCTGCTCTCGCTGTCAGATGGGCACAGGTCATTCCTGGGGGAGGTGGGAAGGCTCCCACAAACATCTAGACACACGCCCCCTGCCTGGCCGCCCTTCCTCCTGCTCTGCATTCAGTCTTCACCGCAATCCTTTGAGCGGTACCGTTCCTGCCCCCACTTTACAGATGAGAAAACTGAGGCACAGACATGAACGACTTGTCTCAGGTCACTCAGCTCGTGTCAGAGCCAGGACTGAAGGCAGGCGGTGTGGTTCCAGCGCCCATGCCCTTCACCCCCGCCCTGTGAGAAGCCCTCCCCTGCCCATCCCCCCACCGCTCCTGCCAGGCCCGCTCTCCTCTGGCCTCCAGCAGGGTGAGCCTCAGCCTCTGCTCCAAGTTCTCATCAGACGCCTCCTGGATCCCCAGGCCCCCTAACCCCTCCCCAGACTCTCTGCCCTCCCCCCTCACCCCCCAGCCTGCTGCCGGGCTGCCTGCTGCCCAGTGGCCGGGCTTGGGGGCCTCTCCGGCCACAGGGCCCAGACCTGCCTCCCTCCCGAATCCCAGCCCTGCCCTCCTCTGCCCAATGCGGGGCCCCAGGAAGAGGCCAGCTCCTCGGGCGCTGTGCTGGGTGTGCAGCCAGCTCCAGCCGGAGCCCAGAAGCGCAGGCTCCATGCCTTATAAGGCCTCGGGGGACGGGAACCACATCAAAGCGGGGCCTTGGGGAGCGGGCTGGAGTTCAGCCTGGCTTTTTCCTCTTTGTCTCCGGCTGACTTCGTACTCCTGAGCGGAATCTCTCCCCCCGCCACCCCCCGCCTGCCCCCAGTGCTTTGTCAACCTTCCTGTGCGCTAAGAGCTAACAGATGTTGGTGTCCCGGGTTTCAAAAAACACTCCTGGTACCCACAGAACCCGGGACGGCCCAGAGGTCCCAGGAATGTGCGGGGCTGGGCCCGGCCAGCGGGAAGCGGGGGCTGGAGGCAGGGCCTGGCCACCCTGAAACCCTTCCCTCCGAGCAGTCTGCCCTGGAGCCGCCCCAGGACATTCCTGGCGAGCTCTCCCCTCCTGGCTGGGCAGCCGCTGCGTCCTGGGGAGCCCGCGCCTCCTCGCTGAGCTGCTCCCCGAACTCTGGGGGCCCAGCCCCACTTGTTCTCTGGACTCCAGGGTCTGCCTGTCAGGAGGGTGGACCTGCGTGGGTTGGGGGATCGGCAGAGCTTCGCAGGAAGGCTTCCGCCCTGGGGCCACAGGCAGCCCGGCCACCAGAGTCTACTTCCTGGGCGTCCCCCTAGCGAGTGGTCGGCATCCACACACCCTCCCCGCAACTCCCCCAGAACCCGGTCCCATCTGGGCTGCCACAGTTGTC
>NW_006300373.1:556372-558184 GCF_000327345.1 Myotis davidii | reverse complement strand
AGCAGCTGGCACTGCCCTGGCCAGCACGCCTGGCCCGGGCACAGGCCTGGCGCTGCTGCCAGGGTCCAGCGCGTGTGCCCTGCTGAGCAGAGTGGCCGTGAGCCAGGCCGCTAGGACAGACAGCGCTGTCATCCGCCCCCAGAGGACGGGGTCCCCACCGACAGGGCCACCTGCAGGGGGAGGGTGTGCACCCCAGCCGGGCACAGGGCCGGGCATCCTGCACCTCCTTACTGCACCGGGGATGGGGTCCTCTCCGCTCCACGCCCCAGGAGCCCTCACTTTCAGGAGAGGACGCAGAACCACGCCCGGGCCGGACGCTGCGCGCTTCCTGCTGGGCGCACAGACACAGCACACATCACACAGGTACACACACGATACACACTCTCACACTCACACACACAAACTCACACACACTCACTGTCACGCACACCTCACACGACACACCTGCCACACGCCTCAGTCAGGAATAACAGCAGAGCGCGCTGGAGAAGACACCCGAGCGAAGGGAAAGCAGCCGTCGGCAGGACGGTTGGCATCCTGGCGGTGAGCTTGGCAGCTGGCCAGTAAAACAGGAGATCTTCTGATCCCAGCTGGGCAGGAAGCGGGGGGGGGGCAATGGCTCCTCTGTCCCCGGCCCCACCCCCCACTCCCACAGCCACGCCACACACAGACCAAGACGAGACCACGGCCTCTCCCCGCTCCCGGCTGTCTGTGCACACGTGGGAAGCTGGGGGCCGGCAAGACCCCTCTCTGTGCCATGCGATGCAGGCAGGCCTTGGTCTCAGAAACGGCATGAGGCCAGCTGAGCATGTCCAACGGGCTGTCCCTGGGCGCAGGGAGGGGGGCAGCTCCCCCCCACCCCACGGCGGCGCACCAAGTCCAACTGTTCCCACTCTCAGGCAAGCAAAGATCTAAAACCAGATTTTATTATTTTTAATCCTCACCCGAAGGTATTTTCCCATTGATTCTTAGAGAGAGTGGAAGAGGGAAGGAAGACAGAGAGAAACATCGACGTGAGAGAAACACACCGATTGGTTGCCTCCTGCACGCACCCTGACCAGGGCCCAGGCTGAGGAGGAGCCCGCAACCCAAGTGTGTGCCCTTGACTGGCATCGAACCCGGGACCCTTCAGTCCTCAGGTGGACACTTCATCCACTGAGCCAAACCGGGAAGAGATAAAAACACACTTTTAAAAAGGGACTCTGTCACCACAGAGTGGTCCCCAGGGAAGTCACAGAGGTCATGGTACAGCCTTGACCTTCTTTGGAGAGCCACCCGCCTGAAGTGCGCCAGACCTCACAAAAAAACACGCAAGACACGCGGTCGCATTTGCATCTTAGACTCAATCATGTCTAGTAGACATAGGTCCCGTGCAGTATTGGGGATATGAAAACTGTTACTTACCTGAAGTTCCGATTTAACTGGGTGCCCTATATTTTATCTGAGGACCCCGCCCCTCAGCACTTTCATCCGTGAGGTGTGGACAGGGCTGACCTCTCCCCCTAACCACAGGGTGGATGCATGTCCCGGGCCTGACCCCTGGGGACTGTGCACATCCCTGGCCACAAGGCTGGGCACGAGGCCCAGGCCAGGCCGGAGAGATGCAACTCCAACACAACTGCTCTCTTCTGCTGACATGAACGAGATGAGATCTGGCACTGAGGGGAACATCTTACCTCCTTACCTCTGTCTAAAAAAAAAAAAAGAGCCAACACAGAGAAAAGCAGATCCAAAAGGGGAAGCGATAGAAAATGGGTCCTGACCACACTGTCCCAGTGGGAAAAGATGGTCAAAATCATTAGTCAATAGAAC
>NW_006300373.1:548930-552965 GCF_000327345.1 Myotis davidii | reverse complement strand
CCCCGGCCCCGACCAGCCTCGGCCGGCTCCCGAGCAGAGGAGCCCGAAACTGCCGGTGTCCCAGCCCCGGTCCCAGGCGCCGGTTCGGTACAAATGCCGGGGAGGGCCTTGGCCCCTCAGCGTCCGAATGGTGGCAGGCACCACGTGGTCCAAATCGGAATCGAATGACAGGTCTGCCCACCCTGGAACGAAATCTCCGGAAAGGCCACGTTTTGAAGGATAAGGAACAACAATGACGAAAAGAAAACGGACCCTCTCTGTTCTCCAGAGCAACACCTCCTGAAGGTCGCGGCATGCCTGACCCTTCAGGGGAGCAGGGAAGAGGCCCCCGAGTCTGGAAGGCATGAGGCCGCCACGCTCTTTGCAAAGCTGTGGGTCGGGAAACAGCCACCTGTACGATCCGGCCTCCCCCGGGCCCGGGAGGCAGCGGGGCTCTCCCAGCCCAGAGAAGAGCCTCATCTTGGCGGGAGCTCCAGGCAGAGGCCCGAGGGGCTGCCGCAGGGAGAGCAGCGCTGGGAGGGCCCTTAATTGTTTAACGGAAATCACATTCAGGCCTAATTAGCAGACAGCTCCACATTGGTGATCTGAGGCCCATCGGCCCTCACGGACTAATGAGCTGAGACATCCTTGGGGGGGGGGGGGGCGCTGCACACTGGCCTCCTCAGAAGCATCCCAGGGAGCCCCGTAGTTCAAGGCTGGCATCTGGTCCAGACGCGGCCTCACTCGGGCCGGGCAAAGAGGCAGAAGCATTGCTGGGCAGGAAACGCACCTTCCGCACGCTCAGCTCAGGGTGACCGAGCTGGCAACCTGCCTCTGCACGCACGATCCCGCCCCCACCCCCAGACCCCACTCCTTGAGCCCTGGAGGTTCCCAGCCACTGAGGGGTGTTGCAAAATAGACCAATAGCATCCCGGACCAGAAACACAAGCCACCGGCCCTGTGGGAGCCCACAAAGTACCCGGAGCCACAACCCGACCACAGAGAGTGAGCACAGCTACGCCGCCAGCTCTCCCAACCCAGTTGCTTCTGAGCAAGTAGCCGGGGGAGGGGGAGGGGGGGGCCTCACACAGCAAGGAGGACTCGAAATCTCCGCGAGGAGTTCACAGAAGACAAAACCTTTGCAAAGGCAGAGGCTGCATCTTTGAGAGGCCCTCGGGCATCTGGCAGGAGCAGGTGCACGCATCAGTGCGGTTCCCGTGCGGAGTGAGCGCAAGAGACAGCGGCCGCACCAAACCCGGGGCTCACCCTGGGGCTGGGGCAGCATCAGATACCTGCGCCAGACACTCACTCTCCCCCTTCCACGTGCGGGTTGTCACGGGGAGGTGGCTGCCCAGGTGGGACTGCATTTCCCAGCACCCCTTGCACCATGGGGCCATGTGATTACGTGCTATGAGTCACTTCACACCCAGGGGTCACATGAAGTGGGTAGTTTTTCCATTCTCTCATCCCCCTTTCATCAGCTGGAAGCAGAGAACTCAGAAGCCCTGGCAGACGAATGAGCCAAAAGATGGAAGGAGCCTGGGCCACTAAATCAGTACTTGGGTGACAGTCACCTTCCAACCACAATACCTATTCCAGACAGGTATGTGATGATCAACGTAATTCTAGTGTATTAAGCCACTGTAGTATCAAGATTTATTTGCTCCTAGAGGCCCGCTGCACAAAATTCGTGCAAGAGTAGGCCTTCCTTCCCCGGCTGCCGGCACCGGCTTGCCTCTGGCACCCGGGACCCGGGCTTCCCTCACAGCCCCGGCTTCGTCTGGGAGGACGTCTGGCCTAATTAGCATATTATGCTTTATTAATTTAGATAACAACGAGGGTTACCCAATCCAAATCAGGAGAAGAAAAAAAAAAATGCCATGAGTCTAGAAAACAAATCCTCACCAGGTGGGCAGCTCAAGGCAAAAGCAATGCAGGGAAAACCCACCTCGCTACACCAGATCAGCCACTGCCTCCTACATGCAGCCCACCAGAGTCTCCAAGTACAGGTCAACTTTACGCCCCCTGGGTGCTCAGTTATGCCTACTACCTTGATCAGGAATAAGTTATAAAAACTTATTTTGGAGCTGAAACCGGTTTGGCTCAGTGGATAGAGCGTCGGCCTGCGGACTGAAGGGTCCCGGGTTCGATTCTGGTCAAGGGCATGTACCTGGGTTGCGGGCACATCCCCAGTAGATGTGCAGGAGGCAGCTGATCGATGTTTCTCTCTCATCGATGTTTCTGGCTCTCTATCTCTCTCCCTTCCTCTCTGTAATAAATCAATAAAATATATTTTTAAAAAAGCTTATTTTGGAAAAAAACAGTTATTCACCAAATGTATTCTGCCCACACACCCAACGGGGGGCGGGGGGAATTCATCTCAACTTTGAACAAAAGGCAGGAATAAGCCAAGGACCTTCCAACCAATCTCGGGAACTCAGAATCTTCCAGAAGCAAGGAGTGGGTTTGGAAAGCTCTGAAGCCAAGGGGAACCCACCGACCTTGGCACTATTGATGCGGAGAGGGGGGGGGCGTCCTGTGCCATAGGATGTCTAGCAGCACCCCCGCCTCTACCTACCAGGTACCTGTAACAGCCCCCCACCAGGCCGTCCTAACCAAGACTGTCTCGGGCGCCTCTTGTTCCCATGGAACAGCCCTGCTCTACAGGGCGCCCCCTAGTGGCCATGCCCACATATAGGCCCGGTGTTTCCAGATCTCCCATCCTCTCATATCTGGACTTTTCTGTAAAATGTCCAATTTTTAAATGCTGGCAACTAATGGATGAAAAATAATTATTTTATCCTGTAAGAGCCAAAACCACGGTGCAGGTCACCAGCTGAGCCTCTGCCACATCCAGGGGGGAAATGAGACAGGACAGGGCCCCCTCCCCAGCACGGGAGTCCCTGAGCACCCTGAAGGCCGAACTTGGCCCCACAGGGGCCGAGACAAACACCAAGGCAGAGACGATGAGGAATCCGAGTTAGTTCTGGGGGGAAACTGAGCACTCGGGCTGACCAACCCAACGTCCCCACCCCCTCAGCCTCATCTCCCCAAAATCCAATCACCTCCCCGCTGCAGTGCCCAAGGCCCCGGCCCGGAGGTTCTGGTCTACAAAGCAAATGCTCCTGAGCCCAGCCTCTGGGCGCCACGGAATCTTTTACTTTTAATTTATTTTATTAATTTTTAAAAAATATTTTTTCATTGATTTCAGAGAGGAAGGGAGAGAAACATCCATGATGAGAGAAAATCATGGACCAGCTGCCTCCGGCACGCCCCCCACTGGGGATGGAGCCTGCAACCCGGGCCTGTGCCCTGACCGGGAATCGAACCCTGACCTCCTGGTTCCTAGGTAGACGCTCAGCCACGGAGCCACGCCGGCCGGGCCACCGCTGCATCTTTTAGAGCTGACGTTCGCCCAGGGCTGGTCCCCCTGTCTCCGAGCCCCTAGTTAAAGGACTCGTTCTGAGCCAGCTCCCTCCACTTCCAGCGAAAACTGGGTTACTAGGGGGAGGGCAGGGGAGGACCTAATAAATCTTAGAATATACTTCTTGGCTACAGGGGGAAAAAACACACCCTACTTACTGGTGTCATGAAAGGACTCTCCGCCACTCTGTGAAGAGCGCGGGCTCAGAAGTTACTATTGTATTCAAGCTGTATTAAATCAAGCTGTGAGCAGCACCGGGTTATGCTTTTAAAGAATGCCCTGAGCCAATTCTGCTGTTTAAAGGGAAAGGGGAAAGTTTCCAAGCCTTCCATAAATTCCAACAAGAGGAAGTTTCAGACCTGGGTGTTCGGTGCGGGGGCCCCCGCGTGGAAACAGCTTGGTTTCATGTATTTGCTTTTACTGTTCAAACTTGAGGGTCTTTTAACTTTTTATTTTTACAGGGCTCAGAAGAAAGGGGGGAGAGAGCCATTTGCTCACCGGGTGCCAAAGAAAACCCCCAGGCCTCCGTCAGAGGGCCCCTGCCTGGGCGGCGGGGGCCCCCCTGGCTGCGGCACCCCCCATCGTGGGCCCTCTCCCGCCTCCCCCTGCTCCCCCACACCTCCACACCAGGT
>NW_006300373.1:547296-548886 GCF_000327345.1 Myotis davidii | reverse complement strand
GTGTGCGTGGAGCCAGGCAGGACAGTCCCCTGGCCGGGCCTGAGCTCCGGCGGCGGCAGCGGGAGGAACAGAATGGAGTCTTTCCAGAAACAGGCCACCAGCCGAGGAATATCCTAAATATAGCCCCCGGGGGAGGCCGTGTCAGTTCAGCCCGGCACCAGAGAGGCCCAGCATCGCGCGGAAATGTCAACCAAAGCCAGCAGGCCCTCCCAGGACACCGCAGCCCCCAGCCCTGCCTTCAGGGAGTCGCCTTCCGAAGGGAGGGGTGACTCACGCACCCCAGTTTCCAATGCCCGGCTCCACTTGCCAAGTGCTGTCCGCCCAGGAGGTGGTCCAGGCCAGTGCCGTGTATCCATCTGACAGGCAGGAAAACTGAGTCCCAGGAGAGGGCATGGGGAGCGGAGGGAGCACAGGCGGTCCTGAGTGAGGATCCAATATCAAGATCCAGCGCTCGAGCCCGGGCAGGGTGGCTCAGTGGTTGAGTGTCAATCTCTGAACCGGAAGGTAGCAGTTCAGTTCCAGGTCAGGGCACAGGTCCAGGTTGTGGGCTCGATCCCCAATAGGGGGCGTGCAGGAGGCAGCCGATCCATGATTCTCTCTCATCATTGATGTTTCCATCTCTCTCTCTCCCTCTCCCTTCCTTCCTGAAATCAATAAAAACAGATTTAAAAGAAAAACAAAGATCCAGCACTTGATACCCATGACCTGGAAGAAGGGACCCTGTCCCTCAGGGCCTCACTTTTACCTTCTGTAAAATGGGAGCAAGGATGTTTACTTCAAAAAGCTGGAATAAGACAAGGCACAAATGAAATTTAGAAATGTATAGGTATGAATACACATGCAACACTCATATATACATATGTAAACATACATGTGTACATATATACTCATGTATGCATGTGTGTGTGTTAAAAGGAGACTCCCGGGCCGCACCCCAGATATAGATAGTTAACAGCTGTCGCTGGTGCACCCCGCCCCCATCTGTGGCATCACACCCTGATCCTCCTCAGGTCGCCACCCCTCCCCTCCCGTCCCGTGGCTGAGGCAGGCCTGACCCATTTCCGTAAGGGACCACGGGCACTACCGAGTCAGAGTCGCCCCGGGTGGAGCCCAGAGGGTATATGGGAAGCCCCCAGGTCACTCCGCTGCCAGAAGCGGTGTGGGGACAGCCACCAGCTGTCTCAGGAGGGCTCAATCCCAGGTCTCAGATCCCGAAGGGCTGCAGGGCAGACCCTCTCCCAGCCCCAACCACGAGGACAGCCCACGCCGGAGGTCCGTGCGGCGGGTTCTGCTCTGGCCCAGGGAAGCACTGGCTGGCTCCCAGGGTAGCTCGAGGGGGGATGGGGGCCCAGACTCCAAACGGAGCTTCCCCTGTCCCCTTAGCCCTTGACCGTAGCCCCTGGGGGTGGGAGGGGAGGGTGGTACCAG
This sequence comes from Myotis davidii, assembly GCF_000327345.1. NCBI lineage: Eukaryota > Metazoa > Chordata > Mammalia > Chiroptera > Vespertilionidae > Myotis > Myotis davidii. Next base: position 547,458 of record NW_006300373.1, on the reverse strand, counting down.
GACATCCACCCACCCACAGGCAAATGCAGTGTAAGGAAGTCTCCATAGCAACTCCACCTGGAGAAACTAAGGAGTTACCTGGTGACCACACGGGTGCAGGGAGGCAGTGGAGGGACGGGGAGAGGGTGGGCTGAAGGCAGGGGGGTTCCAGGGAAGGAAACC
>NW_006300373.1:536966-547235 GCF_000327345.1 Myotis davidii | reverse complement strand
GGGGGAGGGGGACATTCCAGAAAGACTTCTATCTCGTTCCCCCTCACAAGAACAGTATCATTAATTGTAACAGAGCAGCCGTACTGAGCACCTCGCTACGCCAGGCCACGGCGGCTCACGGGCGAGGTCTACTGGCCTCACACTCCAGCCCCAAGAGGGAGGGTCAACTCTAGTCCCATCTTACAGATGGGGAGACTGAGGCCTCAGAGGTTAGGGAAGCTGTTTAAGGTCACGTGAATAGGAGATGGCAGCATCCAAATTCTCCCAGCCCAGAGCCCAGTGTCCCCCTCTCCTGCCCGAGATCCGCACCCTCCGCTTCTGCAGCCCTACCCAGGTCAGCCTGACACAGGCTCGCTCGAGCCCCAGCGCCATGCTGCGCCCACGCTGGTGGATAAGAGGGACCTTGGGGTGCTGAGCACCCACATTTAGGGAAGGATTAGGTGGTGCACAGAGGATTTCTTTTTAATAAATATTTTTATTGATTTCAGAGAGTAAGGGGAGGAGGGGGAGATGGAGAGAGATCAATGATGAGAGAGAATCATGGACCGGCTGCCTCGTGCCCACCCCACAGTGGGGATCAAGCCCACAACCCGGGCCTGTGCCCTGACTGGGAATCGAACCCTGACCTCCTGGTTCCTGGGTAGATGCTCAACCTCTGAGCCACAGCAGCCGGGGCCATAGAAGATTTATATTTCCCGGGGCCCCACAGCAGACCCCCAACCCTGCCCAGCCAGAACACAAAGGGAGGGGGTGGGGCACGTGACCCTGCAACACCCAACCTTCCAAGTAACCCATGGGCCCAAGACCAAGCCCAGGGTAATTCCCAGGAAAGTCCAAGATGGGAGCAACTGGGTCCTGCCACCCCCCATTCACACACAGGACGGTTGCAGCCAAGAGAGCGGAGGGGCCTCGTCCACAGTGTACAGCAGAGCAACTTCCTTCTGCATGGATTCTTGGGCGCATGCCCCCCAGTGTGCCAGGCCCCGGGGCTCGGGGGTAACTGGCCCACCCCACAGGGCAGATGCACCTGCGGGCAGTGAACTGTCACCAGTCGCCACATGAATAAATCACTGATGAGCACTGGTGGCGAGCACCTGAGGGTGAGAAGGACAAGGACCAGGACAAGGACGATGTGGCAGGAGCAGAGCAATGGCGAGGAAGGAAACTGGTTCTGAGCGGGGCCTCCGGGAAGCCTGCTCAGAGGTGGTGATGTGGAAGTTGAGTCCTGACGGGTGAGCATGGGGAGAACCGGGCCAAGAGTCCCGGGGAGAGCATCTCAAGCAGAAGGAACAGCATGTGCAAAGGCCCTGGGGTGGGGGTGTGCCCTTAAAGGAACCCGAGTGGTGAGGAGGAGGCTGCAGGGATGAGAGGTAGGAAGGTCTCGTAGACTGTGGAAGGCCCCTCACCACCCCTGAGGGTCGTGGGAGGTCCCTGTAGGGATTTACGTAGGAGCACGATGCTGTAAAGTCCTATTTGCGCTGTAGGGCAGCCTGGCTGAAACACAGCAGCTCAACCCGAGGCTGTTGGAATCCTCCAAGTGTGTTCGGATGGGGGCTCAGACCGGGTTGGGGGCAGCCGCGAGCAGGGGACAAACTTGCGACTCACTGAGTCACAGAATTGGCTCTTCAGCAGAAGGAGGGGAGATGGTTCCCTCCAGGCCCCGAGCTGAGCAACACGTACAGGGAGGGCCGGTCACTGAGCCTGGACCGCGATGCTGCCGGTCCCACAGGGAGATGCAGAGGGAAGTGCAGGCCGGTTATGATGGGAGCGTGTGAGTGACGCCAAGAGGGTATCAAGCAGAAGGGACCAGGCTCCAGGCGCCTGAAACTCCCCAGACCCCCAGCCAACCGCCAAGGCCGCCATGCGCATCAACCCTGGCACTCTGGGCAGTGCACCAGCTACACTGCCCACCGGCCTCGCCATCGCCTCCTCCCCCAGGAAGGGCCTGGGAGTGTCTCACACTATGATCTCCGCAGAGGGAATTTGGTTTTGTACTGAAAGGCGGCCGTGTGCGGTTCCCATGTCCCCGACAATTTCCAAGTCCTTGAAGGTCACCTTTAATCCAATTGTCTGCATTGGGCAGCCAACGGGCAGCCCCTCCGTCCACCTCCGCCTTCCTCCCAGCGCTCCCTCTGAGGGCGGCCCAGCCGGGCCCTGACAGCTGGACGCCCGCACAGCCGGGAGGGTCTGCCATGACCCAGCGAAGGCCACCAGGACCCGCTCTCGGTGCAGAAACCCCCAGAACCAGCCCAGGGCCTCCAGCCACATCCGCGCTCAGCACACAGCGCTGTGCAGGTCTGACATCCACCCAGCAACCCATTGTCCAGATGGAAAAACCGAGGCTCTCAGACATTCCGGTCACTCTGTAAATTCCGGGGGAGAAGCCCTGCCCGTTTGGCTTCCAGATGCTGGATATCAATGACATTTATATTAACTGCTTCGGGCGCGGGGGTGGTGAATGAAGGTTGGGGGCTGCAGGAGAAGGAAGGAAAGGGGCCCCGAGGATAACGGGGGGGCAGGTGTATTTGCAGGGAGTGAGGCAGTCCTATGCCTGGATTCCCAGGGGCGGGGGCCCTGACGAGGCGGGAATCCTGGGCGTTGTATGAGCAGAGTCCAAGTTCAGCCATCTAGTCCCGGAAAAGCGCCCACCACCCAGCCTGTGGGCCCTGAAGCTGGCGGAATCCAACTTCCCAAAATATTTACCCGAAGGCTCCGGGCACCAGGCTCCGTTCTGTAAACTTGGACGCCGCTCCCAAGCCGGAACGACAGATCTCCCGCGGAACAAGATAAACTCTGCCTCGCGTCCGATAGAGCGCAGGGCGGCGAGGAAGGGGACGGGTAAGTCCAGCCTCCGGGCGGCCCCACTTGAAAGGGACCCGTGGTCAGAGGCAAGAAGCGGGCAAGGATGCGCCTCCTTATCAGGCTCAGGGCTGCTCCAGACACAAACAAAAGCCCTGGCAGGCATCCTTCCTCTGCCACGGGGGGTGGGGGTGGGGGGGGGGACAAAACCTTCACCCGCAAAGGTCAACCCCCTCCCCGAGCACCATGGAGCCAGCACGTCTTCCCCCAGCTTCCCGGGGAGAACGGTCCACGTAGGGCCCGCAGTGTGTGGAAGGAGCCCACCCATCCGCCACGTGCTGGGGTGGCCCAGGTCCCCCATCCGCTGCATCGTCAGACGGAAGTTTTCGCTCGGGACTCAGGAGACAGCCCCCTGCAGCCCGCCCTGCAGCCGAGGGCTCCAGCCCAGGCAGCCACAGGACAGGCCGGAGCTGGGATGCGGATGGAGGGAGGCCCATCAGCTGCCTCCCACGGTCACCAGCGCACGCGGCGTCAACAGCACCGTAAGCGCGTGACACGGACGGTCTCATTTAACACCGACGACACACGGAGGGACAGAGAGCTGCTATCCCCGATGCACACATGGGCAACTGAGGCTCGGACGGGTGGGGACCCACAGTCACACTGGCAAATGGCAGAGCCCTGCTGTCTCCCCAATGGGGGGCTCACGTACTGGGGAACCCCCTCCCCTCCCCCCGTTTCTCCCTCTCTCCACCCTGCATGCCCAGCTCACAGCCCAGCTCTGACCTCTTCCCTTCACTGCTCTGCACCCGAAGGCTTCCTCTACCTGTGCCAGTTCCCCAGGGAGGGTTCGGAGAAAGGGCTGCGCCCCCGGGGCCACCGCACCATCTCACGTCCCCGGCTCCCCACTCCAGAAACACGGCCGGGCCCGGCCTCTCCAACAGCCGGTCCAAGAAGCGGCCCCCCCAGCATAATACTTCCCCCCACGGAACGCGGAAAGAAAGGGCTCTTTGCTTGTCTCCTGAAATAACTGGCCTTCGCCGTAAAGCAATCTGCCCAGGAAAAATATTGCTGTAGCGCCGGGTAACTCTATCTGTGGCTCCTTTTCTGAAAGTCAGAAATCTTGGAGAGCGGAACATGGCAGGGCCGACTGCAGGGCAGCCCATGAGGTCATGTCTGCCCACAGTCCCTCCTCAGCGCTCTGATTAACTGGCCGCGAACCACAGGGACTTTGTGTCTTAATACTCTCAGAGCAAAGTACCGGTTCGGGTTTCTACAGAACAACACCCCCACCCTGGGTTTGGGGTCCCAGCAGACGGGCCGGGGACCCACTGGCTGGGGCTCAGGGGCCGGAAGGAGGAGCTCCATCGGGCAGCCATCAGGCACAGGTGAGCTGTCACCTGTGGCCGGTCCTTGTCCAGGCAGGAGGCCCCGATGAGAAGTGAGGGGCGCCCTCCAACCAGAGCGTAAAGCCACTCACAGCTAACCCAAACAAACCCCGAAGCCCCTGGGTAAGCCGCTGAGAGCTCCCCGGCCTCAGTTTCCCCATCTGGAAGCGAAAGAAATCCATCACATGGCAACTCCTGAGTGAAGAAGGTGGTCTCTCTTCACCCGTCGCGTAGCACCCGAGCGTGGCCAGGTGCCGAGCTGGACCCGGACAGAGTGCGTTTACCGGGAACCGTGCAGACATCCCGGCAGCTCCAGCGGCTGCTGGGGCGCTTCCTGCGTGCTCGCTGCAGGCTACGCCGCCACAAACCGCTCTGCGCACCCTTTCATTTAACCCTTGACATGACTCCAGGAGGTGGGTAGTCTTTCCCCCATTTCACAGATGGGGAAACTGAGGCCCCACACCAACACGAAGAAACCAGACCTGAAGCCCAGGTTCAAAGCTCTGTGCCCCTGGCACTGGGAGGAGACCCACATCGGGGAGAAAGTTAATAAAATCAGGTTTGAAAAACTAGCCATATCAACTAAGACAGGCATTGTTAACTTTGGGGCTGTGGCTGCCCTGAAATTGGAGTGAAAGGTATAGGAACATTCATTTGAGGGGGACGTCATGAGATGTGCGGACTCCCCAACGGGTTGGTTACCCACCCGCTGAGGGTTGAGAGGCTGTGACCCATGTGGGCTGCATGGAGGAGGTGGCAAACCACTTGGGCTCTTCCAAGATCCGCTGTCAAGGAGCGGTTCTCCCGGGATGGTCAGCTGCCTTGTTCCCACCCTGCTCGCCAGCTGCTGACCAGAGCTGCGGGCAGTGAGCCCTGTGCCAGGGGCCAGGCTGTGCAGATGTTCATTCCATCCACCCAGCGGGCACTCCACAGCCTTCTCCTCACTGGTGGTTTTTCTTTAGGGAACCACCCACCCTCTACCTCCCTTGTCCTTGAGGTTTGGTGGCACCAATCCCAGCCCCCACTCCATGAGGCCATGTGCCCCAGGACCGTCAGAGGCACGGAGATCCGTTATGGAACGGGCATGTGGCCCATCTAAACAATGGACGTCCAGCTGGGCTTCGGCTGGGACCCTCTCTTCCACCCGGGGGTGGGAGCCCACGCTGGTGGGGGCACACTACCACCACCTGGGAGTCTGTCTGAAAATGGAGCCGACCCAAAAGAACCAGAGCTGAAGGCACAGACCAGGGCCCTGGGGCAGAGCCAGGGCCGGAGGATCCAGCGGTACCTGAATCCAATCACCCCCAAACTTCCCCGTCACACGAGCCAATAATGTGCCTTCGTGTAAAACAGTTGAGAAAGGCCACGCTTAACCGCAAACTCCTCCACAGCCACTTCCCTCCCGGGTTTTGAAGAAAAAAACCTGGGGGAGAGGCTGGCTTTGCCGGAAGGTAGTAAAGCCACCCACGGTGATGACATCACGGTGTGCGGTGTGTGAGTGGCGGGGGCGGGAGGGTGGAGTGGGGCGGGAGTGGGGTGCAGAGCACAGCCACAGAAACCCACACCATGGACCTAACGCGGCCCACTGACCAGGGCCCGTGCATGAAGCGCAGTCCAGCCTCACGTGGGCGGCCTGAGAGCTACAGGGCAGTGAGATTATGTGCGCGGATGTGGGATGATATCCAAGAGACTCTGAAGTTAAAAGAGCCAGGTGCAGAACCAGATGACAGCATGCAGCGTGCGTTAACATGCGTAAGGCCTCAATCGCTTTTTCACGGTTCTTCATCTTCAGTGAGCTTTTCAGTGAACCTACCAACACCAGCCCTTCCCCGTCTTGCAGGCTGCGAGGGCTCCCGCGGTCTGTGCCGGGCACGGCGAGCAAAACTCAGACCATGGGCCCCTGGGAGGGGGCACTGGGAGGCCAGTGGGCCCGGTGGACGGAGGGGCTTCTTGCATCCCCTTTAGGGCTAATTTGAACTTGCTTCCGTTTTGCATTTTGCCAGGACGTGACTCCTTTTATTTCCCGCAAGAGAAGAGTTGCAGGGATGTGGGGGGCCAGGCCCCGAGTCCCTCCCCCTCTGAGGCGCTGAGCCCCCGGGCCACGCCGCCAGGCCCCTCCGAGACCCACGTGTTCACCTGGCAGACGTTCTCTGAGCCTCTGCCCGGCGCCTCACAGCACAAAAAGCCTGAGGATACGGCAGGAGCCACACACAACCTGCCCCATGGACCTCGGACCTGGGACCTCACAGCCTGCGTTTCCCCAGGGGCTGATGAGGGATCCGGTTTCTGCAAATAGCGACTGCCTGACAAACCACCCTGAGGAAGACTCCGCCAACCACAAAGCTCCGCGTGCACTCCAGCTCCCGCCCCTGGAGAAAGCGGGCCCGCCTGGCGCTGCTCCCGCCCCAGCGGGGGGCTTTGCCGGCAGCACCCAGACCACAGCCAAGGGGAGAGCCCTCACCCAGCGCCCAGCACCCAGAGGCAGGTGCCAGGCAGCCCCTCCAAGGTCAGGAGGCCCCGACTGATGACACTGGGAGAAGGTGCTCCAACCCGCCCCCCGGAAGGAGCCCCACGACCCTTCCCGTCACTGACATGTTGGTGACCAGCCGGGGCTGCCTCCTTCCACGCGGGAGCAGAGCCATGGCTCCCAGGGGCTGGGAAGCACCCTGGAGGTTTCACCAGGGCTTCTGGGGGTGGAGCTTTCTTCCCACCACCACCTGCTGCGAGCAACTCCTTCGACGACCGGCCGCAGGACGGGGGTTCGCTGCGCTGCGGTTACAGTTAGGGTGTGGGTTGGGTTAGGGTTAGGGTTAGGGTTACAGTAGGATCAGAGTTAGCCAGCTGCATTGCGGTGCCAGGGTCTTCTCCATTGGTCCAGAGCTGTGCTATTTAAATTGACAGTTAAACTGATCCAAATAAAATACATTTACATTCAGCTCCTGGCCGCAGTAGCCGCATCCCAAGTGCTCAGAGCCTCGGGTGGCTAACAGCTCCCAGCCAGGGCAGAGCAGACAGGGAATTCCCACCATCACAGGAAGTTCTGGGGGCACGCACAGTGCAGAGGGCCTGTCACAGCCCCTTCCTCCATGGGAGAGGGGCCGGGGGGCCATGACTGTCAGGAACGCGCTGAGGCCACTTGTAGGTTTAAGGAGCCACAGCCACAGGGAAGGGCATAGGAGGAGACAGACATGGACTGAGAGCTTGGCACAGCCAGGAACTGTGCCAGCTTCTCCACAGGGCCACCCGCTGGATCCGCAGTCTACACGTGGGGAGTGCCATCCCCGCCCGAGCCCTGCCCGCAGCCTGTACCCCTGCCCCCCAGCTTTCCTACGGGATCCCCAGCAGCTGGTACAGAGAGACTCTGACTCAGAGGGCTTCAGGGACAGGGACCCATGGCTCAGTGGTTGAGCGTTGACCTATGAACCGAGAGGTCTCGATTCGATTCCCGGTCAGGGCACATGCCTGGCATGTGGGCTCAATCCCCAGTAGGGGGCGTGCAGGAGGCAGGCTGTTTGGCTGGCCAAGGCCCTGGTCTTGAGTACAGAGCTGGGGCCTGGAGAGAGCAGAACAGAGCGGAAAGGGCCCCATGAGCAGGATGGGCCCCGTCCACCCTCAGGCTGCAGGGGAGGGTGGGGAAGACCACAGCCCCCAACGATGTTTTTCTAACTCCAGAAAGCCACGTGGGCTGGCCCCTTGCACAGAAGCGGTGGCTCAAGGCAGCTCCATGGAGTGGGCTTAGGGGCGCTGGTTAGGGGTGCCCCTCCATGTCTGGCTTCCAGAGGGAGCCTGGTCTAGGGGTGGTTTGACCTTGACCCTGTTGCTTTCCCCTCCTTAGAGGTCAAGAGCAAAAAGGAAACTACTACAAACTACAAACCAGGGCAGAGCTTCAATCAGCCTCTCAGATGTCCCGCTGCCTCCCCACGCACCGCCGGTCACCCAGCAGACACTCAGCGTGCTCTTCCACGCCCCCTCCCCTGGCCTTGCTCACCGCCGCTCCATCCCCGGTCACCTTTGGACTTGAATCCCAGCTCCTTCGAGACCACCTCTGACCCTAGACCAGTGGCCGCTTGCTGCCCTGGACCTTCAGTGTCCCCAGAGCACCTTCTGGCCATCCCTTAATATGGCCTTCGCTGCTCCATATCCATCTTTCCAAACTATGAGCCAAACATTCTAACATGAATTTCCATACAAAACTCCAACGTAACATATGAGTGGATCAAACACGGAAACACTGTAAAACAGCAATCGATCATGACGAGGATTTAGGAGTGCAGACAGCTGCGCGCTAGGAAACATAGCGATACCCATCACACACACAGATCATCCGTTCGGGAAGAATGGCGACCTCCACCAACACCCCAGCAGCAGTTCAATAATCATTCCCGCTTTTATAAAACTCTTGGCAAGCCAGGCGTTGAAGCAAGCTCTCTTAGGTGGATACGCAGCGAGCATCATTCTTAACGGTCACTGAGCAGTGCAGGCGATGGTAGCCAACGCAATAAGATAAGAAAAATCAACGCGAGGCAAAGACGAACGTTTAGTCCCTCTGAACGTTAAGTTCTCTGAGGCAGGAACTATGTCCTGTTCCTCACAGTGTCCAGAACACCCTGAGCACCCTCAGAGATTTGGGGAGTGGACAGACACCCAATTAGGTCTGGTCCCCATTACATGTTCTCAACACACCTAGTTCTCCTCCTCTGAGGCACATATATCACAACTTAGAAGTGAAATTTGTTTTTAAAAATACTTCCCACTGGAGTGAAAGCCCCAGGAGAACGGGGACCACCCTCGACTGAGAGCGCGAATGTGTGCCTGGCCGAAAGCGGGTCCCCGGTGTCCTGCACCGACGCGCAGATGACTCGAATAGAGTGCATTCAATAGGTAGCTGCTGGACTAGAATAAGCGCCTTCTCCTGCTTCTCAGCTGGAAAACCCAAACCCAGAGAAGGGAGGGCCCCTCCAGTGGATGCCACCCCACTGGGAAGCCCACCCGCTCCCGGGGGGTCCTCTGAAAGGCGTCGGCCACACACACGCACACACACACAAGGCCACACACACGGGCCGCAGCCCACGTGGCTCGCCGAGTAAGGAAAGCAAAGCCCGGACCAACTGCACGGTGCCCTCTGAGCAAACACACGCCAGGGCCAGCCCTGGCAAGAGCCCGCGGTGCCACCTTCCTGGGGCCCAGGATGACTTCAGCGGCGGCACCTGAGGCTTCCCTGCGAGGCCCGGGCGGGGGCCCAGGCGGATAAACAGCCCCCTCCGCGTTCCCGGGAAGCTATCAAAGAATCACTTATGTCTCTGGGCACGCTTGTTTGGAAAAGGCCCTCCACCCCACCTGGGCTTGGCAGGAGCGGCGGCCTCGCCGGCCGGCCTAGGGAACGGAGCCGGCTTTTCCTCGGCCCTGAAGGAGCCCGCCGGCCGCGCGACGCGGGGAGAGGCTGCAGCCAGCCATAAAGGAGCAGGCAGCGTCCCAGCATAAACGGAGCACGGCGACATCAAAGGGCGCCTTCCAGATGAAACAACCAAGGCCTTCAGCTCGCGCTGGCGCGTCTTCCCGGGGATGCTGGGCTCCTGCCTCAGTTCTCCCGCACATGGAATGGCAGATATTTTGTTTGTGCGAGTCTGAAGTTTTTCCTTCCTCGGGGAGAGGGGAGGGGGGTGGCCGGGAGGGGGAGAGTGAGAGCGAGAGGAAGAGAAAGAATGTCTGTGAGAGACAAGAGCCACAAAAAGAACATGTGTGAGTGAAAAAGAGAGAGAGAGGGAAGCCGGGGAGGCAGCCAGAAGTGCCTGCTTTGGAATCCAACAAGCGGCCTAAAAATTCCAAAAGTTCCTAAACCAAAGCACACTGGGACCCACAGCCGGAGAGCGAGGCTGCAAGAAGCCCCGGACTAGGGGTTGTGGGGTCCTGACACCAGAGCCAGCAGATCGCAGACGGTGGCGCTGCCCATGGGCCTGCGGGTCACCCTGCGCTCCCCTTCCTGGGACACATCTGGTAAACCGAGGCAAGGCCGCCCTTCCCTTGGGCTCCCGGCAGTGCCGGCAGGGTGAGCTCACTCTGGGGTTGGCTTGTCACTCCTCTA
>NW_006300373.1:535007-536866 GCF_000327345.1 Myotis davidii | reverse complement strand
CCAGTCCATCTGAACAGCTGGAGGAATGTCCCCACGCACGTGACACTCCCCGGTAACCAGCTCTGAGGCGCCTGCTGGTGGCTGGGGCGGCGCGCTGACTGGCCATCTGCGCGACCCCGCACACCTGTCCCGGGGACAGTGCAACCTCCGAGAGCCACGAATGCACAGGGCTTTCCAGAAAGACTGCGCACCAGGAGAGAGGTCCAATCCCCGCAGGCTCGGAGACAGGTGGCACCCACTTCCCCTCTGGATGCCCAGCCCGACCGCCACCATTCCCACAGAGGAGAGCGCCAGGGCCCCTCCCCGCACACGTGCCACCCTCTGCCCGCCCCTGCCTCCGCTGAAACGCCGCCTCACAGCGTCTCATGAGTGGCGGCCGGTCAACGTGCTGTTTTCTTGCCTCTTCTTTCAGACCAGAAGCTGCAGGAGGCCAGGGGCCACACCTCTCCTACTCGCTACCGCTACCGTATCTCAATGCTCAGCCAGGCGAGGGAATTCACAGTGAATGACAGTTCATTGTGGCTCGTGATTAAGAGCTGAGTGCCTGAAGGAGAATGCCGAACCCACTGACTCCTCCATCCAATGCCATCGGGCAGGGGAAGAGGCTGGGGGAGGAGGCAGGGATGGTGACCTAATCTCTCCTCCATTCGTTCGTTCGTTCATTCGTTCGTTCATTCATTCATTCATTCCCTCGTTCATTCAGCAAGCAGTGTGTGAGTGCCCACTATGTGCCCTGGGGCTCCCACAGGGCAGACGTGTTACCCAGAAAGCCACTCTGGCCTCGCTGACGGTTCGGCCTTGCTTTTTTAAGCTCACAAGCGGACAGCTCAGTCCCTGAGCGTGGTGCCTGAGCCTCCGGGTACCGAGGAACACCTTCTGTCCATCCGTCGCCCACCTTCTCCCCTCACTGTCATCCCCACTGGGAGGGGAGCTCGCGCAACACGCAGCGGTTGTCTCGGGTTCAGCTTGTCCCCGGGTTCATCACAGTTTGTACAGAACGCAAATGCACGCCCTGCCTGGGTGGCTCCGTGGTTGAGCGTCTGCCTATGTACCAGGAGGTCAGGGTTCGAGTCCCGGTCAGGGCACAGCCCCGAGTGGCGGGCTCGATCCCCAGTGTGGGGAGTGCAGGAGGCAGCCGATCCATGACTCTCTCTCATCATGGATGTTTCTCTGTCTCTCCCTCCCTCTCCGTTTCTCTCTGTTTCCCTCTGAAACCAATAAAAACATATTTTTTAAAAAATGCAAAAGCAGGGGGCTGTTCCCGAGTCCAGGAGACTGAAATACGCACACGGCGGGTCTGAGGGAGCAGGCCGCCCTCTCAAAGGAGAACGTTTCCAGAGGAGGACGGGACACCCCTCTAGGCCTGACGCTCTCCGAGGGGGACGGCGCCACACGCAGCATCCTGAGGGGCGCAGGCTGCTGGAAACCAGAAGCCACCCTGGCACGGTGCCCAACCCCGGGCTGCCCGGCCCTCCTCCCGACTCCCTGGGGGCGGGGGAAAGAAAGCTCCCGGGCGGGGCTGCGACGCTGGCCTGGGTGCCATGGGCAGGGGAGACCCTCCGGGGAGCACTCCAAGATGCCAGCGAGCGGAGGCCCACATGCCTCCGCCAGCCTCAAAGCAAATCATCTTTTAATTCCAAAAACCAAATATTTAATTTATGCTTTACCTCAAATGTCAAGTCCACCTCCCGGCACATAGCTTTGAAACCACGTAAGGAGACCTAACACTTTCCATATGCTGAAGACATGGGGCCTTTTAATTGTGCCAACTGGTATCATTCAAGGGTAATTCCCCGGGAATCCGGGCTCCGGCAGCAGCCGGGCCCGCCTCCAACCTCAGCGTCCAGCCCCACGGGGAC
>NW_006300373.1:533155-534839 GCF_000327345.1 Myotis davidii | reverse complement strand
ACTTCAATCCGCGCGCACACGTGAGCACACGCCACAGGAGCGTGCACACAGGCGCGCCCGCCCTGCTACTCGGGGCTGTCCCAGCGACGTCGCTGCGTTGCTAAGCTCTCTTCTTTCACCCATTATGGCTTCCAGACCCCAAAGGTGTGGCTGGCTCTCCTCCGCAGCCGCCGGTGGCTGCCTCCTGCCTCCAGGACCATCCCCTCACCCCTCCTGTGCTCATTCCAGTTCTCCCCACTGCGCACACCCCTGTGGGGCTCACAACCGCTCGCCTTAGGGCTCTCCTCTCGTCGGACTTGTGCACCTCCCCGTCCTCATTATTTCTCTCCCCTGAGCTCATGTTCCCTCAGAGTTGACCTTGAACCCACGGAGAGGACAGAAGCCACAGCCTTAGCCGGTGTCCCTCCAAGTGAGTCTACAGTGTTAAGGGGCGGGGTGGGGGGAACTCTGCTCTCATAATCTGGGCGCCCCCATCTCCACCGCTCCCCGTGTCTCAGTGACCCTCCGGTTTTGAAGCGTCATCTGCCATAACCCGGCCAGGGATGAGGCTGTTATACCCATTTTGCAGATGAGCCCATTGAGGTGTAGGACGGTGACATGGCTCGTCCAAGGTGAGCAGCTCTTGTGGCAGAGCCTGGCCTCGTCCAGTTTTGCATTCGGGAAGACGGGCTTGGGTTGGGGCCAGTGGGGCTCCCCTCTGACACCCCAGGGCCTTGCCCGTGACTCAGACGTACCCTGAACGCTTACTAAGCTACTCAGGCCCCGTCAGGGAGGACGAGGGCAAGCAGGGGCCCCTCCTGCTTCTGTGCACCCCAAAACCTGCCTCACTCGCAGTGGGCAGGCTGCCACCTCTCTGGGAGGTAGCAAGTGCGGCGCCCTCAGGGCAGATGCTCGGCCCAGGGCTCGGCCACACGTGGCTCCCCACGTCCTAGAAAGCGCTCCAGAAAGGGGCAGAGTCTCCACCAGCTGGTGCCACCCCCACAGGGTACGGGAGGATTAAGAGAATGCAGGCCAAGTGCCTGACACATACAGACACTTAATAAGTAGTTATCATTGCGATAAGAAGAATTGATGAGCCACCAACATGTCCTCAGCGACTTTGGTGAAAGGCCCATGAAGGGGCTGAGACAGAGGCCAACCCCAAGGCAGGCCTGGGGCAGGTGGGGGCACCCCTGCCAGCCCTCGAAGCCGCAGACATTGGAGCCCACACCTGCCACGTCCTGATGACATAATGGGAGAGCCTGCACCCCCTCCCCCTGCCTCTGGGAGTCACAGAGAGAAACTAGACCCAGGGCTGCCCACGCTGTCTCCCAGACTTTGGGCATTCCGTTCCCACAGTCGCCATTTTGACCCCTGGCACTTCATTCCTTTTCTCGGAGTCACCTTTAGACTCTCTCTCAGCTTCATCCTAAGCAGCAATGTCCGTGACACCACGGGTTTGATGTCCTCGTTGTTGTGCTTGGGATAAAAGGAAAGCGGAACTAGCAGGATGAAACATATCCCGCCAGGTACCACCTGAAATCGCCGTGCAGGCCCCCACCTCGGGCTCACGTGACCTCTCCCGGGGTGCACACGCCACGCCCCCCTCTGCAGGCTCAGCAGCTGGGCCTGGGCCGGTGGGAAGGCAGGTGTCGGGATCCCAGTCACAAAGCACAACTCTAAGGAGCAGAGGTCCCCTCCCCTT
>NW_006300373.1:530881-533082 GCF_000327345.1 Myotis davidii | reverse complement strand
GTGGGGGTGAGGAAGGGAGGGGCAGGCCGTCCCATGCTGTCCTCAGCTGGGGGAAGAAACCAGGCAGCACAATTCCGTGACTCCACCAAAGCCACCGACTTAAGCCGGGGCCCCTCCCGCCCTCCCTCACTTCCCCCCATGGCAACTTTTCCTGGTTCGCATTCCTTTTGCTGGGAACACCACTATTTAATTAAAGACGACAGACTTTTGTTTTTCTCTCCTTCCTTCCTCCTCCCTCCCATCCTCCAGGCCTGGATGCCAAGGAGACCCACCAAAAACATGCGGGGAACATTTGTTACGGCTTTGAAGATAAAAGTCGGTTGAAGTAAGCCCGCGATGTATTTCAAGTTTCCCCTAAAGCATGGAGCAAGCTGCCTGGCAGTTTAGGAAAAGGGGGGAATGGGAGGGGAGGAGGGGAGGGCCTACCAAAAAAAAATGTCATTCTGCAGAATACTTTGTAAAAATAAACAGGCGGAAGAAACCCCTAACTTGATTAATGGAAATCCACTCAGTCGGCCTCTGTCTTGGGCCGCAAATGCGTTTGTTCATGCGGCTCGATCGGATCGTTTTCATTGGGCTTTAAAACAAAGATGTAGATCATAAACTAGCGATGCTGGGGGGAGGCGGGGAAGCTTGCAGGTCTGCTTTTAAAGGGCCCTAGCGACTGAGCCCCACCCACCACGTTCTGACCTGGACCAGGGGACAGACAGCAGCTCCAGTTCCAGCCCAGCCTCAGGATGCAGAGACAGGCGGACGAGAAAGGCCCCGCTCAGGTAGCGGAAGCGGCGGAGGGGCAGATGGGAGCTTCTCCCAGAATCAGAGGTGATTCCAGACGTGGCCTCACCTCCCAACACTGGCCCCTGCCACAGAGCGGCACCCAAACACACACACACACACATCTGAGAACTCCACTGGCCCCCTCCCCAGCCGGTGGACAAGACCAAAGAACTAACCAGACCTGAGACTCAGCCTGTTCCCCTCAAAGTTAAAAAAAAAATTAAATGTCACATCAAAAAGTGAATCCACGCTTTGATCTGGGCTCACCGGAGTTCCACGCAGACCATCTGAGAGCCCGTGCAGCGCTCGGAGCTCCGAGGGCCTCTGTGAACGCCAGTCCCAGGCCGGGCGCTGCTGGACTCACTCCCTGTCACATCTACCGCTTCCCAGGGACTATCCCACCGCGGGGACCTCAGGAGGGGGCCCCGGCTGGAGCCGAATGAGGCGCACTCTCTCTCCTCCTCCTGGGCCAGGCTGGGGGGTCCACCGGCTCTCAGTGGCCCCCAAGCTCTGCCACCCAGATGGCAGCCTGACCTACAGGCAGATGGGACTGATGGATGCACAGACACACGGAACATATTTGGAAGCCAGCACCGTCCCTGACACCCCTCCATATCTGCTCTCTCCCCAGCCCCACCACTAAGGCCACCTTTGAATGCTGGCCACAGAGGGAGTCAGAGCAGGGCCCCAAGTCCCCCAGCTCGGCTGGACCTGAACCACCTCCTCACCTAGGACCCGTCCCCAACCAGACAGGACTGCCACCCCTGTCACCGCTAAAGTTCCTGCAGGCCTGGGGCAAGGGGCATGTTGGGGGAGCAGGGGCAGCTAAGAAGAGATTCTGGGCTTAGCTGTGCCAACAGGGTGCTAAACATTTGCGGGGAGGTATGGAGACCCATCTCCGAGATTGAAAAAGGGGTGTGTGGGGATCGTACCCGGGTTCCTCTGCCGACAGTGCCCGCCGCCCGCAGCTGTCGGGGTCCGGAGCCGCCTGGGCAGCGCTGCCTCCCGATCCACTCCTCAATGCCCTTCCGGGCCCAGGCAGCGCTCACCGCGAAGCTGTCACCTGGGCGGGAGGACACAAGCCCCTGAGTCCGGCCTCTGGGCCCAAAGTTACTGGAGAGAGGGGGGACTGGTGGGCGCTGCCGAGCAGGGGGGCGGGGCGGGAGGGGGCTGAGAGACCCACCCAGGAATCAGGAGAGGGGGGTTCAGAGAAGCCCCGAGAGCAGGGACCCAGAGGGGAGGGCGAAGGGGGAGCAGTACCCTCCCAAGAAGGAAGGGTGTGGGGAACAGAAGTGCGAGCCCCCCCCACCCCCGGAGGACAGAACCGCTGAGGAGACAGGGGAGGGTCTGAACACGATGCATGAACAGGGGGCGAGGCGGCCTGAGGGTCAGGGGAAGGGGCGCGGGGGGCGCAGGAGCCACGA
>NW_006300373.1:520949-530268 GCF_000327345.1 Myotis davidii | reverse complement strand
GCTCCGGTTTGCAGGTGATGAGACTGAGATGGGCGCCGGCGCCTGCTGCACGCCGCTGGCTGCGATGCCCCTTCCCAGTCTAACCACGACCTGCCTGCGCGCGCTTCCTACTCGCGCACGCCCCGGTGTCACCTCTAGGTCTTGATCTGAGAGTCCAGGCGAGGCTCCCACCGCGCCCCCAGCCAGTTGTGCACCCAGCCCACTCCTGGCAGCGACAAGTGTCTGGGAGACGCGCGTTGCTAGCCGATCGCTCGGATCCCCCAGCCGGGAGGCCTGTGGGTCCCCGCCTGGGGTCAGGGCGCGCCGCCAGCTGCGCGGCCCGGAAGGGGGTAACCGCTGGGTCTTTGATCTTCCTTGGTTTCCGCTCCCTGCTGCAGTTCCACAGACCCAAGGGCTTGTTTGTTTTGTCTGGGGAGGTCTCCGCCGAGGGGAGGGCGACATCAAGGGGTTCCACCCCACCTTTGTGGTTCCCTGAGAGAATGCCCGCTCTGCTGGGGGGACATCGGAGGTCTGTGGTTAGCTCGTCCTGGAACAGGGAAGCCTGGGTTTGGGGGAAAGAAACCCACTCTGCCCTGGGACTGCATTCTCTGTGAGAGCCTCAGTTTCAGCATCTGTGAAATGGAGACTCCATCTTCCCTTTCTGCCCACTCCTTAGAGTGGCCCTGTCCAATTTTTTCTTTTTTTTTTAGTTAAAAGAGTCTGGCCGGTTTGGCTCAGTGGTTGAGTTTGGACCCATGAACCAAGAGGTCACCGGTTCCATTCCCTGCCAGCCCCCAGTTGCAGGCTGGATCCCCAGTAGGAGGCGTGCAGGAGGCCACCGATCCATGATGTTTCTCTCTCATGGATGTTTTTCTCTCTCTCTCTCTCCCGCTCCCTTTCTCTCTCTAAAAATCAATTTAAAAAAAATTTTTTTTAATGTGGTGGCCAATGGATGTGTCTCTCTCATTGATGTTTCTGTCTCTCTATTGCTCCACCTTCCTCTCTGTCTAAAATCAATTTAAAAAATATTAAAGAGAAATAAACCAGCCAGTGTTGCTCAGTGGCTGAGCCAGCAGGTCACGGTTCAATTCCCTGTCAGTGGTAATATTAAAAAGTTAAAAGAAACTCGCCTGGGCCGGTTTGGCTCAGTGGGCAGAGCATCGGCTTGCGGACTGAGGGGTCCCGGGTTCGATTCCGGTCGGGGGCGTGTGCCTGGGTTGCGGGCACATCCCGGTGGGAGATGTGCGGGGGGCGGCTGATCGGTGTTCCTCTCTCATCGATGTTTCTAGCTCTCTGTCGCTCTCCCTTCCTCTCTGTGAAAAATCAATAAAATATACTTTTTAAAAAAGTTAAAAGAAACAGAGGAAATTAATTGTAATACTATATTTTACTTAGTCTACTATAGTCTACTCTGTTGCAGTTTCAACATATAATGAGAGATTTTACATTCTTTGTTTTGTGCTACGTGTTGGCAATCCGGTGTGTGTCCTACACTTAGAATACATCGCAACCCAGGCTAACCACATTGCAAGCGACCGACGGCCACACGAGGCTGGTGGCCACGGTATTGAACAGCTCAGCTCTGGAGCACCTGCGTGTCCCTAAAGGACGTTGGGAGCTGCCTGGCCATCCGGAGTCATAAGTAACCTTCACCCGACAGTGGCTCAGTGCCATCCCCCACACTTCCTTTTTTTTACACACCCTTTTTTGGTGGAAATGAAGACCAATCTGATGAGCAGGCACATCGTTGTCCATTTTATATTGCAATTCTTCATCCAGTACCTGCCACATGCCACCCATTGTCTACGTCGGCGATTTCCGATGGGTGTGCCGCAAGAATTTTTAAAACCTGCAATACCTGACTAGTCAGGGCACTGACCTCTTTTCCGTTAGATTGTCAAATTAAAAATGACATCACAATAGCCATCTGGTGTGAATGAATCAAAATGATACCTTTTTTTGGCAATTGGCAAAAGATACATTTTTTTGGTGTGCCACAGAATTTTAGTGATTCGTTTATGTGTGCCGTGAGATGAAAGGGGTTGGAAATTGCTGGTCTAAGTCATGTGTAGCCCTCACAACTAACCACTCTCTGATGCAGGCTTGTCTTTGGTCTACAAAGGAGGGAACCTACTAGGCTCAGAGAGGTGAAGTCACTTGTCCAACGTCACACAGCGGCCAGCAACCTGGTCAGGAAAGAACCCCAAGCCCCTGGATCCCACTGCCGTGCTGTTCTCCTACCTCCGGCCGCCAACACAGTCCGACCTTCACTTTCCGCCCTTGGAGAGAGTCCCCGGTCCGGGAACAAAGCCGGATTCGGTGCCCGCTACGCGACAAGCACTGTTTTAGGCACTTACGGTACATCCGTGAACAAACTAGACAATCCCACTCTCCGGCCACCCTCTGCTGGGAGGAAGGCAGACAAGAGACAGCCAATGTCAAGTGTCCCATGATCTCACTCATATGCGGGATCTAAGTAACAAAATAAACGGACGCACGGAGCGGATCCAGGGCCACAGAAGCATGGAACAGAGAGCGGAATCTCGGAGGGAAGGCGGGGAGGGTGGGTGGGGGCGAAGTAATCAACCAAGAACCTCGTGTGCATCGATGCACGGCCCATGGCCACAGACGATGGGGCCGTGAGGGCCTGAGGCAGAGGCGGGCTGGAGGGGCCCATGGCGGGGACAGGGGAGCATATGTAATACTTTCAACAATGGATTATTTTTTAAAAAGAAACAATGTGATGCACAGGCAATAGAGTGGTACGTTAGAAGGCAACACCAGCTATAGCCACGGTTCTCAACCACGGACAATCTGCGCACACACACACACACACACGTGAGCACGTGCACACACGCACACATGTGGGCACACGTGCACACATGTGTGTACATACGCACACGCATACATGGGGACATTGGATGATGTCTGAAGGCATCTGGCAAGAAGCAGCCAAGGCTGCTGCTAAGCACCCCACAGTGCATAAGACGGCGCCCCGAAAGAAGGCAGCGCCCAGCCCCAAGTGCCCGCAGTGCCCGCATGAGCAGCCCTGGGCTCTCGCAAGAGGCAAGAGCAGGATGGCAGGTGCAGGGGGGCGAGGGGGGGGGTGCGCGAGTGTCTGGATCAGACCCCCCTTCGGTGGGAACGGCCTTCGGTGGGGGTTGCTGTCTGTCTCTCTCGCCCCCACCCCACCCGCCACCCCCCACCGGTGCCAGGGTGCGTGGAAATCAAAGGCCAACTCTGCGTGTTCTTTCTCACAGCGCTCAGAGTCGGCTACTTCCTTAAACCGGCCGCGGCTTTCTTCTTTCATGAGAAAAAAGTAGCCCCCCTGCCCCTGGGGAGTCTCTTTTTGCAGTTCAAAAAGAGATAAAAGCAACAGCTAAAACTCGCAGTTACCAGTCTGAGTCTTGGGGGAAGTAAATCCCCAATGTCCAGCCCAGACCCAAAGGCCCCTCCACCTTCAGCCCGGCCCTCCCCAGCCCGCAGGCGCCCGGGGCCTGGCTGTCTTGGAACCCGGACACCCCCACCTGGCCCTGGGCAGGGAACCCGCGTGACGACGACGACGGGCCTCACACGGAAACCTTAGCCTGGTTAGGGTTCTGAGGAGGGGCTCCCCACCGCCACCAGCCCACCACCCACCTGGGGCGGCTCTGTGGTCTCAGCCGGCTT
Source organism: Myotis davidii (assembly GCF_000327345.1). NCBI lineage: Eukaryota > Metazoa > Chordata > Mammalia > Chiroptera > Vespertilionidae > Myotis > Myotis davidii. Next base: position 526,620 of record NW_006300373.1, on the reverse strand, counting down.
CCCCGGCCACGACTCACAGTCTTTTCATGTTTTAATAATTTATCTGGCCCACTTCTTGGGCTGTATACTTACAGGGACACATCTTTTTCTTTGAAGATTTCCCATCCTTGGGGGGAGGAGAATGGGGAAGGAAGGCAAGGGAGAGATAAGAGAGACAGATTATAGCAGAAACGGTTTCACGGGGCTTGAGATTTGGCAAGGCTGGGTGAGGTGAAGTGTGTCAGACGCGGAGCTGGAGGCTGGGGGGAGGCGGGGGACACCACCCCCACGCTTGTCCCCGGGTTCAACCATCTGATCTGGCCCCGTTCAAACCCTCCTCCCATAGGAAGCCCTCCTGGGCCTTCTAACCTAGGAGCTCTGACCACTCGGAATAGACGAGGTCCCTTCTCCTCTTTCTCCACTTGGTTCTCCTTCTTGGGCGTCTTGCCCGACCTGCATCTCTAGATGCAGTACCCAGCCCTGCCCATAGGGGGTGCTCTATGTAGAACAAGAGGAACCCACCCAACCTACCTCTGTCCTTGGGTGTGTAGCGATGGACAAAAGAGTGGGACGGCTGCCAAGAATATGATCTGGGGGCCTGACTGGTGTGGCTCAGAGGTTGAGCATCAACCCAGGAACCAAGAGGTCACTGGCTCGATTCCCAGTAGTAAGGGTGCATGCCCGGGTTGCGGGCTCGATCCCCAATAGGGCCGCATACAGGAGGCAGCCATGATGTTCCTCTCGTCCATGTTTAGGAGGTGGAGGAAGAAGACGGCCTGGAATATACTAAAGAAAAATGTACTGCCCAAGCATGCTGGTCCCTTCTGGTCCCTGGAGCGCTTCTCTCCACAGCCCCCAGTGACTGTAGGCGCAGCTCAGTGGCCTGGTTGGGGTGAGGGGCAAGCGAAACTGCCCTGCATGCGAAGGGCACGGGGATTCTGGAGATGGCGACCAGGAAAGGGAAATAGAGTGTGAGAAGAGAGAAAGAAAAACGGGCAATCAAATACCTCCTACACGGGAGGCCCTGTGGGTCGGAGACTTCTTAAAGCCACAGCTCAAGGCGTGAGGAAGAGCAGCCACGGGAGCGATGCTGGCAGTCCATGTGCTGGCCCCACCTGCCTTCCTTAGGAGCTTGCCTTCCTCTCTCCCTCCCGCCCCCCTCACAGAGCACAGCCTCAGGGTGGTCTGGCTACCTTGCTGGGACCACAGGACCCCTTCACTCTTGGCCACCGCTGATGAGACGGCTGCCCCAGAAGCCTGACCAAGCAGCATCTCTCTGCAGAATTGGAATAGAGAGGCCCAGGGCCTGGGTCCATCCCTGGGGGTCAGGGCAGCTGACGGGCTCCCAGTCCCGGCGCTGGAGCAGCCGACGGAGTCCATGTGGGCTGACGAGCCAACAGAGCAGAAGCAGGAGCGGAGAGCAGGAGAGCTAGGAAAGCAGGAGGAGAGAGACTGACACACAGACAAGCTTGGCCCCCGTCACAGCCGATTCCCAGGTCCAAACCTTGTTAGGTCTGCCTGTACGTTCTGGCCCTGGGTTCCTGGGTCCCCCTTTCTTGCCTGGGGTCAAATGGCCTAGATTAGGGCTGCTTGGGATTTAGTGCGGCTCCCCTGCTGAATGCGGTCCGGGCGGGACCTGGGAACCAGCATTCCTAGCAAGCTCCTGGTGAGACTGTGCTGCTCGTCCGCAGATCGCACTCAGAGGCTCTAGAACAGCGGTTCTCAACCTGTGGGTCGCGACCCCTTTGGGGGTCGAACGACCCTTTCACAGAGGTCGCCTAAGACCATCGGAAAACACATCTATAATTACATATTGTTTTTGTGATGAATCACTATGCTTTCATTATGTTCAATTTGTAACAGTGAAATTGGGGGTCACCACAACATGAGGAACTGTATTAAAGGGTCGCAGCATTAGGAAGGTTGAGAACCGCTGCTCTAGAAAGTTCCGGTTTCTCCGCAGCGACCAGGGTGATATAACGTGCCTCTTCATTGGGTAGGTCATGGTACTGGGGAGGAGGGACAGGGTCAGGGAGGAGGGCCCCAAGAAATAGAGGCCTTTCCCTTTCAGGAATGAAGTCACTCGGCAAAGATCTGTTGGGGGCCTAAAGTATATCCAGCTCTTATGTTATCTTTGTCTCTTCAACAGAAGCAAGTCAGTGAGGTGTAGGGTGTGTCCATGGGGGAAAAAAATCAAGTCGGAATGAGGGAGAAGAAGTGCCAGGGGAGGGGTTGCCATTTCTGGTGGAGGGACAGCGCAAGGGCTTGCAAATGAGGAAGACACCAGAGGAACGCCGGTCCAGGCAGAGAGAACAGCAAGTGCAAAGGCCCTGGGGTGGGCACACGTGTGACTATCTGGGGAACGAGGAGGCCAGCGGCTCCGAAGCCGAGGGGGGAGGGGGCTTTCAAGGAGGAGGAAGCGGTGAGGTTGGAAGGTGGCAAGGTTCAGTCATGACAACCTCAAAGGCCTCAGCGAGGGCTGCAGCTTTCACGGAGGGAGGCGATTGGGCCGCCGTGTTGGGAGCCGAGTGTGAATTAGAGAGTGGTGGCCGGAGACCAGGCAGAAGCAAGGAGACGGGCGGAGAGGTGACTGTGACCGTGGCTCAGGCCTGGGTGACAGCCTGGAGGAGGTGAGAAGGCCGATGCCGACTGTATTTGGAACTTAGAGCGAATACATTGGAAGGTGGAGTGGGAGAGGAAGAGGGAGCTAAGGAAGAGGCCCAGGTTGCTGGCCTGAGCCCCCGGAAGGAGGGAGCGGCCATTCACGGAGCCGAGGCTACCTGCGGTGGGGCTGGTCTGTAGGGCAGGCCAGCGCTTCCGGTTTGCACACGTTAGAGAGGCCTGTTGAATATCGGAGCAGCGAGACCAGTGGGCGGTGGGATCTATGAGCCTGGAGTTCAGGAGCGAGTGTGAGTGGAGAGATGTGCCCGGGACTCATGGCACATAGAGGGCACTTCAAGACTGACATTGGACGGGACCCCTGGGGAGTGAGTGTGGACAGTTTCGTGGACAGAGGCGTAGGGGTCAGCAAGAGTCTACCCACCTGCTCCAAGTCCACCATGACCTCTTGACCTCCATTCAGTCCTCAGGGGTTCCCTCTTAGGGAACCCCCTTCTCAGTAAATCCTTCTCATACCTGCTCACCACCTCCCCCCCACCCCCCACAGCAGGCAGGATTCCTGGCGCAGCAGCTAAACTCTCAAAGCATTTCTTTGTTCAAAGCAGCCCTGGAGATACACGAGACAATGTGTGTGAGACGCTTCGGGCATCCGGTCCAGCCACAGGCCCCGGGGTGCCGCTGGCCCCAGAGGGGCTGGCACAGCAGAGCACCCTGCCCGCCTTGACCCCGAGTTGGGCGTGCTTGTACCCACCTCGCACCACTCGGTGCCTGGCACACAGTAGGGACTTTAGAAACGTTAGCTGCCGGCAGGCATGGCTGAGCAGACGGGCCACCTGACCAGAGGTGACGCTGTCCCCCACGACGTTTGCGGCCTTCTGCAGGCCTGTGCCATGTTTGTTTCCTCCGCCTCTGTGCCCACGGGCAGGTCCCTGCCACCCTCGGGCTCCACACGGCGTTTGCCCATATCACACGCACCCAGGGCAGAGGAGGCCACTGCGGGGAACCCAGCACCGTTGTCCCTTCCGCCGACGCCACACTCAGGGCCCGTGTCTCCTGAGAATCCGACGGGCAACTTCCAGCAGCGAGTGGGGGGCGTCCTCCACCTGGCGCCGCTTTAACATCATCGTCTGCAGGCCTCTCTGGGTGACAAGTATCTTTGTACGGCGCCCTCCTCCTGGCCCCTCCTCTCTGCCCGGGTCCCACCTCCTCACAGGCTTCCGTCTGCACAAAGGAACCATTGAGAGGCGGCCATGGGGCGCCGCCTTTGATCCGGGGTTCCAATAACGTGTGTATGTTTACGTCCCAAAACAATGCCCAGCCTGGCAGGAGGCAGGGGAGGAGGAAAAGGTGGGCAGGAGGGTGCCATGGAGGCCCGGCCCTGAGCGCCTCTGCAGGTTCCCTCTGGTGAGAACATGCCCCACACACACCAAAGCCCTGACTTGTCAAATTGAGACCTAAACGGTCACCAGGACTGCCCATGGGTTCCTCCATAGAACCAGGAGCCACCACCTCACCAGGGAAGGAGCAGGAAAGAGAGGGGGGCTGGGACCAGATAGATCTGGGGGCGCACACCCAGCCAAAAGGGACAGTGACAGCTTAGTGACCACCGGAAGGCTGGGAGCTAATGGATCTTTTGATTTTTCAAGAGTAGCTGGAAATACAGGTTTCTAGGTGAAACCGCCAAATTTTACTATTGGCCACCAGTTTAAAAAAATTTAAGTCATGGTTTGGGCCAGATAAAACGTGCGTCCCTGCTGGAACCCAGCCTGTGGCCACCAGTTCCGCCCTCCGCATCCCAAGTAAAATGTACCCTGGAGGCAGGGAAAGGGTGGGAGGGCACAATAGGACTGGGCTCCCGCCCACAGGGAAAAAGACCGCCCTGGCTGGTGTGCTTAATGGTTAGAGCATCAGCCTGGGCATTAAGGGTCAAGGCTTCAATTCCCGGTCAAAGGCACGTACCTGGGTTGTGGGTTCACTCCCTGTCTCTGGTAGGGGTGTGAGCAGGAAGCAATCAATTAATGTGTCTCTCTCACATCGATGTCTCTCTCTCTCCTTCTCTTTCTCTCTCTCTCTCTCTTCCTCAATCTCTCTCTCTCCTCCCCCCCTCTACTCTCTGAACAAGCAATGGAAAAAATATTCTCATGTGAGGCTCAACAAAAATAGTGATGGGACAGCCACACAGCCAGGCACCCCCTTTTCCAGGCTCCCTTGCAGCTACGTGTGGCCGTGTGTGGACGGGAGGTGAGCAGAGACGTGTGCTGGCCCTTCGCCTCGTCCTCCCACCTTTGCACGGTGCAGAGGTCCAGGTTCAACCGTGGGGATGGGCAGAGAATGAGATGGAAGTCGCCTGGGCCCTGAGCCACTTCCTTGGCCCAATCGCACCCCACTCCCAGACTAGCTCTTAACTTGGAGTCTCACACAAGAGAAAAAAACTTCTATGTCGTTTAAGTTGCTGTGTTTAGAGGAACTGTTAGCAGTTCACCCTGTGCCCTAACTATCCCTCCTCCCCCCGCTCCTGCTAAATTCTCAGAGCTTGCCAGCCAGGACGCTGCCACTAATCCCCACCGAGAAGAGGGGAGAGATGGGGAGAGATGGGGAGAGATGGGGAGAGATGGGGAGAGATGGGGAGGGGGGGAGGACAGCGCTGATCGGGCGCTCACTCTGGCCCAGGCATTCATCGCCATTGTTCTGAAAGCTTGAATGTTATCATCGGCAATAAATAGCCTCCATTCTTTTCCTCGTGGTGCCAGGCACACTTCAGGCCTTTTCAAGAAAATGTCTGTCGAATCCGAATAACCATCATTTCTCTCCAAGTACAAATGTATTCAGCGCGGGAGTCAGACAATGGTGCAGGCACTTTTCCTGAGATAACGGTTGTATCTCGGTGTGCCGGAGACATGCTGCATGCATGGCACTGGTCACACACGACGTGAAGACAGCTGTGTGCAAGGACGGAGAAATTAGCAAATCAATCCATGTTCCCCCTTCCAGGACATTCTTTTTTTTAATCCTCACCTGAGGATATTTTTTCCATTGGTTTTTTTTTCTTAGAGAGAGGGGAGGGGAGGGAAGA
>NW_006300373.1:501776-503051 GCF_000327345.1 Myotis davidii | reverse complement strand
TTGTTTGCCTCCTGGTGCCAGGCACACTTCAGGCCTTTTCAAGAAAATGTCTGTCGAATCCGAATAACCATCATTTCTCTCCAAGTACAAATGTATTCAGCGCGGGAGTCAGACAATGGTGCAGGCACTTTTCCTGAGATAACGGTTGTATCTCGGTGTGCCGGAGACATGCTGCATGCATGGCACTGGTCACACACGACGTGAAGACAGCTGTGTGCAAGGACGGAGAAATTAGCAAATCAATCCATGTTCCCCCTTCCAGGACATTCTTTTTTTTAATCCTCACCTGAGGATATTTTTTCCATTGGTTTTTTTTTCTTAGAGAGAGGGGAGGGGAGGGAAGAGGAGAGAGAGAGAGACAAACATTGATGTGAGAGAGACACATCAATTGGTTGCCTCTCATTCGCACTCAGACCGGGGCTGGGGATCAAGCCTGCAACCAAGGTATGGGCCCTTGACTGGGAATCAAACCCATGACCCTTTGGTCCATAGGTCGGCGTTCTAACCACTGAGCACCACTGGCCAGGGCCATGGCATTCTTAAGTGATGCCATCTCTTTTTCTGGTTTTCATCCAGCATGTGTATGACAACCTCACCTGTATACACCAGCTCCGGCACCCCCAGCTCCTGCACCCCCACCTCCTGCACCCCTGGCTCCTGCACTCCCACCTCCTGCACCCCCAGCTCCTGCACCCCCACCTCCTGCGCCCCCAGCTCCTGCACCATCAGGGCAAATGTCCACACAGCAAAACGGACACAGGACGTCTCAGTGTCATTAGGAAACTCGCTCTGACCTTGCCGACCCCCTGAAAGGGTCTGGGGGACCCAGGCCTTCTCAGACCACACTAAGTTTCTCTTCAGCATTTCCTTCCATAAGTATACGAACATGCACGCACACGCACGCACACGCACACACATGCCTCTAGCATTTGAACGGTTAAAGGCATGTGGATACCAAACAGAAGAAGGGTGCCACGGCAGGAGAAAGGCCGGCCCGCGGAGCCGCGTGCACTGAGGCTGGCGAACAAGTGGTGGCATTGTCTCTCCTCCCGGGTCTCGCCAAGGCCAGGGGCAGCGGCTGGCATGGGAGATGGTGTTTGGAGGCCGCCCCCAGCCTGCCACAGCCCTTCCTGCACAGATGGCAGAAGTCCTCACCCGACGGGCCGCGCGCGAGCAAGGCACACAGCTCGAGGCGGTCAGCAGAGCTGGGCCCTGGGGTTGCCTGGCGCCAAGGGGCAGGGAGACCCTGGGCAAGCTCTCACCCCGCCCCCACCC
>NW_006300373.1:500977-501638 GCF_000327345.1 Myotis davidii | reverse complement strand
GTTTTTTTTAATTTTTAAACTTTTGGAGCAGGGCCCGGACCTTTTCGCATGTCTGAACTTCCTACCTGTCTCTATGTGGCCCCTTCTGTAAATCCTTGGCTCTAAGATTCTGCCTCAGCTAGTCTTCAGTTGGTTATTCAGGGTGGCCTTCCTTAATTAATTAAAAATATGTTTCTTGTTGATTTCAGAGAGGAAGGGAAGGGGAGAAAGAGAAACATCCATGATGAGAGAGAATCATCGATCAGCTGCCTCCTGCACGCCCCACACTGGGAATGGAGCCCACAACCCAGACATGCGCCCTGACCGGGAATCGAACCTTAACCTCCTTGTTCATAGGTCGACGCTCAACCACTGAGCCACACCGGCCGGGCGAGAAGCAGTTTTTTTCATTACCACCTCCGCTTGGCCCCTGCCCAACTCCCATACCTCCACCCCGTTATTCAGCATCCCCGGCCTGGGGTCATCCTCTAGGAGCCACACATGCCCTCCCATGTGCACAGCATGCACACATCTGTCACACGCACACATACTCCCCCTCCCATCATGTAACCTGCATGCGGACTCCCCACCATGCTCAGCCCTCCCCTCACTCTGCTCCTGGGGACACAGGATGCCCAGGGCCCACTTCAGACAAGTCCCTTCTCCTCTCCTGGCCTCAGTT
>NW_006300373.1:493153-500834 GCF_000327345.1 Myotis davidii | reverse complement strand
CCAGAGACCCCGCCAGCCCAGCACCCTGGGCATCTGAGACAAAGGGAGAGCATTTGAGGGCCACCCCAGCAGCCACTGCGGGATGGGCAGAGAGTGGGCGCTGGGAGGCAGGAGGGGACAGGGCGTCCACCCTGAGGTGCAGGCAGCTGGGACCACCCAGGACTGGGGGGAGGGGGCGGGTGAAGGGGGAATTTGGAGGCAGTGGATGTGACATGTGGGTGAGCACAACTCACAGGTGTGTTGGGTGCAATGAGGGGTGCTTTCCGGCAAGGATGGGGTACGGTCAGTTCACCCCAGGAAAGTGCTACCGTGGCCCCCAGAGCGACAGGTGGCTTTCTGTGTGCACAGAGCGTTCCCCGGCAATGCCAAGCCCATGGCCTAGGACACATCCCTTCTCCCCTTCATGGACATGGCTTCCGGGGCAGGTGGTGATGGTGAACTTACAGGTCAACTGAACTCGGCCACGGGGGTGCCAGCCACTGGCTCATGCATCATCCTGGGTGTGATGCGGGGGGTGGGGGGCTCAGGATGAGAGTGGACATTTGAACCTGTCCACTGGGTGAAGCAGAGACCTCCCTAGGCTGGGGGGCGAGACCACTGAAATCCGCCAACAAAGGAGCCATCGGCACCCAGCACGCCGGGAAGGCAGGGGCCCTCTGCCCTGCGCTCCGGGCCCCTGTTGGGCTTACACACAGCAACGTGGGTGGCCTGTTAGTGGACAGAAGTAGGGCTTCAGGAACCTAACTCGAAAGTTGGATGGATTTCAAACATCTGCGACCAGTGAGAAGGAAAAAAAAACCCCCACAGGTGTCTCTACAGCCACCTCCAGGGTGGCCTCCTGGATTTCCCTGTCGGGGCAGTGGCTCGACCTCCCAGGCTCAGGGATCGGCCTCTGTTCCAAGAGCTAAATCAGAGTCGCCTCTCCGGAACCCTGTTTCTGGGACCCTCCCCCTCTTCCACCACCAGAGGATGGGAGACTGCCGCCTCCTCAGTCACCCTGTCTTCTTACAGTCGCTTCTCCTGTCACTGGGGAGACAGCAACAAGACTTATACCCCCATTACAGCGACTCGCTGGTAACTCAGAAGCAAGGGATGTCAAGTCATACAAATTAGCTGACGCTCATGGTTAGAAAAAAGAGAAGAAAAGCTGAAGGAATTCCATGTCAAGGGAAGGACTGCCCTCTAGTCACATGTTACAGATAAACCCAGACGGAACTCGGTTTCCCGGGAGCAGGACCCCATGCAGGGAGAGAGGGGGTGGAATTTCTCTTGCCCCCTCTACACGGAGCCCCAAGAGCCGGCTGGGTGACTTGGGTCCCCATCACCCCAGGAAGTGTCTGCTCAGGGGTCCCTGCCCGCCAGGAAGTGACAAAGATGGTCTGGGACAGAACGCACCTGGGCTTTCTCAGGGGAAGGAATCACCAACTAAAAGGGGGGGAGCCCTGGTGGGCGGCGCTCAGTGGTTGAGCATCGACCTCTGAGCCAGGAGGTCACCATTCCATTCCTGGTCAGGGCACAGGCCCGGGTTGCGGGCTCGATCCCCAGTAGGGGGCGTGCAGGAGGCAGCTGCTGGATGATTCTCATCCTCTCCCTTCCTCTCTGAATCAATAAAAATATATTTTTTAATGGATTTATGGAGTCACACCCTAAGCCAGTGATGGCGAACCTATGACACGCGTGTCAGAGGTGACACGCGAACTCATTTTTTTGGTTGATTTTTCTTTGTTAAATGGCATTTAAATATATAAAACAAATATCAAAAATATAAGTCTTTGTTTTACTCTGGTTGCAAATATCAAAACATTTCTCTATGCGACACGGCACCAGAGTTAAGTTAGGGTTTTCCAAAATGCTGGCACGCGAGCTCACAAGGTTCGCCATCGCTGCCCTAAGCCGCCGTGGCGCCGTGGGGTGCGGTGCACATTCGGAGCAGCGTGCGCGGCAGCCGGTGACGGACATAACGCGGTTGGCACGTTGGAGATGCCAGGCTGTGCCTCCTTCCTCGGGAGCTGACACCTCACCCCTGGACGTGGCTCAGCGTCTCCCCAGCCCCTCCCTCCAGGCCGAGTGCGTGTGGGCGCTGGGGAGACCTGCCGTCCAGGGCACGAGGGTCCCGGCCTCCAAGGAAGCAGGGTCTCCAGCAGGAAGGAGCCCGGGCCCTGCTGTGAAGCGGGAGCGGGCACCCCCCGCAGGGTGATGGGGACGGGCAGGGGCAGCAGGGGCGACTCCCACGGGGGGGCACGGGGAAGGTGCATCGAATGAGGGACAGCGGTCACTCCTGGAGGAAGGGGCGCTGTCCGCTAAGGTGAGCAGGGGCCTGCTTCAGGGAACGGGCACCCAGGCTGAGGGCGGCGGCCCCTCGGTTAATCCACTTCAATGGGCCAGCTCCCAGAACCCCGAGGGACCTCGTTTTTCTGTTCCCCTTCGTTACTGCCACTTAGAGCTTTTATTTTATTACAAACATTCTTTGGCCCAGTCCCGGCCGATCTCCTAATGGGAGCCGCTGCCCCCACCCCCGCCCGGATCAAAGCCGCCTGTTTGTTTGTGGAGGACAGAGGATGAGCCGTCTTGCTGGCCTTTGAACATGAAGGCCCCTTTGTCTTCCCGCTGAAGTCATCCCTGGCACCAGGCGGGAGGCGCGGGTGGGGGAGGGCTCTGCAGCCTGGAGGAGGCTGGACCGGAGCCAAAGTGGGGGCTGGCTCTCAGAGGAAGACCCCAAACCTCCCCGCCAGCCCCAGGGGGGTGCGTCTCAAACGGGCGGGCCCTCGGTAAGTCTTATTTGCCCCCTGTGATGATTTTTTACTTAAATACTAAAGCAAATATTGAAAGACTTAAAAATATACCAGGTCTTGCCCCGGCTGGTTTGGCTCAGTGAATAGGGCATCGGCCTTTGGACTGAAGGGTCCCAGGTTCGATGCTGGTCAAGGGCTCATGCCCAGGTTGCAGGCTCAATCCCCAGTAGGGGGCGTGCAGGAGGCAGCCAGTCAATAATTCTCTCTCATCATTGATGTTTCTCTCTCTCCCTTTTTCTGAAATCAATAAAAATATATTATATATATAATCAGCTCTTAAATATTTCATAAAGAAATAGAATATTTTATTCCTAATTTCTCTTTAAATATCTGGCAATCCTGGGCCTCAATGGAGGGAATGAAGTAACCAGTTTTCTGAACTTTTTTTTTTTTCATGATCTTCAGGGCATTAGGGTTTTCAGTCCTATTCAGTACCTTTGTTTCTTTTTAACAAAGCCTGTAAATGACTGTTTTTCTTCAAGTTCCTGATTTTCTATCCCCGGGCCCACCAGAGCCTCACCTCTGCATTGGAGGAGGTAGCGGTTAGTGGGGAGACGATTGTGCCCATTTTACAGATGGAAAAACCGAGGCCCTGTGGCATTTAAATAACCAGCCCAAGGTCACAAAGAGGTTAATGGTAGGCTCAAGAAATAAGACTTAGAAGACAAAGGAAGTTAACATGGATTTACCTCTTTCATTTTAATATTATGGTCCACACGGCTATTTGTAAAAAAAAAAAAAAAAAAAAATGGAACTAAGGGGGAGATGGCAGGGAAAATAGTGCAAAATCTGAACTCAGCCCTAGGGGGCGCTGTCAGTGTGCACAGCACATCACAGGTGGACCAGGGAAGAAGACGTGATTCAGAGGGTCTCCAACTCACATGCCTATGAGGCTGGCCCGTCAGAGGCCGAGGCGGGAGGACGCCGTCACTGCTGCCACGCGGGCTGCTGGGCTCCACCCTGCCAGACCTTCCATAAAAAACTTTAACCCAGAAATCCAACTTTTACTTGAAATCTCTTTAAATATTATAAACAGATTCTAATTAAACACACACGCACAAGAAACACTTTGCATTGTATCCAGAAGATATAAATTACTTTCAAAGCCTAATTAAAAACAAACTACTAAACAAAAGATTTGGACGCGTCATTAAAGAAGATACACAGATGGCAGATAACCACGTGAAAAGATGTGTAACATCCTTAGTCACCGGGGAAACGCAAATTAAAACCACAGGCAGATAACACTCGCTCCGATGAGAATGGCTAAATTTTTAAAAATTTGACAGTATCAAGTGCTGACAAGCACAGAGTGACTGGAACTCTCTTACATTGCTGGGGGCCCCAGGAAGCGGAATGGAGGAAGCAGGAGGAGAGAGGAGGTTGGGAAGGGCCTAGCATAGGGGTGGGGAAACTTTCCTATATCCCAAGGGCCATTTGGATATCTGTGGGCCTTGGCATCATTCGTGGTCCGTACAAAATTACCAACTTAAAAAGCAGCCTGCTAGAGGTGGTCAAAGATGTCATTCACTCACCCCGAATGCCTTGGCAGGGCCGGACCAAATGATTTCGTGAGCTTGATACGGCCCTTGGGCCAGACGTTCCCCACCCCTGCTGTAGGGGATTCAAGGCCTAGGGCAGTGATGGCGAACCTATGACACGTGTGACAGAGGTGACACGCAAACTCATTTTTGGGGTTTTTTCTTTGTTAAATGGCATTTAAATATATAAAATAAATATCAAAAATGTAAGTATTTGTTTTACTATGGTTGCAAATATCAAAAAATTTTTATAGGTGACCTGGCACCAGAGTTAAGTTAGGGTTTTTCAAAATGCTGGCACGCCGAGCTCAAAAGGTTTGCCATCACTGGGCTAGGGGATGGGCTACCGTGCTGAGCCAAGCTGGAAGGCATGGGTTCTCGCCTCTCTCTGGGCCTCGGTTTCCCCATTTGCCTAGTATTCTTCTTGCTCCAAGATTTTGAGTCCCCTTCACCTCTTTTTCGGTGACAAACAGCTTTGTCCCGATGGTCACCTTCCCACATCCCAGACCTAGCAGGTTGTTTGGAAGTGTCACCGCCGCCGGGGGATAGACGGATAGAGTGACAAGCTGGGAGGAGGGGCCGAGAGGATGCCACAGAGGAGGCCGAGCTAGAAAGGGAGGTGAAAATCGAGGGCCAGGCCAGACCTCTGGGGGAGGTCTCTGTGGTCTAGAAAAGGCCGAGGTGGAGAAGGGGCGGTGAGAACAGACCCAGAGGAGCAGTCATTTTCTGGATGCTGTTTGGTCCGTCAGCCGGTCAGTGGGGTAACTCACAGGAGGCCCGCTCGGAGCCCCGGGTGCAGGGATGGAAGGAAGGGCAGATCCTCCAGCTTGCCCTGCCCCCCAGCACCCCACTTCTCCGGGATTCCATGGGCCACACTCTACAGCCCTTAGCTGAGTCCTGTCCTCCTGGGGCTGAGGGCTGTATAGGAGCCCATGACGGGGAGCAGAGAAGACTCCAGCACCCGCTTGTCCCTCCAGCACCCACAGGCCTATCCACCCCTCCACCCCCCGCCCAGGCTCTCCCTGCCTGATTCACACGATTACGGGGAGCGATCGGTGGCGGATGTCGGGGCTCAGGCGGGTTTGGATCGCCTCGTTCAGCCATTCCTCACCGCACAGAGGGGAAACTGAGGCTGGCGGCGTGAGGCCATCCTGTGTCAACGAGTCAGCGGCTGAGCTGAATCAATAACCATCACTCGATCAAGAATGATAATGAGAATAATTAACGTTGTGGAGTTCCCGTCTCCTCTCCCTCACCCCAGGATTGAGGCCCGGGGAGGGGGTGTCGGAGCTGAGGGGATCTCAGGAGCTTGGCCTGAGTCGGACGGAAGTCCCCGGGGAGAGAGAGGAGCCTCCGGGGCCTCAAGGGTCATCCACGTGGGCACCGGCATCTCCTGGCGAAGCCTGCGGCTGCGGGCGGCCTAAGTGGGTCCCAACGTGGACATTTTTAAGTGAATTTCTCTCCTCACCCCCACCCCGCCCCTCCCGGCAAATGGGTCACAGGAAACAGCCCGGCTCCTTCACCGTCTTTCATCTTCCCCTCCCGGGCAAACTGCGAAATCAAACGCTAACTGTCCGGGCGATCTCATTATTGTCAACAAAACCAAGCCTTGAAGCCCGAGACCTCTGAAACGCTGACACATTAAACACAAGAGGAAACTGCGCGATGTCATTCCATAAATAAATCCGGGGGGGTGGCGGGTGCTGGGCAGCCGGCACGCGGAGGGCAGGGAGGGACCGGCCGTCAGAGACGCGGGAGGACAAAGCGACTGAGCAGGCGACTTGGGGGCCGCACCTTCGGAAAACCCTCGGGGGGCTGACGTCCGTCCTTCCTGTTAATATCAGCGCGGGTCAGGCAGGAAACAGATGGCATCTTCCAGGGGGTGGCCGAGGGGAGTTTATGATGACGGGGCATTTATAGGGGAAGGGAACCAGAGGGGGTGGGCACCATGGGGAGCCTGGGAGGACAAGGGACAGAGCAGGTACGGACCTGGGAGGGTGGCGTCTGGCGGCCACCAGCTGGGAGAGAGGGGGGTCCAGCAGCCTGACTGCTCTCTCCCACGCCTTCCGATCCCCCATTGGCCAAACCCCAGCCAAAGCTGGAGGCCACGGGGTGTGGGAGACGCAGAAGGACAGATCAAGCTCCCCAAGTGCCGGGCAAGACCTGGAGGGGCCTCCGGTCCGCCTGGGACACCCTGCAGCATCTGCACCTGCCCAGCTCAGCCTGCGCTCGCCCAGGGACGGGACGCTCACCCTCCTCCACCTGAGAGCAGCCTGCCCCAAACCTCAGTTCCTGGCAAAACCAAGCTCAGGGACCGGCCGGTGTGGCTCAATGGTTGAGCATCGACCTGTGAACCAGGAGGTCACAGCTCGAGTCCTGGTCAGGGCACAGGCCCGGGTTGCAGGCTCCATCCCCATCGGGGGCGTGCAGGAGGCAGCCAGTCCATGATTCTCTCTCATCATGGATGTTCCTATCGCTCTCTTCCTCTCCCTTCCTCTCTGAAGTCAATAAAATATAATTTAAAAAATAAAACAAGTTCCGGGTTTGGGGAGCAGGTCCCGTGCATACGAGGAGCAGGCCATGGTTCCCTGTCGGGAGGGCTGGCTGGGAGGCCGGGGCTGGGGCGAAGCTCAGGAGGCCAGCCGCCACCGCGCACAGCTGCCCGGGGGCGGTGAGCACAGAAAACCAGGTGTCCCCGCCCGTGCCCCCTCCTCTTGATTCCTCTGACAGCTCTGAGAACTCTCACAGGCGCCAGACCACCCGCTACTGATCCCTGAGGGGAAACGGGGCTGCGAGGTGTGGCCGGGATGTCACTGCCCGGCTTTGTGCCCACAGACTTCCCTTTCTCTCCGCCCCCGAGACAGCTGTGCAGGCGGTCGATGAGGGGCAGGGCCTCAGGGCACCGAGGTGTCACCTGCCTCGGCCACTTCCTGTTGTGTGGCCCTGAGCAATCGCTCTGGGCCTCAGTTTCCCCATCTGACAAGGAAAGGAGGCTTGGACCCTGATCTTAGGCAGCCCAAGGCCCTACCATGGAGAACATTCCCCTCTCCACTCTGCAGACCCCCTCCCCAAGCCCCTTTCATTCAAAAGAAGCCGGTGGCTGCTTCGACACCGACAAGTTACAAAATTCAAGTTTTTTCAATGCAAGAAACTCCCGTGAGCACCTGGGTTTCTGCAAAGAGCCTGTCCGTGGTGTTACGTTTGGTACGTGGCCGACAATGCCCTCTGTTCTGCCTGCTCAGCCATAATGTGAGCAGAAGGAATGAGGGAGGCCCGGGCATCCCTGACCCTCTCCTCGGGCCAACACCCACCTACCCCTCCCCGGCCCCACCCTCCTTACACCTTGGC
>NW_006300373.1:491866-493093 GCF_000327345.1 Myotis davidii | reverse complement strand
TGAGCCGCGGTCTCCTCACCGGTAAGATCGGGGCGCTAATCACCACGCGAGAGACAGCACACAGGGCATTTGGCGCGTGGTGGGTCCTCCTTCCCGTCCACAAAGAGCCGCTGAGGGGCCAGCCCCACCTCCTGCCCTCCCTGGGGGCGGGTGCAGGGTCCCTCTGCAGAGTCAGGTGGCTCTGGCACCCGCCTGTCCAGCCACCAGGTCGGTCCCCAGCACTTTATTCCCGTCCTCCCTCTGTTCTCATGCCAGGGGCAGCATCTTCCCCAGGAGACCATGGAAACGAGGTCGAGGAAGCCTCTACAAGATGCAAAGGACTGCCTGCCCCGAGGGATTAAGAAAATACGTCTATCTTTTCACCTCTATGTGCCTTGTCGACAATAAAGGCAGAAGTAATGTTTATTAAAACACAGTGGGAGACATGACAAGGGCTCCCCAATATCCGGCCCCCTTTTCCTTCCTGGACATAAAGAAAGCTATACATCCCAACATCCTGGCTGCTAGATGGAGCCACGTGAGCATTCTGGCCAAAAATGGAGAGCAAGAGTGTCCTGCCCAATTTTTTAGCTGCTCTCTTCCTCTGCCACCGTGAACCAGGAGGCCTCTTGTTGACATGGCAGAACCAGATGAGGATCTTCCGGATCACGTGTCCCATGCGGGCGAAACACAACCCTGAGCTGTGCACTGGACCTACGGCCAAGTCTGTAAGAGCGTAAAAGAAAACTTCTGTCGCGGTACACCACTGAGCTTGCGGGGATGTTTGTTACTGCAGCACAGCCAAGCCTGGACTGACAGATACAAACACTAGAATGTGCAAGGATTCCCACCTGCGTCATTATCTCGCCTGGTTCTCACCACGACTCTGGAGGTGGGTGTGAATGTTACCTCCACTGTCCAGGAGAGGAAACAGACTCCAGTGTGTTAGGTAAGTGGCCCAGAGTCCATAAGAGAGAGACCTCAAGAGAGAGGCAGGTCCACCTCCCTCCTCAGCTCCGAATCTTAACAAGTAGGTGGGTGCCACCACCCAGGAGGGGAGGTTTGGGAGCCGGGCATGGAAATGCCGAAATGCCCCGAGTCGATTTGGGATCTTTGTGGAGTAAATCTTCGTCCTTCCAATGTGGCCTTCGAGCGTCTGGGAGGAATGTTCCCAGCTAAAAGTAGCTACAGCCGAGGGTCCCAGCCAAGGTCCAGCTCCAGGCTGCCAGGCTGCGCGGACGGCCTGGA
>NW_006300373.1:490226-491835 GCF_000327345.1 Myotis davidii | reverse complement strand
GGCCGTGTTTACGCTCGCCTCGAATGAGTTCTCCCACGCCTTCCCCAGCCCTGGCCCATATTTGGGATGGAAAAGGGCACACGATTCCCAGTGGGGGTTCGAAAGCATCAGGAACATGCCGCAGGGGCTGCAGCCGCTCTCCACGCAGGCCGGGCCTCTGAGCAGTCCCACCCTCGGTCCCTGGCACCTGGACCCTGTGCCCCCCAGGGCAGCCAGGCCGGAAGGACCCGAACCCCCTCGCGCACTAATGCAGAAGGAAGGCATTTCTAGAAGGATTCCAGGAGGTCTGGTGCATCTCCGTGGCCAAATGAAGCCCCAAAATGAGAAAGACAAAAGGACCCCACTTCGTTTCTTCTCTGTGGAAAGTGGGCTTTGATTTCTCCCCCAAGAAGGCATTAGGACTCAGTGATGGTGAACCTATGACACGCGTGTCAGAGGTGACACGCGAACTCATTTTTTTGGTTGATTTTTCTTTGTTCAATGGCATTTAAATATATAAAATAAATATCAAAAATACAAGTCTTTGTTTTACTATGGTTGTAAATATCAAAACATTTCTACATGTGACACGGCACCAGAGTTAAGTTAGGGTTTTTCAAAATGCTGACACGCCGAATCAAAAAGTTTGCCATCATTGCATTAGGTGATTAGGTTGCCTTCAGCTGTGCGGAGCAGAAACCCCAAATCACAGCATCTTCCCGGGAAGGAAAACTCCCAGGAGACCGTGCAGCGTGCACCCTTTTCACAGGCAGGACTGCAGACACACAGCCGCGCTTCATCAGACGATTCCATAAAGTCAAAAGGCTTGAAAGCTCCCATTTTGCAGTCCTCACCATCGATCCCCGTGGCGGCTCGATGGCAATTCATCCAGGAGCTTTGTGGGCTCCTGCCTCTCTCGTCAGTCCTCTTCTGACTTCCGGCTTCTTTCCAGCCCAAACCCTCCGAGACTGCCTACCCTCAGGGCCTGTCTCAGAGCATCCCTCTGACCTCTGGGTAGAACGGCCCAAACTTGGCAAAGGTACCACAACGCCCTCTCCACTGCCCGTGGTAGGCATCACTAATCGATCAGGAATCTGTTCCCTACTGAGCGAGATATAGGCCTCAGATCGTATCCGTCAACCATCCACTCATTCGGCACCGGCCCCCGAGGTAGCATCCATCTGCCCGCTGCCATCCGTACCAATCTACAGTCACATCCTTGGTCCCTCACACCTGGACGCTGGCATCTTGGGAAGATCACTTCTCCCACAGCCTCATCTTCTTCCCATACAGTATGGAGCGATTTTTATGTCCCCACCAGCTCTGTGACTCAATGAATTCTATGATAGTGGACTGGAGCGTTCTACGCTGTGGGTAGTAGAGGGAAATTCTAGGGTGTTTTTAATCTATTGTTGGCAGCGGATCTGCCCTCCCTGATTTATTTCCATCACGGGGGACATGGAGCCAGGCACCGGGCGCTGAGTGTCCTCCCGGCCGGCCGTGTCACCGGGCCATCTGGAGGCCATTGCCCGCTTCCTGGAAGGCCCCGGAGCCCAGAGAGGCCTAATGTTTTCCTTCCAACTGGGATGCTGCCACCCCACCCACCCCTCCCCGGCGAGCGAGCCAAGAT
>NW_006300373.1:482393-490209 GCF_000327345.1 Myotis davidii | reverse complement strand
TGGCTACCCCTCACGCGGCCCCCGCCTGTCCAGTGCCCTGTCCTGGGAGGGCAGCTGTGTCTGTCCCTCCACTGGGGCCTAGCCAGCCTCTCTCACTCGCCTGCCCGCCCGCCAGGCTGCCCTCTCCCCCGGCCCTCCCTCCGCCAGCCAGATGGGAGGCATCGGAGGGAGGGGAGAGGACAGGGCCGCCCCCTGGCCACCGCGCACTATAAAAGAGAGAGCATTAAATCTTGGCCCCCACAGGGAACTGCCTTAATTAGGGTGGCGCCGAGCAGGACGCCATAATTAACTGCGTGTCTGTGTTTCCATCCCAAACACGCATTTCCAGAGCTTTGTGATCCAGCTTTCTACGAGGAGCCCAGCCAGGAGCCCGGCACGGGCAGCCCGGAGGGGAGGGGAGGGACGGCCGGTT
The DNA here is from genome assembly GCF_000327345.1 of Myotis davidii. NCBI lineage: Eukaryota > Metazoa > Chordata > Mammalia > Chiroptera > Vespertilionidae > Myotis > Myotis davidii. The sequence continues at coordinate 489,797 of NW_006300373.1, read as the reverse complement.
TCTCCCGCTCCTTCCTCTCAAAGGCCCACTCGGGGTGAGTCTCTGCAGGTGGGAGCTGTGGGTTGTTCCTCTGGGGGTGTTACTTACGGGCTCGGGGCTACTGGCTCTGCCTGGTCCCCAAAGCCAGGGAACCGCAAAGGCATGGTGTCAGGGCACCTCTTCGTGTTCCTTGGACAACACCCATTATTCCGGTAACTCTCATTTCCTTTGGGGAAACAGCCGCAGCCACCTGTAGCTGCAGGGCCAGCCAATCAGAGAGCTCCGCTCCTGGCCACCGGGATTGGGTTCAGAGGGGGTCATGTGATGGATGGTGGGCCACTGAGAGTCCGGGCGGACGGACTGGGAAATGGGTACTGGCTTTCCACTGGCTGGGATGCTAAGCTAGTAGGATGTCAGCCCAGAGCTGTGGGGGCCACCTCTGCCACCTCTTGGGGGGAGTCTGCCGAAGAATGAGGCCAAACTGAACAAAGCATTAAAAAAAAGGTGGCTCCGTGGTTGAGCATCGACCCATGAACCAGGAGGTCACGGTTCGATTCCCCGGTCAGGGCACACGACAGGCTGGCACAGTCCATCCCCAATAGGAGGCGTGCAGGAGGCAGGCGATCCATGATTCTCCCTCATCATTGATGTTTCTCTCTCTCTCTCTCTCTCTCTCTCTCTCTCCCTGCCTCTCTGAAATCAATAAAAAATATATATTTTCAAAGTGGCAGGTGCCAGAGAGAGACCTGTAAGCGAATGAATGCAGCCAGACCGGAAGTGAGGTGCCCCGGGGGCTCTGATTACAGGAGAGGCGGTGCATTCCTGTTTGCGTGTGTGTTGATGTGAACTGTGTGTGTTGTCATGGCAACGTGGGGATGGAGGGTCCGTGGAGACAGGCCGCCTGGCTGTCACTCGCCAGGTGGTTCAGCCCCAGCCCGATGTGAGCCCAGCCGAGCCCCATGAGCTCCAGACCCTGGGGCCTTAGTGCCTGGCACAGCCCGCCCACCCCTGGGCCTGCCCCTTCCTCCCGGGACAATGTCACATCAGAGGCCTCCCGCAGCCTCCCGGGCACCAGTCTTGCTTGGAGCCCACCCCCCCTCCGTCCACTTGGACAAGTTTTAGTAACTTTGAATGTCAGGAAGGTGGTCCTCCCAGGAAATACCAGAGTGTTTTACAAATTTCCCACACTTTTCACATTAGCCTTTAAGCTCTGCATGGTCTTTCGCTGAAATACTGGAAAGTTCTCCTCACTAGCCACACACACACACACACACACACACACACATACACACCTGCACATACATATACATACATACACACATGCACACACATATACATACATACACACACACACACAGGTTAGGCATGACTCAGATTCTGGACTGTTGCTTTGCACCTATCTGCTGTGCAACCTTGAGCCTGTAGCTTAGCCACTCTGTGCTTTTGTTTTCTTTCGTTCTTTTTATTGCGATTTGAGAGAGAGAAAAAAACCTTAGCCACTCTGTGTTTTTGTTTTCTTTCGTTCTTTTTATTGATTGATTTGAGAGAGATAAAAAGGGGGGGGAGGGAGAGAGAGAGAGAGAGAGAGAGAGAGAGAGGTGTGTTCCTCTTGTTTACGCATTCATTGGCTGATTCTTGTACATGCCCTGGCAGGGGTTGAACCAGCAGCCGTGGCATCTGGGGCTGACATGCCAACCACCTGAGCTACCCGGCCAGGGAGCTTCCTTATTTCTAAGAGGAGGGCATGATGCCTCTGTGTGGGCACCGCCGAGGATTAAATGAGATGATGCGTATAAAGCCCTTCATCGTCAAGACTCAGAAACCGCCGCCTGTCCCGTGACCGCCGCGTCTCAGCTTCCGCGCGGTGTTTCGTTTTTACCACCGGAGGTCCGCGCCCCCGGGAAGTCAGCAGCAACGGAGGGCCAAAGAGGCCAGGGGAATCGGCCCAGGTTACAGGGGCAACGCATGGCAGTTCTGGTGGTCGGGCGCCCAGTCCCAAGCATAGGGCCCCTCCAGGGTCCTGCTCCTCCCAACCTTCACCTGTGCGAGCCAGATACCCAGCTACCCTCTGGGCTGAGCCCTTGTCCTCAGGGGGCCGGAGGAGGAGCCGGGTGGCTGCAAACACCCAGGAGAAGGGAGGGGTATTTCCAGGTCACAGCCCATCAAACGACAACAACTTCTTAAAGGACCCCCAGGGAGGAGAGACCTTCTAAAGTGCAAACCCAGAATACAGAGTCTAAAAAGACAGTCGCACTTGACCACACAAAAACGTTACTCTCTGGCCAGGTAAGAGACACCATAAGCAAAGTTAACAAACAATAAACTCGGAAAAGATGTCTGTGAGGCCGAAGGCAAACGGTCAGCATCTCTAATATACAAAGGGCTCTTACAAATTGAAGAGAAAAGGGCAATCCCAAAGAAATGATGGCAAAGGACATGAATAGGCAATTCACAAAAGAACGAAGGCAAATGGCCACAAACAAATGAAAAGATGCTGGCGCTCATTAGTGGTCCGGGAAGATGCAAATTAAACTGACAATGAGCGATCACAGAGGAAAACGTCAAAGAACAATCCCGCCATTGCGGGCAGGGGCTTAGGGAAAGGCTACATTCACGTGCGGTTGCCGAGAATGTAAATTATTACAATCTTTTTGAGACGAAGTCTGGCAGCACCAATGAAAACTTCAGGAGTGACATGAAAACTTGGCATTTACAAACACGGATAGAGTTTCTTTGACCCAGCAATCCTAACCCTCAAAATCTGATAGAAAGTAAACTACCGGAGCCTAAGGACAAATGACCAAAAAAAAGAAAGCTATTGAATTATTAGTCACTAGAGGCCCGGTGCACGAATTCATGCATGGGTGGGGTCCAGCCAGCCCGCCCCAATTGGGGCTGATCGTGTGGGGAGGGGCCATGGGGAGTTGGCTGGCCAGCCCCGCCCCCTGGTCTAACTCCTGGTTGAGGGGACAATTTGCATATTAGGCTTTTATTATATAGGATAATGGGGGGGGGGATTTAAAACAAGGCGTGGCAGAGACTGCCTGATAGGGAAGAGACCACATGACTGGGGTCTGGCTAATGGGCTGGGGAAGAAGGGATGCGCGGTCATGAATCCCACTGCATGGCCCTCTTCCTGTTTTCCCCTTGAAGGAGCTGGCAGGACCCCGCTCCCCGAGTCCCTGTTGGGAGAATCTCACCGAGGCTGCCGGGCACACGGCACTGGGCAGGAACAAGAGGTAAACGCTTGTGTGAAGTTGCTCCAGTTTCAGGGATCCTCGGGGCACAGCACAGCCCAGCTCACACCCGAGTGCTCACAGCACTGCACACCTAGTGGGCACTCGGCCTGTCCAAGGACTTAGAGACTGAGCAAGAGCTTCCATGGCGTCAGAGGAGAAGTGTGAAATGCAGAGAAACATCCAGCATGTCTCACTGGGGTAATATACTCCACGGCCTCCAAGACCTCAGTGCACGTGTTCTGTGTCTAGTGTCTAGGCATGTGTGCATCTGTGGTTGTGTGGGAAAGAATGGGGACGTAAAGGATCTACCAGCTTGCAAGCATGCCTGGGGAGGGGGTGGGTGTGAGGAGGGAGAAGAGAAGGTAGGGAGCACCACACAATACAGTGGAAACAGCACAGGGACACACATCGTTGACCTGAGCACATTTTTGCACTTGTGAGTGTGCAGGTGTCAACATAAAGCAATTCACTCCTAGAGGGTAAAGCCTTTCTTCTTTAGCGCAAGAGGAAAAGGCACCCACACAGCCTGTGCATGCAAGAGGGAGGGGGCGCCAGGAGGGGTCGGATCCCATCAAGCCTTTCTATCTGGCTGAGTTTGGTCAGGACGTCTCCCCAGTTGAGATGTGGGTACAACACAGGGAAAGGAAGGGAACCAGGCTCATGGCCATACTGGTTTGGGGGCTGGAGCCAGCAGGTGGGACTGCTTCCCAGTCTCCTGAGAAAATGGGAGAGCCTTCAGCCAACAGCTCAGGAGCTAAGCCAGCAGGTTGGGGAGAATCTACCAAGACAGAAGGGCCCTTAGGAGTCACCAGGGTCAAAGGCCACAAACCAGGAGCCCAGAGGCCAAATCCAATCCTTGCACAGCGATGTCTCAAAAAATTCAAATTGGTTGCCAACGTATTCAAATTGGCAGATTTCATAAACACATACACACACACTCTCTCCAAATTTAATGTCTCCAGCTTCTAGTGAAACCACTGAACTGTGCACTTTAAAATGGCGAAAATGGCAAATTTTAAGTTATGTATATCTTACCACAATTTTTTTAAAAAAGATTTGAAAATGAGAGGAAAAAATATTCCCTTCACAATAATAACAACACAGAAGGCACCTTGGAATAAACCCAACCAGAAGTCCACAGGACTCTGGAGAAAAGAGTAAAACTTTACAAGGAGATGTAAGCAATGTGAATAAGAGAAGATATACCATGTTCATAGAGAGAAGATAGACCATGTTCATGGAAGGAAAGAACCAATGCTGTCAAGAGGGCAAATCCTCCCACATTCATCTATACTAATAAAAGGGTAATAGGCTAATTAGACCAGACATCTTCCAGAAATCCTTCCGGACAAAGCCATGGTGGCAGGGGCGAGGCAGAGGCAGTTAGGGGTGATCAGGCCAGCAGGAGAAAGCAGTTAGGAGCGATCAGGTTGGCAGGCAGAGTAGTTAGGGGCAATCAGGCAGGCAGGCAGGCAGGCAGTTAGGAGCCAGCAGTCCTGGATTGCGAGTGGGATGTCTGACTGTGGGATCGGGCCTAAACAAGCAGTCGGACATCCCCCAAGGGGTCCAGGATTGGAGAGGTTGCAGGCCGGACTGAGGGATCCCCCTCCCATGCACGAATTTCATGTACCAGGGCTTCAGTCTATAATATAATGCAATTTTAAGCCAGGCCTTAACAGTATTTTTCATTGAACTCAATAGGCTAAAAATCCTTGAAGAACCGTAATACAAAATTAGCAATATGCTCAGAAAAAAATACACAAATTAGCAGTGTACAGCTCAATGAAGTTTTACACAGTGACCATACAAAGGTCTCTGAGACCCAGATCAAGGAACAGAATAGTGCCCCAGAAGCCCTCTGTAACCCCTGCAGTCACCACCACCTTTGGGGTAACCCCCCTCCTGGTCTCTATCTCGATCAACTAGCTTTGCCTGTTTCTGAACTTTCTATACACGGAATCGAACCACCAGTCCTCTTTTGTCCTCTGGCTTCTTTCCCTCAACATCACAGCTGCGCGGGCATCCACAGTGTTGCCTGGGTTGTCGATGGTGTGTTCTCGTGTCTTTATTCTCAATAACCCAGGGTAGGAGCGTCTCGGCCTATATTCATCCCTTCTACTGTGCACAGGCATCTGGGTGGCTGCCAGCTTGGAGATGTTACAAATAGCTTTCTGGTCCTGGTCCTTTGATCCGCATTTATGCACAGATTTGTTGTGCATGTTCCTAAGAGTGCAACTACTGGGTCATCAAAAAACAATTTTTTTTTTTTAAAGAACAGAGGATGTTTGTGTGGTGGGTGGGAATGGGGCAGGCTAGCCTGACTGCAGATCAAAATGAACGATAAAGCTGTCATAATTAAAAGGCACGCATATTAGCACATCCCCAAATCTATACACACATCCACACGAGCATACACTGGCATACACATGGTCCTCATGCACACACACATCCACACACAGGCGTGTCTTCCCGCCCCACGCAATCCACCAGGCAGCACAGGCAACTCCCGGCCGGACTTCCCAGACCCGACAGATAACAGAGTCGCGGTCCCTTTCAAGTGGTATCAGAGCGCAGGCTTGCGAGTATCCAGGAGACGGCTGGTGGAGAGGGGGAAGGCGAGAGAGAGCCCCCCACACCCGCCCACTGGCTTTAAAGGGAGAACAAAGTGAGCGGGATCAGAGGGTGCGAGGTGACGGCGGAGATGCCAAAGCCATTTATCACGGCTCCGTGGGTGAGGATCCAGGCTGCGGGGCATGCTGGCAGGGCCACCTGGCCCCCAGACACAGAGAGAAACCACCTGGCCGGTGGGCAAGGGACCGAGGCAGGGCTGCAGGGCCCTCGTCTTGACAAAATGACAATGTGCTCTCTTTTCTGTCCAGCACAGAAGGGGCTGGGGGCGGGCCGAGGCAGCAACAGCGTAATGAAGGGCTGTCAGTCAAAGCTCTAAAAATACCCTCCAGCGGGCTCACTCCAGTACCCGCCCTCGGGCTTACTGCCGCCTGAATGGTCCCGTGGTGACACACAAGGACAAATGTTTGCCCAGAGGGGCCTGGTGTCAGGCAGGACACATGGCCCCACTATGGCATCTGCCCTCACCCCTGCCCCAGACCCTCAGTCCGTGCCCTGCCAGGACCCTCTCACTGGCACACCCTGAGCCAGGAAGCAGGTCAGAGGACCCCCGAGTGAGGGCCCCCTGCGCCCTGGGCTTCTCCATCCTCCGGGGGAACAGACACCAGTCACCTCTCCTCGCAGGGGCGCCTGGCCCCAGAGAGCCAAGTGTCCGTCAGAGGAGGCAGGCATCACACCCTGAAGGCAACTCTGGGGCCCAGAACTATCTCTGCTCCCGCTAAGGGCCCAGTCAGCGGGGAGGACCAATGCGGGGGGCCTGGGACACATCCCAGTCTGCGGGGGCAGCACAGTCCCCGGGTCACGGCTCAGCTCTGGCCTTGAGCAGCTCCCGGCCTGATGAGGGAGGGACAGCTCCAAAGGCAGGTTCCCGCACAGCGCCCACAGCAGGCTGGGAGCCGAAATGTACTAACGGCCCAGTGCTCCCCACACTGTAACGCACGGGGAGCTTTTAAAACACAGATTCCGTCCTGCAGGCCCGGTGGTTCCGCACCTGGAACCATATCCCCTGGGACGCCCGCGCCCTGGTACCTGGTGGCAGAGGAGACGGTGGAGGGCAGGTAACCAAGTTCTGTTGGCCACTGGGCTGATGCAAAGCGCCCGGAGCTCGGCCGCCTGGGACGGCGCTTCGGAGGAAGTGGAGCAGGACCTGATGGGCAGAGAGAGGACCCTGTCACACACCTGGCACAGGCGAGGCGGGGCTCGCGGGGGGCCAGCCACTGCTTCTCCAATAACCGGCAACCACAGCTGGACCCACTTTAGGCCCAGCCTCAGACCGAGCCCGAAGGCGGCTGCCCCTTAAGGCAGCGATGCAGGGAGGCCTGGACGTACTGGGCAAGGCCTTGCCCTTTCTGAGCCTCAGTTTGCTCACCTGTGAAATGGGCGTGGGGCGTAGCAGTGCCTGCCTCTGGAGCTACAGCGGGAGGTCAGGAGATCATACCCGCAACAGCTGCGGAGCACACCGCCTGGCACAGACAGGCGCTCAGGGGTGGGGGCTGGGGGACTGCGGTGCAAGGGGGAAGGGACCCCACGGCCTGGGGACCCGGCTGAGTGCAGGAAG
>NW_006300373.1:473435-482135 GCF_000327345.1 Myotis davidii | reverse complement strand
AAAACAAATATTTATTGAGCTCCCACCGCTATAAGGGAAAGACCCTGGGATGCAGTCATTCATTCATTCATCCAATAAACATGTTTTTTAAATATATTTGTATTGATTTCAGAGAGGGGGAGAGAGAGAGAGAGAGGGAGAGAGAGAGAGAAACATCAGTGATAACAGAGGATCATGGACCTCCAGGCTGCCTCCTGCATGCCCCCTACTGTAGACCCGGGCATGTGCCCTGACTGGGAACCGAGCCATGACCTCCTGGTTCATAGGCCGGTGCTCAACCACTGAGCCACACTGGCCAGGCCTGATGTCCACTTTGATCACAGTGTATGGAGATGCAGATTCCTCAGGAAGACCCTTCATAGGTCACTTAACCATCCTGCCGGGGGCACTCCGTACGGGGCACAGGCTGCACCCTGCACAGCTCCAGCGGGCGCCAGGACCAAACCAGAGTCTGCCTGGCACCTCCTGGGCCCTGGTTCCACCTGCCCATGGCCTGGCACAGCCCTGAACCCCAAGCGCGGGCCCCTGATGCAGGCCGTGCTGATGCCGACCTCCACCTCCAGGATGCCTCGGTATCTGTACACACACGCACACGCATACACACACACACAGGCGCACACGCACACACGCACACACGCGCACACGCACCGCACTAGTCATAGTGAAGCATTTCGAAGGGAACCGCACAGGCAAGACAGCAACCGAGGGGTCAATGGGGGAGATGGGGGACGTCTGTAAGACTTTCAACAGTGAAGATACATTAAAAAATAAAAACAAAAAAGGGGAAGAAAGCACGTAGCCCCGTCCCTGGCACACCCCGCACTCGCCAAGCGGTGCTGTCCATTTGGTTCTGCCTCCAGCATGTCTCTGCCCAAGCACTGGCGCTAGAGTGGATTTCAGCTCTGAGAGTCCCAGCTCCAGCTTCGGGGGGGCCCCCTAGGAGACTCCCAGTCCCCACCTGGCCCCAGCTCCCACCCGCCTCGCCCACTCCCCCCACCCCCAGCCTGCTGCCCGGAAACCCTGGGGCGAGAAAGGGTTGTTTCGCAGTGTCCCTTCTCCGCGCTCAGGTTCAAAGCTACCGCCAGCCCCCACGTGTCCGACTCGATTTGTTTCTTATTTTTAAATTTTTTTCTTTTGATGGAGCAGATCCCCTCCAGTTACTTTCCCCGCAGCATCTTACAGCATCTTTGGAGCGGGCGACAAAAGCATTCTTTTAGGAGCGGCGGGGGGCCAGGGCACAACCACTTCAAAGGGAGCGAACGGCAGCGGTGTCCCTGCCATTGTCCTCCCCTGCGTGCCTGTCCCCCATCGTCCCCAGGCTGCCCTGAATAGGCCGCACAAAGGCCGCCCTTCAAAGCGGGCACCACGCGTCCCTCAGAAGGCCGGCCTCTGCCTCTGCTCCGTCCCCTTCATCCTCGCGCACGCGGGCTCCCGCCTGCGGGGGGAGCTGGCCTTGAAGTGGGCTCTCTCTCTCCCTCTCTCTTTCTCTCTCGCCCTCTCTCCCCCCTCTGGAACCACGCTTATGGTTTTATTGTCAAGCAGTCTCTGGCTGGCCACCCTTCCCTCTTACTTTCTTTTTTAATATGTTTTTATTGGTTTCAGAGAGGAAGGGACAGGGGGAGAGAGAGAGAGAAACATCAATGATGAGAATCATGGATCGGCTGCCTCCTGCACGCCCCCTACTGGGGGTCGAGCTTGTAACCCTGGACAGGGCATCGAACCCGGGACCCTTTAGTCTGCAGGCCGATGCTCTATCCACTGAGCCACACTGGCTAGGGCTGCAGAAAGAAACGGGGACTGGTGATGGGCTTCCGGGGCCTTCGCTCGTGGGCAGTGCCACCTCGGTGTTGAGGCACACAAGCTCTGCCCCAGCTCGTTCCCAAGACACAGCAGCCCAGGGACACCGCCTCTTTCTATGGGCCCACCACGCTTCCGCTGCGCCACTCTGCTGTGTCACCGCCTCTTTCTAGAAAGACATCGCCGCGACGAGGACGGGCTGAGCGTGAGCACGGTTGTAGCTGCGCCTGTTCAGACACCATTGACTTTCAAATCAGCTTGCGCGGCCGCCTGCGTGGCGGAGAGAGAGACAGCATGCAAATGCGGCCTAAACGGCTCTATCATAAATGCTCATTCAACATTTATTCTTCCTCAAATCATCTCTTAAAGCCCTTTCATGCTAATGGGTAGAAGATGTGACATTAGGAAAATTGCTTTGACATGCTAAGGGGCTCCAAGATTAACAAAACAACAAAAAAAAGAAAGAAAGAAAGGACAAGATAAAGCTCGGAAGACCGATTTCAGAGGAATGATTCCTGCCTTTGAAAGCGTTCCAAGGTTGCTGTGCATTTCGGCTTGTTGGCATACATGCAAATGAAGTGCGACCCGGTCCTCGGCTCCCTGCCAGGCCGACGAGAGCTCCCAGGCGCTGGCCCGGGGGCCGGGAGGGAGGCCAGACTTGGGGATGAGCCCTGAGCGGGGCTGGGCGGGGGCTTTCTTGTCCTGAAGGCGGACGGAGCAGGTTCCAGCCCGAGCCAGGGACGAAGAGGTCAGGGTCCAACATGGTTAGTGGGCCACGTTGAAGAAGCAACGTCTGCATCTTTAAAAAATATATATATATATATTAATTGATTTCAGAAAGACGGGGGAAGGAGAGAGAGAGAAATGTCAATGATGAGAGAGAATCATGGATCGGCTGCCTCCTGCACGCCCCTCACTGGGGATCCAGCCCACAACCAGGGCCTGTGCCCTGACCGGGAATGGAACCATGACCTCCTGGTTCCTAGGTCGACGCTCACCACTGAGCCACACCAGCTGGGCCAGGCTGCCTCTTTTATCAAACACATCATCTGACCCACCCCCTCCACTGGCCTGACTCTGCATCCTGGTCTTCGCCTTGAGTGTGAGCTGAGCGAGGATTCTGACCTTCCTGGGCCTTCCCAGTGGAGATAACGGGAGAGCCCGCTCAGAGAGGAGTCGGTGACGGTGACGGGGACGGGGACGGGGACGCCGCTGGTGGAGAGAGGGCTCGGCGAAGTGTCTGACACTTAGCTAGTGCTTGAGAAGTGGCTTGTGCTGGGACGTGGTCTCTTCAAGGCCAAGGTCGGAGGCAGGAGAGAGAAGGAGAGAGACGGGGATGCCCCGGTAATGTCACCAAGACCAGAGCATCTCCGTGAAGACCGTCCCAGGGTCCCCCAGCTACAGCCACCAACGGGGTCATGACCAAGTCCACTGTGTGGCCCATCTCGCTGCCCATCCCCCACACCCAGCTTGGGCTCTGCCTTCCCGAGTGGCTCTCACACTCGTCACATTTCATCTCATGGGGTCCTGTGCTGTCTGCGGCAGGAGAACCTAAGGAAGTGACCGGACCAAACCCGTGGGCCCCAGGCAGGCTGGCTGGGTATAAACATCCTCCCCTCCTGACTGAGGGTCCCCCGCCTCGGCCTCTCTCCCCTCGGCTACTCCTCCAGCAGCTCTGCTCTGGCCCCAAACTTGCACCTCTAATTGTACCCCCAAAACCCTAAAGTTAATAGAGCTGTCCACCTTCAGAGGCAACTTGGGGACCACCCTTGTTACTCAGGTGTGCTTCCAAGGGGCTCACCCCGACCCCACGTGGCTTATCAAGCAATTTCTTCTGGCCGCACCCAGGACTGCCCTGATGGTGAGGCGCAGCACGTACAACTTCCTCTGTCTGTTTTGTTTCCAGTGATCACCCCACCCACCCTCCCATCTCTTCCTCAGCCCTGTTAGAATCACCTCGTCTTCGTTTTGTAGCAGCAGAAACAAAGACTCAGAGAGGTTAAGTGACTTGTCTAAGGCCACACAGCAGGCTCGAGGCAAGGCCAGGCCTCACCTCTCCACCCAGTACTCCTACCAGAGAGCCCACAGGATCCCCTCCGCTGGCTGGGACGGCAGCGCCCCCCGGGCCCCCAAGAGCCGGCTGTCGGGAGCTCAGGCGGAGGAGACCGAGGCTGGGTGCCGATTCCGAGCAATCTGGCCCACCCGCCTCCAGCCCCCGATACATATTTTATGGGGCCCTCTCCCTTCCCCGCAGACGGTGTCATTAATCTGCTCCCTGGCTGTGCGGAGTGACATCCCTGAAGATCGGGCTGCTTTCTGAATATTTCATCATTCCTCCTCCCCAAACCGCTAACGTTTCCGCAGCCTCCCTCCTGCAGGACGCCGCTATGGTCCCTCTCAGCGCCCGAGAACTGAGACACGGAATCGCGCAGAAGTAAAAAAACAAACACAAACACATGCCTTGCGATTGATGTTGAAAGCGAGGACCAATCACTTACCAAGCTGTGAGGACGCCAAGAGGAAGATGTGCGGATGGTGGGGGCGGAGGGGGGTGTGGAGAGAAGAATAAAAAGAAGGAAAACCAGAGTCCTGCCCAGGAGAGGAGGCGGCAGACAGCGCGGCCTCTCTCTAAAGGGAACCTCCGTCCCCACCACCCCTGCCCCACTCGGCAAGTCTCTGCGTTGGGCAGAGCAAAGGGCTGTTTTGTCCACAAAGTCAGAAACTCCTGCGCGGAGACCCGGGGCGAAGAGCCACGGTGCCGCCCAAGCCTGACGGCGCCGTCTCGTTACCGGGGGATGCAGTACAGGGAGGATTCGCACCTGTGCGTGGCCTTTAGTTTCCTGAGCTGATGCCATTGTTTTCATCCCCCCCTGCCCCCCCCCCAAAAAATAACAAGCTGTGAGGTGCAAAGGCAGAAAGGGTGACCCCATTTACAAATGAGGGGAGACTGATCCAGGGAGGCAATGCCCATGCCGGGCACACAGGCAAAGGGGTGAAAAGAAAGACACATACAGCCCAGCCGGTGTGGCTCAGGGGTTGAGCATCAGCCTAGGAACCAGAAGGTCACGGCCACAGGCCTGGGTTATGGGCTCGATCCCTAGTCGGCCCTTGTCAGTCTGAGATTTGAACGACAGTCATCGCTGCTTGCCAGGGCACCTGCCAATGTCCCGTCCCCCCCAGAGCACTGACCACTTGGGTCTCAACCCCTCAACCCAGCAGGGGCCTCAGCGACACAGCAAGTCAAGCATTGTGCCTCGAGATCTGTGGGGAACCCTGCACAGCCCCGGTGTTCTCCTGATTAACCAGGTCCCCCAAACCCTTGCCACGGTGCCCTAGTTAGGCATTCATTCTGCACCAGGCTGTAGGCATCCCCAGCCCACCCTCACGGCGAGAATTCAGTGAACGGGGCAGGTACCATCCTTGTCCCCACCTTATGAATAAAGAGGCTCAGAGAGGTCGACCAGTTGCCCAAAGTCACAGAACCTGGCGGAGCCCGCCTGCCTGCCTGCCGCTCTCTGAATCATAAACGCTCCCTGGGTGTTCTCCCGCAAGAGCCCAGTGAACGTGGGTTGGGCTCAACTGGCCTGAAGCCTTGTCCTTCCGCTAGGGACGGTCTCTGTCACCTCTCCAGGCAAATCCATGCCAGAGGGGTCCCGGCGAAGGGCAGACAGGAGGACCAAGGAGGGAGCAGGTCCCAGCAGTCTGGACTGGCTTCCTTCTTGCACCAATGAGGTCAGCAAGAAGAGGCTGATGCAAAGAGGGGGAAGAGGGGGAGGGGGAGGAGGAGGAGGGAGAGGGAGGAAGAGGAGGAGGAAAATAGAGAAGGAAAAAAGGGAGGAGGAGGAGGAAGAAAGAGAAAGAAAAGAAGGAGAAGGAGGAAGAGAGAAGGAAAAGGAGGGGGAGGGGAGGAAAGAGAAGGGAAAGGAGCAGCAGGAGAAAGAAGAGGAAGAGGAAGAGAAGGAGGGGGAAGCCGGCAGATCCTGTGGGGCGTGCCTGCCACCCCAGACGGCCTGTGTGTCCCAGGATGTGGGGGCCTCCTTCACACGCCGTCTGAGTTACCCGGGAGCTCTGTGATGTCGGGGTACTGGCCCCTAGGTGGACCGAAAGAGAAAAGCATTTCGTTCCGCCTGCTTATCTCCTAACCTTATAAACTCGGGATTAGCAGATCAAAGGCGGATTTGGCACAGCTGAGGGGCGACGGTGGCTTCAGAGAACAGCGTGGGCTCCGTCCTTCATGATCAAATGAGCTTAAGTCATCGATAAGTAAATGGCGTGTTGAATTCCTCTAATGGGGCATGTGGGTCACGCCTGAGCCTCCCCGGCCCGGCCATCCATCCGGGCAGTTAATGAGCTAAAGAGCGTCCAGTGGCGATCCGAGCACTGACCACGAGAAGGGTGCCAGGGAGCGCCCTGGACCGGGGACGGGTCCCAGGATGCCCTCCGCAGCAGGCCCGGGAGTTAAGGGCGTCAGCTCTGGAGCCAGGCAGGGTGGGCTCAAACCCCCAGCACAGCCACCAACAGGTTAAGTGACCCAGGTGGTCCTGTCACCTGTCTGTGTCTCCATTTCCTCAGCGGTGACCTTGAGGGGTCAAGGCCACAAGGTCAGAGCACGAGGTCAGGGTCAAAGCCCGGTCTCCCAGTCCCTGGGCGGAGACACTTCCTTCTCTGTGCCTCAGGCTCCTTCTAGGCCAGCGGTTCTCAACCTGTGGGTCGCGACCCCTTTGGCGGTCGAACGGCCCTTTCACAGGGGTCGCCTAAGACCATCCTGCATATCAGATAGTTACATGACGATTCATAACAGTAGCAACATGACAGTGATGAAGTAGCCACGAAAATAATTTTATGGTTGGGTCACCACATGAGGAACTGTATTTAAAGGGCCAGAAGGTTGAGACCCACTGCTCTAGGTAAAAGTGTCCTCCTGGGTGAAAAGGAATTCCCGCCAGCACCTGGCCAGCCTCAGTGCTGGGTCCCTTGTGCCAGTCACTGCCCGGTGATCCCAGGTCCCATCCTTGCCTTCCTCCTGCTCGGCTCCGTGTCACAGGAACTACATTTCCCAGACTCCTTTGCCACCTGGCTTCTGGGTTGGTCTGACCAATAGGAGGCACTGCAGAGAAACAGGTGTGAAAAGCCAAGGTATTCTCCCCTCACCCCCCTCTCTGTGTTCCCTGTGGTGTCTCCAACAGAGGCTGTGCCTAGTCTCTGGTCCCCGGCCACCCCCTGGCCCCCAGGAGGCAGCCCCTCCCCGATTCTAGCTCCTGCCCCAGCTCCCAGGCTCTGGTACCTCCGCCTCCACTGTGTGCCGGCCCTGGGGGCGGTAGCAGCTTCCCTCTGTTGCTAGGCGCCCGCTGTCCCTTCCCCTGCGTGGCTGCTCAGCTCGTACTTCTCTTGTGTCATCAACGCCCTCCATTGAATTCTCTGGCGGAAAGACCTGGAGAGATTTCTGAGTGGCCGCACGGGGTCACCTGGTTGGCATTTCCCATTTGGTGGCCATTCAGCATCCGCTCTTAGCAGGCGAGGAGCAACAGAGATGCTGGCAATGGAGGCCCTGGCGCTCAGGCCGATGCCTCCTCCAGGGGCGGCCAGCTGGTCTGGGACCAACCTGCCCACTTGGGCGGAGGCAACGGGCAATCGGCCCATCTGTCCACCAAGCACTTTCCCGTGCGCCACAGCTTGGGGGCCGGGCTTATGGCTGGACAGAGAGGCAGACCGGGGACCCAGGGAGTGAGGCGACAGGAAATCATGGGCTGGAACAGGACTGGCACCCGGGGGCCTGGCCCTGGGGCACCACAGGACCTCTCTCTGGGCCTCAGTTTCTCCATCTGAGAAATGAACAGCCGGGAAGAGGTGGCCTCCATGGTTCCGTCTATTTTCACATGTTATAGCTTCTCAATATTCACCCGAAGGAGGGAATGTAGAAAGAACCCCTCTGAGCTGTTTGGCTTTTAACCTAACGTCACCAGGTCCGCCCGGGAGGTGTGCAGAGAGCACCCCTGTGGGTCAGGCGGGCTTAGGTCTGCGTCCCTGCTCTGCCCAAACTCCCCATGTGGCCTCGAGCACTCTCCTCTCCGAGCCTCAGTTTCCCATAAGACAAAGGAGGCACCGAGCAGTGCCTGCCCCTATAGGGTTGTAAGGATTTAGAAAAGAAAGTATGAGAAAAACCGCTAAGCGCAGAGTAGGTGCTCAATAAATGCTGGTGCACACAATAGGTGCTCAATAAATGCTAGTCACACTGCCACTGGCACTTAGTTAGAAGCAAGGCAGGAAGACCAGGGGAGGGAGGAGCATGGAAATTTGACAGAAAAAGATGCCAACTACCTCGGGTTTGCCGACAATCTACCCTGAAATGGACACGACCTGCTGGGGACATGGACCAGGAGGAAGCCAGGAGTGAGGCTTAGGGTTTGCAGCAGCAGAGGCGTTTCAAAGGGCTGACAAAGGTGACACCCTCTCACACGGAGTCTCTCAAACTCGTCCCCCTCCCCTGGAGTTAGCCTTGCCCAGAGCCAGCACCTGCAGAGGGAGAGGTGGAGGGAGGGGGCTCCCGCGGGAGGTGGCCACACAGGTGTCAGTGCTGGCCAGCTGCTGTCGTTGGCGGCACAACAGACGGCCTGGATAGACGAGACCCCTCGCCCCCAGCGGAGGCCTGGCTCGGGCCAGCACCCCCCGTGCTGGGCACAGATTGTGCTAACAGTGCCGATGGCCACCCAGCCGGGGAGGGGGGTCTTGGGTGAGGGGTGGCTTCTTTCAAGCCCCCAGCTCACTCGCAGGTTCTGGCTAAAAATAATCCCTCCACGGGAGACCCGCCGCTCCTGGCACGACTGGGCATGCATTAAACATGGGCGGTCGGGTTTCCTCCTCTGAAAGGCTTCATTCAGAGGACGCAGGGGTGAAAGGGTTGTG
>NW_006300373.1:466303-473412 GCF_000327345.1 Myotis davidii | reverse complement strand
GGGGGGGGGCGGGGAGGACTGCTCAGCCCCGGCCTCTGCCAGGGCCCCCAGTCTCCCCGCTCTGAGCCACAGAGGGCTCCCGGGCAGGGGCTGGCTGGGAGCAGCTCCCACCCCCCTCCCAAGGCCTTTATCTGGGCCCCCTTAGGGGAGAGAGAAGAACTACCCCTGCAGAAGGCAGACAGCACCAGGTTTGACCCTGCTTCTCCCACAGTCCTCACCTCGCAGGTAAGGAAATGGGCTCAGAGAGGGTGAGGGAGTTGCACAAAGACACACAGCCAGCTGTCTGGTTCATTCACTGCTGCCCTTCAGTCATGGTCCACGGGCAGAGTGGTTTACGGAATGGATCGCAGAGGAAAGCAATATTCAAGAGAAGCTCATCTGAACCAGGATTCCTGGTTAGTAGTAACTGGCAGGACCTGGACCCAAACCTGGGTTGTCTGCCTCCAAAACCAGGTCTACAACCACGGCCCTGCCCAGCCAGCATGGCTCAGTTGGTTGTGCGTTGACCTATGAACCAGGAGATCACAGTTCGATTCCCGGTCAGGGCACAGGCCCGGGTTGCGGGCTCCATCCCCAGTGTGGGGCGTGCAGGAGGCAGCCGGTCCATGATTCTCTCTCATCATGGATGTTTCTCTCTGTCTCTCCCTCTCCCTGCCTCTCTGAAATTAAGGAAAATATACATATTTTAAAAAAATATTTAAAAACCACTGCCCCGAACCACTGAGGACACCAGGGTGAGCCCTGAGCGGGGAGAAGAGAGGGACCCAGTGCCCGGGGACCAGCCATGGGCCCATCCTGGGGAGACTGGATCTGACGCGCCCTCAGCATCCCGAGAGGCCGTGGGGGCCGGGGAAGGACTGTGTCCAACTCAGAGCTCTGTGGGTCTTTGACGGCTTTTGAGGAGAAAGAGTCAGGGCAGGTGACAACCTCCTGTCATAGACCCGGATCCAATGTCACATTTGCTCACATCACCATCAACCTGGGCTGGGAGCCCCACAGGGTGGGGAGGACAGCTGCCCTACTCATCTATTTGCCCCCCGAAGGGGCTGGAGGCCCCCCTAAGAGACAGGCTAGTCAATGTCTGACTTTCCGGGAACAGCTACCGGCTAGAACTCTAGCACCCGCGGTGCACCCGCCTGGGCCTCCCTATGACATCATTCCCATGTAGGTCCGTTGTAACATTGTAACATTGGTGAGCTGCCCTGGGACTTCACTCATGCTTGTATCCATTAGCCAATGGTTACAATGTTTCATCATGGGACCGATTAGCTGATGGTTACAATGTTTCATCATGTGACCGATTAGCCGATGGTTACAATGTTTCATCATGTGACCGATTAGCCAATGGTTACAATGTTTCATCATGTGACCGATTAGCTGATGGTTACAATGTTTCATCATGGGACCGATTAGCCGATGGTTACAATGTTTCATCATGGGACTGATTAGCCGATGGTTACAATGTTTCATTATGCGACCATTCACCCGTTCACCGCAGGTCCAAGAACCTATGGGCCACTCGAAGGGCCCACTGTTCATCCGCCGCATCGTCCCAGGTGAAGCATTATCATCGCCATCCCCGCTGAGGCCACGGAGGTTGTCACCCGCCCCAAGGTCATGCGCTGCCGGTGCCGAGGGGAGGGACAGCAGCGGAATCGGGGAGGCGTGGCTTCAGAGCCCTGCCCCAGCCACCGGCTGGTGGTTGCCCATGCAGAAGCCGGAGGTCAGCTCAGGGGTCCACGCCAGTGACTGGCAACCCCAGGGCCACAGAGCTCCAGCCAGCCAGTGACCGGAGTCAGGTGACCGGTGGTTCTGAGGACGTGACTGTGGGGCGGGGGAGGGGTGGAGGGGGAGCTGGCGACCCCCCGGGAAAGGCCCACACAGGGGCCCAGCCCTTGTTTGCTTTGTATCTGGTTCCCGCCGGGCAGCGCCGGCCAGGGTGTGCTTTTTCCATCGAATGGTTAAAATTCTTAGAAGCGTTATTCTCTGCTTTGCTTGGCAGCGCGGCGCATACCTCTGATGCGGCAGGTAACTGGATAGGGTCTCGGGCGCAGCAATTTGCTGAACACGGGGTTTTGTGCACAGAAACACATGACGGACTCGGGCTGTCACTCAGGGACAGCGGGGCCAGCCGGGGTCGGGGTGGTGTGTATCGGAGTGGAGGGATCGGGGTGGGGGGCCCAGAAGAGGGAGGCTTGCCTAGGGGTGGGGGGGTAGGAGCCCTGAAGTGCACACAGCAAAGGGGACCCCGGGCCTCACCCCAACAGTCACACTCAGCCTGGGCCCGAGGGTGAGAACACAAGCTTGATGTCAGATGGGCCGGGGGTTAGGTCCGGCCTCGCTGCCCCGGCTGTGTGACCTCATGACAGACCACGAGCCTCTCTGAGCCTCAGTTTCTAAAATGAACGGAATCAGAGGACTCACCTCCTGCGGCTCCTGCACAATCCATGGGGGAGGGGTGGTGAGCATTGCGCCTGGTCCTCCTGTAGCCTCCAGGCCTACTGTGTGGCCCGCAGTAGGGACTCGTAGATGTTCGTAGCGTAGACTTGTCCGAGGCCGTCCCTCCAGTATGCAGAGCGTGCAGTAGGTGCTAAAGCAGCGGTTCTCAACCTGTGGGTCGCGACCCCTTTGGCAGTCGAAATGCCCTTTCACAGGGGTCGCCTAAGACCATCCTGCAGATCAGATATTTACATGACGATTCATCACAGTAGCAACATGACAGTTAGGACGTAGCCACGAAAGTAATGTTATGGTTGGGTCACAACGTGAGGAACTGTATTTAAAGGGCCAGAAGGTGGAGAACCACTGTGCTAAAGGCCTATTTGTTGAATCGGCTTAATTGTTCACAGCTGGCCCCAACGTGGAGCCAAGCACGTGGCGCGGAGTGCGCACCCAAAGCGTGGTCTTTGAATGAGCGAACGTAAGGCGTTTGGCGCAGGACACGGGTTCGGAGCCTCATTTATGTTGGCGACTATGCTCTGTTCCTTCAACAGGACTTCGTCCAGGGCCTCTCAGACCCCAGGGCTCCAATTCTCTGACTCCAACTGAGTGTCCAAGCGTTCAGTTCCATTCGGACCCTCACCGCCTGGAGTGAGATCAGAACCCCCTCCCCCCCGGCCCCCCCGGCAGCGGGCAGAGCTCTGCCGCCAGATGTTCGGATGGTGCCGTTTCCTCGGGCCCAGGCGGAGAAAGCAGAACTGGAGGGTCACCTGTCCCCACCCCGACCCGGGAGTCAGTCTGGCACAACCGACAGGAGGGCAGCCAGAAACCCCGCGGGACGCCCTCTGAAGCCCTCAGCATCTCCCAGACGCTCCAGCCAAAAAGGGTCCATCGAACTTCAGGTTTGACTTCCAGGTCACGGGCCGTAAAGGGGACAAAGCGACAAGCTAAACGGTGGCAAGAGGAAGCCACCACGCTGGTCCAGACAGCGGCCCAGGCTCCTCAGTCAGCCGCGGTGCCGGGTGCGGTGCTAGCGGGAAGGCAGCCGGGGGGCCTGAGCCCACAGGCACGGCCAGGCGCTGGCCAACCAGCTGAGACACCGCTTCCCTCGCTGAATACGGCCCGGGTGTCAGATGATGTTTACAAGTGGGTATTTCTCCTGTGAAGTGGGATCATGCTGTTTTAGCTTGACCAGAAATGCTTTGTTTTTTTTAAATCCTCACCCGAGGACATTTTTTTCATTGATTTTTAGAGAGGATGGAAGGGAGAGGGAGAGAGAGAAACATGGATGTGAGAGAGACACAGTGATTGGTTGCCTCCCACACGCCCCCGACCAGGGCCAGGAGTCGGCAACCAAGGTACATGCCCTTGACTGGAATCGAACCTGGGACCCTTCAGTCCGCAGACTGATGCTCTATCCACTGAGCCAAACCCGCTAGGGCTCTTTTTATTTTTTTAAGATACACACTTGAATAACGAAACTCCAGAATGTTGCTTGCAGTCGACAGAATTCCAAGGGGGCCCCAGACTCCCAGCCGCTGGTGTCCGTGCCCCGAGTGTGGACGTGACAGGATAGCACTGTTGTGAAGTGGCAAAGGTGCAGGGATTTGTGGCTGTCCCTAATCAGCTGACTTCAAATTAACCAAAGGGGAGCTATCCAGCGGGTCTGACCTGACTGGGTGAGCCCTATACAAGAGGCCTGGAGGTCGGAGATGGGAGAAGCCGGAGAGATTGGAAGCAGCAGCAGATGTGCTCTTGCTGGCCTTGCAGAAGCAAACTGCCGTCTGGAGGAGAGAGCCGCGTGGCAGGGAACAGAAGGTCAGCTCTGAGAGCGAGGGCTTCAGTCCTACAGCCACAAGGAACCGACCTTCACCAACAACTCCACACACTTCGTCCTGGACCCGAGAGTCCAGATGAGAGGAAAACCCTGAGCAACACCTTGATTTCAGCCTGGCGCGACCCCTCTAAGGGCTACCCGGACACGTAACCCACAGAAACTGGGAAATCACACAATCACGTTGTTTTAAGCCACTGAGTTTATGGCCATTTGAAACAGCCATTGAAAACGAATACACTTCTTCATTCATAACAGCCAAAAGCCAGACACACCCAAGAGTCCAACCCAGGTAACCAGAGAGCGGAGAACCAAGGTGGTGCCTCCGCCCAGTGGAGCCATCCTCAGCAATACAGCGAACGGACGCCTGGTACGTGTCACAACTCGGACGAACCTCGGAAGCAGTAAACTGAGCAGGAGAAGCCGGACACAGGAGTCCCGTCTGTGTTCCTCTCCCGTCGTTTCACTCACCGGGCGTTCAGAGCAGGCGGAAGCCACCCGTGGCGACAGACAGCGGGACCAGGTTGCCTGCGTGTGGGGAGGAGGAGGATGCGCTGGGCGGAGCATCAGGAACATATGGGTTGCACACCTTCTACTCATTTGTAAAAACGCATCAAAATCGTATCGTTAGGATCGGTGCATTTCCCTGCCTATAGCCGATCCCTCAACGTGAACATAAAGGTTCTACCCAAGGGCTCGGAGGTCGGTAGAAGGTTCTCTCCGAGTTTGGGGGCCAAGACACAATGGCTGGAGGGGACGATTCTTCAGTGCACTCATGTTCGCACACATGCATGCACACACACGCGTGCACACATGCACACACACGCATGCACACACGTACACGCGCGCGCACATGCACGCACACACACAGATGGCGGCATTTCAGGCCAAGTGCACCTCCCCTTTGGCCTTTGCCTCGTTTAATGCGGAGAAGGCAGCTGCCTCCCAGCTCTCGGGTCACGGCTCTGTGTCCGCCTGTCAAGATAAGAAGGCAGAGGCAGATGCTGCTAATTACCTGGCCTTTCAAGTGGTCCCCAGCCTCACATCTGGCTCCCTCTCCAACCTCCAGCTTGAGCCAATAAAAGCCAAATAAAATCACAAAGAGCTAATTTGGTGGTCGGGGCTCTGACAGGCGGCACATGAGGAGGTGTGGGGGCAGGACAAAGACGGGACTGGGAGCAGGGGCCGGAGGGGGGGCCACTGACCACCGGCCCCCGTGCCAGCCGGACAGAGGCAGCGAGAACGCCACCCCCGCCTCCGGGGACACGGTGTCGGCTCTGGCCAAGCCTGGAGCAGGTCCTGGATGGACCTTTGCAGCTTGGACTTCTTTTACCCACGGAGGGAGCACCCCTCCCATGGCGGCCAGAGCCGGAGCCAGAGCCATCTGGGCATTTCCTGCTGGACCTGCAGGTGCGGAAAAGCCCAATGTGAGCCCAGGGTTCTGGTGGTCCAGGTTCTCAGGGGACCCAGCTTGTGGGAGAAGTGGGGCCTGTCGCGAATTCTGCTGGGGAGACCGACCCGGAAACGCCGGGGGCTGGGCAGAGCGGACTGTCACCTGGCACTTGGAGGTCTGAAAAGGCCTCGCCCACACCGTCCCTTTGCCTGAAAGCCCACCCTGCAGAGCTGCACATCTTCGCGTTGTGAAGGCTTCCGGATCTGCCGGTCCTGCCCAGCCCGGGGCTCCGAGCTTGAGTGTCGACCTATGAACCAGGGGGTCACGGTTCTATTATCAGTCAGGGCACAGGCCCGGGATGTGGGCTCAATCACTAGTGTGGGGCCTGCAGGAGGCAGCCGATCCATGCTTCTCTCTCATCGTTGATGTTTCTCTCTCCCTCTCTCCCTTCCTCTATTAAAAAAATAAATAAGCAAGCAGGTCCTGGGGGAGCGTCACATCCTGGAGCGAGTCATTCTTCAGTCTTACATCTCGGAGGAGAGAGGCAGTCGACGAGACCTCCGGGTGATGGGCCTCAGTTTCCCCACCTGCAAAGTGGCACCATGGGACAGGACGGCCTCTCCGGTGAGAGGGCAGAGGTGAGGGCCCGCCCCGCTCCTTATCGCTGCCCCTGGTTCTGAGACGGCGGCGACATTCCGCCAGCAGACATGTTTGCTTTGGCCTGCGGAGTGTTTGAATAGAATCGGGCCAACACCAGAACGCGGACAGATTTCGCATCGGACAAACGCCAAGTGCTGCTCCTTTAGGAGACTGGGAAGCTCTGAGGGCACGGGGCCCCATTCCCGCACAGCAGCAGCTGTCCCCCGCCCAGGCCAGCAGCCCCGGGAGAGGGGCATGCGGTGCCCGCTTTGCCGCAGTCCCCACCGCTCCTTACTGTCCCCCACCCTGGCTCACTTGGCCCATTTCCTGTATCTGCCTGACCCGTGCCGGCCTCTGAGTCAGAGAGCTCATTCTGGATGGTCCAAGCTGGCAGCCCTTCACAGCACCGAGGGCCAGAGACCCCGGCCCCTCCCCGCCCCGCCCTGGGGCTCCCGGGCACTTTCAGCTCCTCCTTGGAAACCCGGGATGGAACCGGGGGATCGTGATGCCGGGGACCCTCTGAAGGCGATGCCGTGAGATGGTTTTTGCTAAACATAAAAACCCGAAGGCCGCGGGACCACGGATGTGTGTTTGCAAATGCCAGCAAATTAAAAAAACGTGTGCATGCGCCGAATGCAATCGGGAGCCAGGCCTGGCTTTCGGGAAAGAATAAACTCTTGGCCAAGACCAAGCAGATTAGCGTTTACAGCGTATGTTTCTTCTGGGCTGCGGCTCCCACGGGCAACGGGCAGGGCCGGCTCCTCGCGCCGGGGAGCGGACAGACCGGCCCCCCCTCTCGGCGGG
>NW_006300373.1:459427-466278 GCF_000327345.1 Myotis davidii | reverse complement strand
GGAGCCGGGGAGCCGGGGGAGCCGGGGGAGCCGGGGAGCCGGGGGACCTGGGGGAGCCGGGGAGCCGGGGGAGCCTGTGGGGGGAGCCTGTGGGGGGACTTTAAATGGCTCCGCAGCAAATGTCAGGCTCTTTGATCTGCTTTTAGAAAGTCACCTTTCAGGCCCCGGGAGACACTCAACACTCGGCAAAGAGATTAGACACCTTCTGGCTGACGCGGAAGAAGAGGCCGGGCAGGTGTGATTCCCGTGGGCGTGGGCGCAGGAGAGGACCCAGCGGTGCCCAGGTCAGCCAGCCCAACGCCAGCGGCTTTGCTTCAAAGGGCTGGGCCACCACTGAGCCACACCGGCCAGGCGTTTCCGCGGCTCTGACGCCTCCCTGTCACCTGCTCGGCAAAACTCCCGGCGTGCCAACGCCCACCGTCCTTCCCTGACGGTAGTGACGAGGCCGGGCGGCTACTAGTTCTGTGTTGAGTGGTCGATATGGTTTAACCAACTTACCACAACCTCTTCCTTACTGGCCCCATTTTACAGCTGAGAAAATCGAGGCCTGAGGAGACGAACGGGCTTACCTTCGGTCACAGAGCTAGGAGGCGGGACTCAGACGTGAGCCCCCCTGACCCGAGGCCACGCACCGAACCGTCAGACCGGACGCATGCTCTCTCTTCTCATAAAACGATGCCAGGAAGGCCCCGTCTCCCCAAACCGGCAAAGGTCGGTGACATCTCTGCAGCGGGCTGCACCCCCACACTCTGAGCAGACCATCTCCGCGCTGAATGCATCTGCACGATGCCAGGAAGTGATGCTTTTCAAATGGAGGCCAATCGTAGGATTTCGGGCCCGGGAACAGTGAGCGGGCTGACAGAGAGCGGCTCCGGACAAAGGATCCTTCTGGCGCCACATCAGGAGCCCGGCGTAAGGTCGGCCTCCTCCGGAAAGCTGCCCGCGCTGTCAGAAGCCAGTGAGAAGGACTCGAGGGCCGGAGTTAGGGAGGCGAGTTCCATCCCTGTTTCTAAAGCTAAATTAGCTGTAAGACACTGGGAATTCCTGGGGCTCCGTTTCCCTGTGTGTACAATGGAATTACATGACGAACCATTTGGCAGTATCCTGCTTTCCTAGTCAGGATCGGCGAGGCGATGCCGCAGTAACAAAGACGCCTGAAATCTGGCACAGTAAAGGTGTCCGTCTCGTACACGTTACATGTGCAACGGGGGTCAGCAGAGAACGGTGCTCTATCGTCGTAGTCATTCCTCAGGGACTCGGGGCGACAAAGGCTTCCCAGTTCATGACCTACGAGGACGGCATGACTCCGATGCCAAAGCCAGACAGCGAGACAGTAGCAGAAAACGACAGGCCAGTATCTTCTAAAAATGTCGATGCAAAATCCTAAACCAAATACTAAGGAAACGGAATTCAGCAGCACATTCAAAGATCTACCCATCGAAACCAAGTGGGTTCCACATAAGGAAATCTATCAGGGTGATACAGCACATTAATAGAGCAAGGGGAGGGGGACATATTACCCTCTCAACTGAGGCCGAAAAAGCATTTGTAAAATTCAATAACCTTTCATGATAAAAGCGCTCAGTGAAGTGGGAATAGAGCAGAACTTCCCTGACACGGTCAAGGCTGGCCCATGAGAAACCCACAGCTAGCACGGATTCCGTAGTGAAAACCTGGAAGCTTCCCTCTCAGATCAGGAACAAGAGGAATGCTTGCTTTGGTCACTTTTGTTCCACATAAGGCTGAAGTTCTAGCCAGAGCAGCTGGAACAGAAGAGAAATGAAAGGGCGCCGGATTTGGAAAGGAAGAAATAAGATGATCCCTGTTCACATATGACATGATCGTCTATGTAGAATCCACACCCCAAAAACAACAACAAAAAAACAATTGTCGGAGCTAGTGAACTCAGCGAAGTTGCAGGATATAAAATCAACACACACAGAAGTTGTGCCCCAGCTGGTTTGGCTCAGTGGATAGGGCGTTCGCCTGAGGACTGAAGGGTCCTGGGTTCGATTCCAGTCAAGGGTGCACACCTCAATACAGACTCAGTCTCTGGCCCTGGTCGGAGTGCGTGCATGAGGCAACCAATAGATGTGTCTCTCTCACATCCATGTTTCTCTTTCTGTCTCTCCCCCTTCCTTCCACTCTCACTAAGAATCAGTGGAAAAATATCCTTGGGTAATGATTAACACACACACACACACACACACACACACACACATCAGTTGTATTTCTATACACTAGCAACGAACAATCCCCAAAAGGAAATTAATAAAACAATTCCATTTACAACAGCAGCTAGATACAGACGCAAAAGGATCGCAAACAGGACGCACACAAGTACCTGTACGTGCGTGACCATCGCAACGTCATTCACAACAGCCGAAGGGCGCAAACCACCAAATGTCTGCGGACGGATGAATGGATAAGCAAACCCTGGTGCATCCATACAACAGTCCTCAGCCACGAATTCGCCACGAAAAGGAATGACACGGGCCACAACGTGGGCGAACCTTGACAACATGATGTTAAAGTAACAGAAGCCAGACATAAAGGTCACATATTGAATCATTCCGTTGATTTGAAATATCCCCAGTAGGTACATTCATAGAGACAAAGAAGTGATGGGTGGTTTCCAGGGACTGGGGAGTGGGGGAATGGCGAGATTTTAAGTAAGGAATATGGAATTTCCACTCAGAAAGATGAGAAAGCTCTGCAGTATAACACTGTGAATGTTCTAAATACTGCTGAGCCCTAGGCAGTTTGGCTCAGTGGCTAGAGCGTTGGCCTGCAGACTGAAGGGTACCAGGCTCGATTCCAGTCAAGGGATCCCTTCCTCTCTGAAATCAATAAAAATATTTTTTTAAAAAATACATACTGCTGTATGTATATTAAAAAATAAATACATCCTTTGAAATGGTTAGTTTGTTTTGTGTATTACTTACACACACACACACACACCAGAGAAACAGATGTTATCATTCTCTATTTACTGATGAGAAACTGAAACTTGTTCAAGGTCACCCAGGGCTTTCTTAGCAGCCAAGGTCACGCGTCCCAGCTCCGGAATCGAAGGGAAAGCTTCGATCACCTCAGCCTCAGGGAGGTGACAGCAGATCAGGAGGATGGGGGAGAGGTGAGACACGAAATTGTAGATTCCACATGGAATTTAGAGGCCTGGTAGGTTGTTTGGTTTAAAAAAAATTGTGGTTTTTTTTCCGAGGGCATGCTCACCTTTTGAGGGCATGCATGTACTTCTTGTGCAGGTGCCAAAGGCCTGAATGGATTCCGTAAGCCCGACCATAAACCCAGCAATGGCCCCCATGGGAGCTGGCGGCCACCAGCACGGGGGTCTCACACGCTGTGGTAAAGTCACCACCGGCCACACCCAGACCCCACCACCCACTGCTCCCGCAGTTATTGTAGCGCGGGGACCGTAAAGGCAGCAGTTTATAGCAGTCCCACTGCTTTTTCTACCTCAGTCACCGCCCCTCTATTTTTGCCGTGTGTGACCAGATCCTGAAGAGATTGAGAGGTTTTCCCAGGCACTGGAATAGCTTTAAGTTTTTTAAAGACATAGTTGACATATACTAAGAAATAGGCGAGAAAAATGAAAATCGAGATTTGACCTTTATTTCATCTACTAGAGGCCCGGTGCACAAAAATTTGTGCCCTGGCGGGGGGGGGGTCCCTCAGCCCAGCTTGCCCCCATCACATACTGGGAGCCCTAGGGGATGTCCTACTACCTGCTCCCTGCTCCCCTTGGGGAGTGGGCCTAAGCCACAGTCTGGCCTCCCTTTGAGGACTAAAGCCTCTGGTGAGTTATTAGCCCTGGGCCGGGTCACCCCCAGCTCGCCACCGCTGCCACCATCAATGATCGCTGGCTGGCTCCTCCCTGACCCAGGCCTAACGCCTCAGGCTGAGGGTTTAGGCCTGGGCGGGGGCACCCCCAGCTCCCCACCACCAATTGCTGGCTGGCTCTGCCCTGGTTTCCCGCTGCAACTGCCATCAAGGATCCCTGGCTGGCTGGACCGGCCCAAGCCTAAAGCTTCAGTCTGAGGCTTGGGGCTGGCATATGCAAATTAGCCGCCATCTTGGCTGTCGACTAATTTGCATATCTCACTGATTAGCCAATGAAAAGGGTAGCGGTCGTACGCCAATTACCACCTTTCTCTTTTATTATATAGGATACATGCATTTTATTTTTTTAACTTTTGCTAAACCATTTTGTAAGTGAACCTCAGGACAGTAATGCATTTGTCAAAAACTAGCATGGGTATTTTTCCATAACACCACTATCTTCTCTAACAAAATCAACACTCACCTCCCAATAGCATCGAATAATTAGTTCGCATTTAAATCCTCTGAAAATGTTCTAAAAATCTTTTCTTTTAATTAATTTTTAAAGAGAGAGGAAGGGAGAGGGAGAGGGAGAGAGAAACATCCACTGGCTGCCTCCTGCTCGCTCCCTACCAGGGATCAAGCCCGCAACCCCGGCGTGTGCCCCAACCCAGAATCAAACCAGAGACCGCTCGGTGCACAGGATGACGCCCAACCCACGGGGCCAACCGGTCAGGGTTAAAATCTCTTTCAAAGTTGCTTAAACCAGGGCCCAGTAACAGACCACATCTGCATTTGGCTGTTCTGCTCCCTGTCTCCCTTTTTGCAGAGAGCAATCCCCTCGATCTTGTCTTACTTTTTGGTCTATTTTTAAAAATATTTTTATTGATTTCAGAGAGGAAGGGAGGAGAGAGAGATAGAAACATCAATGAGGAGAGAAAATCATCAATCGCTGCCTCCTGCACGCCCCACACTGGGGATCCAGCCCGAAACCCAGGCCTGTGCCCTGACCAGGAATTGAACCCTGACCTCCTGGTTCACCAGTCGATGCTCAACCGCTGAGCCACACTGGCCAAGCTTGTCTTACTTTTTACATTTCAGATCATTTCCCGGCCATTTTGGCTGCCCAATGACTTTACCATGCTGCCATAAATTTTTAAATTTGTCTCTGATGCTAAGTGAAATGCCCCAAACGAATTTAGTCCAAATGAACATTTTCATCGCTAACTCTGGATGCACCCAGTGGGGATATTTTTTTTTTTACAACGTTCTAAAACGTACTTCAAGGACTCCTGTCGGCAATCCAGTTCTGCATTTCAAACTCTCAATGCCCTTCCAGCCAGCACTGCTTGCGTTCTATCTTCAGCGACGCCTCTCACGCTGCTACTGCATACTGACTTTGGATGTAAGTCGTTTTCATAAAGAAAAACAGCACTTCCAAGAGTGGCAGGGTCACGCACGATTTCTTTTACTGACTATTCCTGAAAACCACGTTGAGATTTTATATGTTATCTTAAGATCGGAGTGTGAAATGAAAGAGGTGAGACGTCGTTACCCAAATCATTTCTGGAGCCGGCGTCTCAGGCGTCAGGGCGTGGCCATGGTCCCCCCGTGGGTGATCCTCCGTGGGACGGGGCCGTGACTTCAGTTGGACAAATTGTGGTCAGGAGAGTGCCGAACCCTTCGTCATGTGGCCAGTCTCTGTTTCAGGCAGCGAAGTCACTATCATGAGAAAAATAACTGGCTCTGGCTGGTCTGGCTCAGTGGATAGAGCGCCGGCCTGCGGACTGAAGGGTCCCAGGTTCGATTCCGGTCAAGGGCACGGACCTCGGTTGCAGGCTCCTCCCCAGTCTGGGCGAGAATGGGAGGCAACCAGTCGTTGCGTGTGTCTCTCTCATGTCGATGTTTCTCTCTGTGTGTCTCCCCTCCCATTCTCTCTAAACATCAATGGAAAAATAGCCTCAGGTGAGGATTAAAAAAATAAAAAATCACACACGGAGTGAACTTACTAAGAGGACCTGGCGGAGGGGAGGGCAGGTCCTGCAGCAGCTTCCGGGCCCTCCTATTTGTGCCAGTTAATTTATGGACCCAGGGCCGCGCATCTTCAGGTCACTTTCCAGCTAAGGGGGTTTGGCAGGTGCCAAGCTCTACAAAGGAGGAATTCCCTCTCTTTCTCTCTCTCTCACACACACACACATATACACACATTCACACACCCACTTCCTGTGGGGGATGGGGGCAGCCCCACCCAAGGGAGGCCAGGAGTGTGGCCCAGACCTGCACCAGGGGCCAGGGGACCATGACACACAGAGGGCAGTGGCCTGAGAGGCCCATGAGGGCGTGGCTTCCTGGGGGGCCCAGGGGAGGCGAAGTGGTGGCCCAGAGGTGGGAGCCCAGGACTGGGCGAGCAGACAGTTAGACAAGGAGTAAGGAAGAGGCTCTGAGCCCGGCCGGCATAGCTAAGTGGCTGAGCGTGGACCTATGAACCATGGTGCGATTCCCAGTCCGGGCACAGGCCCCGGGTTGTGGGTTTGATCCCCGGTGTGGGGTGTGCAGGAGGCACCCGATCCATGATTCTCTCTCATCATTGATGTTTCTCTCTCTCTCTCTCTCCTTGCTCTTCCTCTCTGACATCAATAAAAATATTTTAAAAATGAAAAAGAAAAAGAGATGCTGAAGCCAGACTCCATGGAGTTTGGTATCAGCGCTGCCACTTACCGGCTGCGTCTCCTTGAACAAGTCACGTCCCCGCTCTGTGCCTCAGTTTCCTCCTCTGGAAAATGGGATGGTGTTAAGTGCACCTACATCAAAGGGCTGTTGTGGGGATTGTTGCTACCGTGTAGACGGCAACATTAGGTATGTAACCCAACACCCGGGCACATTGGAAGGGGCCTCCGCGCTGGTGGAAGGGGGGAGGGATGAGCTGGGGGGAGACGGAGAACAGACAGTCGTCTGTATGAGCCGAGCGGGCGGATACACTCCACCCCGGGCACCTAAGATCAATTTCTTCA
>NW_006300373.1:456859-459206 GCF_000327345.1 Myotis davidii | reverse complement strand
GCTGCCTTATCGCGCCGGGCAGAACGAACAGCGTGGGGCCTGACACGGGCCCACCCCATGGCCACCGCGGGGCGGCCGGCTTTTTTCCTGACCATCTTTGAGCCTGAGATCAGACACAGGGAAAGATTAAAACAAATATGAATTTAATCAAGGGCTTCTGCTGTCCTGGGGTGAAACAGGAGCCCGCTGACACACAGAGGCCGGAGCGCTGGGGAGCCAGAGCCGAATCAAAGCCGCCTGCCTCCCGCTAACCGCTCGGATGATCCTATCACCACAACAAGAAAGGAAAACAATTATTTATTCTTTTTGATGTTGCAGCTCAGCAGCGACTTGCTTTCTGAAGAGCAAGGTCAAAACCAAGTTATTGTTTCTGCCTGAAACTTTGACGGGGACGCGGAGTTCTTCCGTGTGACCTACTTCCGTGCGAGGTGCGGGCGGTGGGAGAGGCTGCTGGGCCGTGGGTGGTACTTTCTCCCGCCTCCGCCTCTCATCCCTCTTCCCCGCTTCCCGTGAAAGACCCGAGGGCGAAGTCGTGGGGAACACAGGCTGCGAGCAGTGTCTGTCCCGGGGGAGACCAGGAGCCGAGTTCTCTGGA
Source organism: Myotis davidii (assembly GCF_000327345.1). Lineage (NCBI taxonomy): Eukaryota > Metazoa > Chordata > Mammalia > Chiroptera > Vespertilionidae > Myotis > Myotis davidii. Next base: position 458,611 of record NW_006300373.1, on the reverse strand, counting down.
GTGACACCCCTACACCCCCAGGCGTGAGGCTCAAGGCCCAGGATACACCCACGAACACCTCAGCAGACCTACTATTTTCACGCACGTGGGCCCAACCTGCAATGTCCAGCCCCAGTGTGTCTTCCTCTGCTACCCAGAGCCCTGACCAGAAGGCCAGTGAGTTCCCTCCCCCTCCCCGCCCCCCTGTCCCCGGCCCTCAGGGGCAGCCTGAGCCAATGATGGTTGGGGCGTTGGTGGGCAGGTGCCCCAGGCCCTCCTCCTCGAAGGGGTGACTCAGGGGCATCTGTTCTACACACTCCCAGCCGTCCCCAGCGGCGTTGGGCTCTGGTGGCTCACGGTGACACTGGCTTGATTTTGCACGTTTTGCCAGCGCCTTCCTCCTCTGCGCAGCTTGCAGTCCCATGGCTCACACCGGCTCACGGGAGCCCGGCCCGCACATCCTTGTCCAGCTCTTCACCCAGCTGTGGCATGCCGGGAGCTGGAAACCAACCACGTGGGAGCATTTACACCAGTGCAATTGGCAGACGCTACCACCCAGGGATTATTTATTTATTTATTTCAGAAAACCAGTTCACCTTCACATCACTGCTCATTGTCCGGCTCCCTCCTTGGCGTGTCTTGGCATCACCTCCCAAAGGAACTTGTACACAAGCCCTCACTCAGGGTCGGCTCCTGGAGAAACAAAAATTCACACAGCAGCTCCCGAGTCTGGAGACCGAGAGCAGTCAGCTCGCTCACAAGAGACGGGAGGCCCTGTTCCAGGCTTGTCCTCTGCTGCCAGCCCTCCGTCCTACCGCCTCCCCCCGCCCCCAACCACCACACACACGCGTGCGCACACACACACACACACACACGCACACCCTGCACAGCCCCGTCTGTCCCCAACCCTCCCCACACCCTCCGGGGACACCCACGGCTTACACTCACCAGCACCCTCTCTACTCCCGCTGGCGGTGCCGCCTGGCCCCCTCAGGGAGGTGCGAAGGGGTCTGAGTGGTCCCCCCGCTCCCCCTCCTGCACATCTAACCCTTCCCCACCGGGAGCGAGTTTTTCTCACTGAAGGCGCAAAGCTGAGGACGGCGGCCCTTGGACCGGGTCCGAGCCCTGTGACCTGCTGTGGGCGGGCAACGAGGCAGAAGTGACAGGGCGCCCAGTCTGGGCCCGGGCCTGGCGAGGGCGTCACTGTTTCTTATGTGACGTGGCACCCAGGCGCTGTGCTGGGGGGCGGGGGGGGTCCAGCCCCCGTGTGCCTTCCTCGGCAACCAGAGCCCTGACCAGTGGGCGTCACAGGACGAGCTGTAGGCTCCGCACCCCTGACTCCCCCAGCATAGGGCTGATCTCTGAAAACGAGAGCACGTGCGGGGGGTGCGGGGGGTACGGGGGGGTGGAATGGCCGGTCGGTAAACCCCTCCCCAGCTCCCAAGAGACAGACCTTCAAACCTAAAAGGAGGCGAGTGGACGGGAAGGGAACCCAGGGCACAGCCGCCTCCTTCGCGGGGAGGGGCCTCCGCGCTGGTGGAAGGGGGGAGGGATGAGCTGGGGGGAGACGGAGAACAGACAGTCGTCTGTATGAGCCGAGCGGGCGGATACACTCCACCCCGGGCACCTAAGATCCATAATTTCTTCAGCTTTTCCATTTTTAAAGAGAATTCTAGCTGTTCAAGTCCCACACGGCTCCCGTCGGAGGCTGCAGCCGGTGCTGGCTGGTCCCACCTCCTCGCCCTCTCCCCGGCCCGGCGCCTCGGGCATGTG
>NW_006300373.1:454216-454964 GCF_000327345.1 Myotis davidii | reverse complement strand
GGCGCAGTGCAGCGGCCCCTCCCAGCCCCGAAAGGCCCGGGCGCCCTTGCCCTTCCCGAGGGGTAGGAGGAGGGCGCCTCGGCATTAATAGCGCTGGCGGCAAGGTAAGGCCGCCGCCCGCCCACTCCTCGCCCTCGCCCGCAATTATGCCAGCGAGGCTTTCATCCCCACGCGCGCTCGCGGGCAGGTGATTGTTGTGTGCCGGCCTTTTCTAGTCTCCTCTGCCTTTCATGCCGGGGGACCGTGCCGCGGGGTCAACGCGCCCTCCCCCGGCCCCTCTCCCGGCTCCGGTCCCTTTAGGAAAACACCCAAAGCCATAATTTGTCTTAGAATTTCTTTTGAAACGGCTACAAGAAAGACTAACGACTGCTCTTTCCCCGTTTCTGATCCCAGCCACCCCTTTATCTGGCTTTCATTAGAGCCTCGGCCGCGCCTCTTTTGTGGGGGAGACTTGAGAGCGCGAGGCAGTTTCCCAGCCGCTGTGATGTTGCTAAAGATTAAAAAGGAGCTTTGAAGCCGCACCAGTTCCATGCGCGCCCCCTCGGTCCCGGACCTCAGCAAGACCCACGCCATCTGGCGAACCTGCCATGAAGACAAAATAAAGTGATTGAAACAGTCTCTTCAAAGCCGCCGCGGCAGATTTGTTGATTCGAGCGTTATCTCTCCTGCGAGGCCCTCAGAAGTCACCAGAACACCTCGGCAATCTCAGGCCGGCCTCGGTGGAGCGGTGGAGCCGCCGGGCGAGGCT
>NW_006300373.1:446778-454158 GCF_000327345.1 Myotis davidii | reverse complement strand
CGGGCCCGGGACACGCAACAGTTGGATGCGGCGCCGGCCCTAATGATGGCTGGCAGAGAGGCCTCCCCAGCTCCCGCCTGGGGTCCCCCCGCAGCGGGGGCGCCTGACACCCACCAGACGGACAGGACGGGAAGCCGCCTGCTGCGGGGCTGCCAGCAGAAGGGGGCGGCGGGAAGATGAAAGCCTGCTGCCCTAATTGCAACCGACAGCCCATTAGTAACGCCCCGGCAGCTTCCACATCAGGCTCTGCTTCTCCCGGCTCCCGGCTGGGCAAGGCCTGGGCAGATGGCTGTCTGCGGGGCCCATGGGAGGGTCTCCCTTGGCGGGCTGAGCCCGGGACGAGCGAAGATCCCGAAGGGGCAGAACCAAAGCCCGTCCAACATTAACGCCGCCCAACACCGCATGACCCCGAGCCCAGCCCTCTCTGGACCTCAGGTTGCGCTTCTGCAAATGGGGCAGAGCCCGACCGGCGTGGCTCAGGGGTTGAGCGTCGACCTAGGAACCAGGAGGTCATGGTTTGGTTCCCGGGCAGGGCACAGGTCTGGGTTGCTGGCTCCATCCCCAGTAGGTGGCGTGCGGGAGGCAGCCGATCCGTGATTCTCTCTCATCATTGCTGCTTTTATCTCTCCCCCTCTCCCTTCCTCTCTGAAATCAATAAAAATATTTTTTAAAGGGCAGAGTCTACCCCGTGGGCAGAGTTCCTCTCGTCCTATTGGGTAGCACTGTCCCGAGCCCAGGGCCTGGGTCATGGGCGCGCTGCTGGCCCGGATGGAGGACACAGAGGAGATGCCATCAGAACCAGGACCACAGCTGAACAGAGGCTCCCGACACACGGAGCTGCAGCCCAGGAATTGGGAGGGCCCCGCCCCCCACACCCCTGCAGACATGAGAACACACAAGTCATGCTCCTCTCAGTCACTCGGCGGTCCTCGCGCTACAAGTTGGGAGTTGGGGTGCACTATTCAGGCGCTGGGGAAAATTGGGGCCCATGAACAGTCCTGAGAGGGCCAAGGCGAGGTCAAGAGGGAGTGGGTGGTCCTCTGGGTCCCCCTCCTCCCTCCGACGAGCTTCTCAGCTTGTATCTGGGACACACCTTGGGCTTCGGGTAAAACCTCCGGCTTGTTTGAAGGTTCTGCCGATTCCAACACAGATACGATGTGACCGCTGCAGGTCTACCAGCCCCTGCTCCCTTCCTCCTAGCGCCCCCGGTTCCAGGAGGTCGGTCAGACCCCGCTCAGCACAACTAAGAGCTCAACCCCGTTCTACCCAGTTTCAGCGAAACGATGGACTTACAGAGTCTGACCCGGATCAGCCACCGGGATCTCCTGAAGCCGACTCCGCACTCCCGCTGGGAGGATGTAACCCCGGCCGCTCCCCAGGAAAGCACCTGTGGATGTCCGCACCGGCATAGGATGGGATAAATCGCATTCTGCCCCTAACCCAGAGGGAGGACCACTGGTCACAGACCCGGGGGACCACTCACCCATCCCTCTCCCTTCGCCCCCTCCCGCTGGCCCTGGCAGGACCAGGCAGGGTTCCAGCTCCTCCTTCGCTGCCCTGAACCTTTCGAGGGCCCAGAGAGGGAGCTCGTCACAGCTGGCCCCACCACCCTGCCTTCCTCCTAGAAGCACAGCTGGCCCACCACGGAGACCTCCTGGCATCTCGGCAGGGATGTGCCCGCATGAGGTTAGGCCTCCCGCTGTGCGTCCTCCCCGCGGGGGGCAGGAAGTCCGGCTCCCAGAGAGGCAGGGCCACAGAGCAGCACATGCTAGCGGCAGCTGCTCACCAACCCTCCTTTTCTAACCATTTTCTCTGCCTGGTGAACGCCTACTCATCCTGCAAAACCCATCTCCAAGTCACTCCTTTAAAACCTTTCTAGCTTTCCTTCTCCCTGGGTTCACATGCCACATCAGACACACCTGCCTTGGGTAGGTCTGAAATTAAATGACACTTTTTCCAGGAAGAGTAAACATCTGGAAATCAAAGGACCTCAGTGCAAATCCCTGCTCCCTTATTCACCAGCTGTGAGACCTTGGACATGTCATTTTGTTCTCTCTGAACCCCCAGTTCCCCATCAATAAATTGGGGGGGGGGGACTTATAAGGTAATATACATCAGGAGCCTATGATTATGTCCAACACATAGAGGCACTTAAGAGAAGTGAATTTCACTCCTTCTCTAACAGAATGTGAGCTTCTTAAGGGCAGGAACCAGCTTTCCATTCATTCATTCATTCATTCATTCAGCCATCATCACTGAGCTACTGTTAAGGAGCTAGGCCTGAGTCAGAAGCTGGGTTCTACAGCAGGTCCAGGTGCCCCTAAATCTCCCGGTTGCTCTTCCTCGCCCGTGGACCTCCAGCACCTGCTGTGACACTGTCCACACCCGTCCCAGGCAGGTGAGCCAAGGGCAGGTCTGCAAAGTTCAAGTGCAAGTGGCCTGGCCCCAGGAACTCCTAGTCTGAGAGCAGAGGGCACAGCCGCATTCCCCCCAATACTGTTGACTCTTAGTCTGGTGGGAAAGACACATGTACCGCTGGCCGTAGAGTTCCCTGTCTGATGGGGGAGACACGTGGCTCCTGCGCGTGGCCCGGCCTGTCACTGATGGGGTGAGATTGTTCCTGTCACAGGAGGGCACCGCCTCTGACGGGCGAGGCCGTCTGTGCCCACAGATAGCAAGCGCGTCAGATAAAACAACACGGATGGAAAAGAGAGATCAATCCCGGGGCCCTTTGAAAACCTCGCTGCGCAGTGTCTCTGTCTGTAGACGCGGAGGCGATATCCGTGGCTCTGCAGACGCACCGCAGGGCTGGACACAAATGACACAGCATCCGAGCCTCCAGCCCAGCCCCCTCGCCAGAGGATCCAAGCCAGCGCTGGCCCGAGGCCCCGTCCCTGGCATCGCCTGCCAGCCTTGCCAGGGGAGAGAGGCTTTCTCATGATCAGGGACATCTGGGCTGGCCGGGATCCCGGAGGCCACCGACATGAAAAGCGAGGGGCCCGGCGGAAACACCATCTGCACATCATAACGCAGCTCAGTTCCCGGAGGCCGCCTGCAGCTGCGGCCGGGCTGCCCGGGGACACGCAGAGGAAGACACCAAGCGGCCGGGAGGGGGACAGAGGGCAGAGCCAGGCTGGAGTCGTTCCCACTGACACTCCACGCACTTTGGAGATGAAAGCCACTGGGTTTGTCTCCCTGTCGCTGCTGGGTCCACAGGTTGCACCAGCCCCGAAGCTGACTGGGGGGCTTGAACGGTACACAGCTGTGCTCATGGGCTCAGATTCTAGAGCTGCGCGGCCTGGGTTCGAATCCCGGTCCCCTCCTTTGAGGAGCGGGTGGACTTCGCTGAGCCGGTTTTCAGACCTGCGCATTGGAGACGGTACGAAACCTATCCCCTACCATGGGACTACTGTGAGAGTTCAAAGAAGTAATACACACCTTGAGCCCTACACTTAAGATTTTTGCACATGTTATATACGTCGATAACATTTCATTATAAAAGAGGGCATGTGCAGCCCTAGCCGGTTTGGCTCAGTGGATAGAGAGTCGGCCTGCAGACTGAAAGGTCCCAGGTTCGATTCTGGTCAAGGGCATGTACCTTGGTTGCGGGCACATCCCCAGTAGGGGGTATGCAGGAGGCAGCTGGTCGATGTTTCTCTCATCGATGTTTCTAACTCTCTATCCCTCTCCCTTCCTCTCTGTAAAAATCAATTAAAAAAATATATTAAAAAGAAAAGGAGGGCATGTGCGTCCCCCACCTGATTTAAAGAGGTGCTCAGTCACTGTTGGCTCTTATCATCTTTGTTATCTCCCCTCCTAGAAGGCATCCTTCCTGAGGCTCTAGGACAGCCGTGGGCAAACTACGGCCCGCGGGCTGGATCCGGCCCATTTGAAATGAATAAAACTAAAAAAAAAAAAAGACCGTACCCTTTTATGTAATGATGTTTACTTTGACTTTATATTAGTTCACACAAACACTCCATCCATGCTTTGGTTCCGGCCCTCCGGTCCAGTTTAAGAACCCATTGTGGCCCTCGAGTCAAAAAGTGTGCCCACCCCTGCTCTAGGAGCTGGCACCTGCAGCGGGTAGAGCGATTGGGGATATTTTATTGGCCATCCTCTGCAAGGCCCGCCCCCAGCACCAAGGCCACAGCTGATTGGACAAGGTGTAGGACATGGCCAAAGCAAGCTCATGTATGGCGGTTGAGTAGACTGGGGATTGTGGACTGGTGATCACAGTGAGCCATGTAGAGCAAAGGAAGGAGGAGGAGGAAAAAGAGACGGGCAGAGAGGAAAAAGACACAGGGTTCCCAAGAGAAACAGAGAGAGAGAGAGAGAGAGAGATGAGAGAGGGAGCGGAGACCTCCGATCCCAGGCTTTTTCTTTCCCAGTAGACGAGGCTGAACGGTATCTCCTGCCCTTGGAGCCTATGAGATGAGTCCTGCCTGGAAGCAGCACACGCATGCACATGTGCACACATACCACACAGCACTCACATGCATCCTACCGACATCCACGCGCTCACTCCTTTCACTTTCTCTTTACAATTCCTCTCCCACATCTGAACACCTGTGCCTAGCACTATGCCTGGCACAAGAGAGGCACTCAACAAAACGGATGGAGGACAAAACTGATGGGGGGAGGGGGGCGGAGGGAGGCAGGTCCTTGTGCTTCCCCTTGCCCATAGGACCGAGGACTACAGTTTTATCTTTGTCTCAGCAGAATCTGAGCCCCAGCGACTTCGGAGGTTGTCAGCAGTGGGCACTGTGCGGGACTCGCTGCCCTCCAGCAAGCAGCGCCGAGGCCACGAGGGCAGAGGCAGCCCAGACCCCCACATGGGCAGCCGCCATCTGCTGCCTTTTGCTCACGCAGAGGCAGGCGGCTGGGGCAGCTCCCCCTGTGGCTGTGAGCAACCCTGGAAGCTGCCTTGTCAACAGGCTGTCACAGCGAATCACCTCGGGCCGCTGCATCCCCAGAGCTGCCCAGGGAGCCAGCCTCGGCCCCCAGCACGCACACGCTGGCGCCAGGTTGGCCGGTCCATGCTGCCAGACTGGGGCACCTGTTACAGCCACCGGGGCCTGGGCTCTGGAAATGCCACCTCTCCCCCCACCCCCACCCCGGGGACACAGGGCAGGCACCCCAGAGTACCCTCCCCCACTCCCTCCTGCTCCTTCACACTCCGCTCCTCCCTTCTCTGGCCCTCGTGACAACCACACAGGCCGCGCAGGGCTGGTTCTGCCCATTCCCCAGAGGGGAAAACTGAGGTTCAGACAAAGACAAGAAGAAAGTCGCCCAAGAACAACTGGCCTTGGGGTGCCTCGCCCAGTAGGGCTCTGTGGAGCCCAGAAGGGCAGAGGTGAGCGTCTCGGGCCCCTGATGTTCACGGCCTTTAGTCTGCCTGGGCCACGGGGTCAGCCACCAGGAAACCTCTTCCCTCTGTCAGCCATGAGGGGATAGCTGTGAGGGGTCCCCGCCGGGCTCCCCCAGAACTTCCCTGTCGGCCAGGTGCCCAGCACATCAGCGGTGCTGCGAGCTCCTCCATTGGGGCGCTGAGGTCCGCAGGTGCAGCGGGCTGGGAGCCTGATCAGGGTCAGGAGTGTGGCCGGCCCCTGCCTCGCCCCCGGGCCTCTCCTGAGAGGCCTGGGCCTGAGAGAGCGGCCAGAGGCCATTTCCTGGGAGCGCCACACACCCCAGGGTGGTGGGGGGCAGCCTTCCCCAGCGGCTCTCTCTTCCACCTCCTCCTCCTCCGACTCTTCAGGAGGCCACCTGTCACTTCCTGTCTCCGTCCCCAACCAAAAGGACCCTCAGGAGAGAAGGAATCCCTAACAAAACAGTAGCAATTATTCATTCCTTCACCCAACACGTATTTCCAAGCGACTGTGCTGAGCCCAGCGTGGCTGGAGGATGCCCGGTTCCTTGCAAACCGGCACCATTGCAGCCGCAAGCCAAGAGGGCGACAGAGGTGGCCAGCAAGACAGAAGTCGCACTCTCGGGTAATGGAACCCCAAAGCGACAGCTCCTCACCTTTGCCACGTTCTGTTGGTAGGAGCAGGTCTCTAGCACATAAATCCCAGGAGGCAGGAACCCGGGGGGGTCCTTGTAGCGTCGGACCCACACAGCGAGGTCCGGTTAAGCTGGCACGCTGTGTGCCTGTGATGTGCCACCAGACCCTCTTCCTCCATCCCAGGGTCGTGGGAGGGAAGAAAAAGGCACAGAGTAAGCTAGCGCCAGGGGCACCGCAGGGGTCACTGCGGGCTGTGGGTGCCAAGGGAACAAGACCAGACCCTGCCCTGGGGGAACAGACAGGTACACTCATGGGTTCGGCCTGGAGCAAGGCATGCCACCACGGAGGCCTGACCCACGGGGCAGTGGGCGTAGCGGTTCTCCTTAGAGCAGCGGTTCTCAATCTGTGGGTCACGACCCTTTCACAGGGGTCGCCTAAGACCATCCTGCAGATCAGATATTTACATGACGATTCATAACAGTAGCAACATGACAGTTAGGAAGTAGCAACGAAAATAATTTTATGGTTGGGTCAAAAGACGAGGAACTATATTTAAAGGGCCAGAAGGTTGAGAACCACTGCCTTAGAGCGAAAAGGGTTAAAGCCAATGGTGGGAACCAAGCTTCACCCCATCCTTGGAGGCCTTTCCATATCAGCACCTGCGATTTTTACTATTAGAATTGCTAGGTCGCCAGAGGAACGCACAAGGCCAGAGTGGTGAGGGATTACGAATTTATTCGATCATCCGCACACCAGGTGGCTGAGCCTGGATGGCTCCAGCACCCAGTGAGGGGAGTCAGCGGCTTTTAATGGACTTTTGGCGGGATTTTTTCTGGGCGGAGACTTCTTTATGCAGACCTGGAGGGGAGAGAACGGAATGTGGTCACCACAAGTAAAAAGTGGTCTTACGCAAAGGGAATGTCCATAGTGAAATGACCTGGAAAGCCAGTTCTCGGGGGAAGGGTATCAACTCAATTGCTCCATCAAACCTAAGAGTCCCTCCGTTACCAGTAAGCTGGCTGTGCTGGATCTGGCAGCAGTACAGGGCTCCATAAACACTGTGCAATGGGGACAGGAGAAGGGGAAGTGGGATAGGACGGAAGGAGGAAGGGCGATGAAGAGAAAAGGCAGAGGAAGAAAGAGTGGAGGGAGGAAAGAGAAAAGGGGAGGAAGGAGGACAGAGACAGGAGGCAAGAGAGAGAGAAAGGAAGGAAAATATGCAGCGAGGGAAAGAAAAAGACAGAGAAACAGATTTGGAGGGAGAGAGAGACAAGAGAGGGACAGAGAATGGAGAGGGGAGAGAGGAGGGAGAGTGACACAAGAAAGGGAAGATTCAGGGCAGGGGCCCCGCCCCCAGCCAGGACTCGCCCCCCGGC
>NW_006300373.1:446041-446414 GCF_000327345.1 Myotis davidii | reverse complement strand
ATACATATTTGAGACTAAGCTATAACTTTCAATATTTCGTGAATGTAAGTCATTATTAAATTATTCACTAATTTAGTTATAAATCCTGGCTCTACCACCTTAGGCAAGTCTCAAGGTGGGCGGCAGCGAGGTCACCGAGCTCTCCACCGGCAGCGCGGGGCACGACTCCAGCCTCTTCGAAGACAAGAGCGAGCACGACAAGCACCGCGACCGGAAGCGGAAGAAGCGGAAGAAGGGCGAGAAGCAGGGGCCCGGCGAGGAGAAGGGCCGGAAGCGCCGGCGCGTGAAGGTGAGTGCGGCCAACCCCGCACCGGCCGTGCCTCCGCCGCCGCCTCCCGCCCCCAGTGGGCCCGGCCTCTCCGCTGCGCCTCTG